>NW_026262581.1:39578688-40048688 GCF_021869535.1 Mytilus californianus
TTAATGACTCAAGGTCAAACAAACCTCCACTTTCTATTAAGCAGTTGACATCTGTATTTTTTTTTCTGATATTGAAAAATGCCCCGAGGAGGCAAGGCATTTACTTATGTATGGTCATAATATTAGAGAGATGAATGACTAATATGGAGACAAACTTTCGAGAATATACGATGAGAACTAAGAATGTTGAGAGAAATATAGCAAATACTTCAATACCAAAAACAAGAATTTTCGTGCCAAACTTGCAAGACAAAACAAAACTTCATACCCATGTCAATACACAATACCACAATAAAACATGCATTCAAACAGTGTCAAACATGCATCTTGATTAACAGAGAACACACCTGCAACAAACTATGCTCATACAAGCATGTCTGTCACTACTGTAAAGGCTCACATGCAAGATTTCAATGCGCTGAATACAAACCACAGCAACATGCACAACAGAACAAACAGTTGTCAAATGAGTTACTGGAGAAGGAATCGCACTGTTATGATATGGTTTTACGATATATGTTCGTTTAGGGTTTCATTTTGGTTTTTCATCTAATTTTCGAGGTACACATAAAAACAAAAAATGCAAAAACCATTAATCCTCATAAATTTTAAGTGTAGCATACAGTGGATAATGCAGTCGAAATATAAGGTAGGTGTCATTTCACATATTTTGGATGATTTTGTATATGTTGGTCACTCCAGTCACAAAAATGCAACCAAATTTACAAACTTTTATACAGTTATGTAATCGACTAGGTATTCCAATGAAAACAAGTCTTTCTTCCCTACAACCATAACCAACCATAACTATTTACGAGCTAGAGGTAAATTCTAATATAATGGAATGTAGGATACTACAACATAGAATTGAAAAAATCAAGCAAAAATGCATGAATTTTATAGAAGGAAGAAAGTTACTCTTTGGCAGTTACAATCCTTAATTGGTTTCCTTAATTTTGCTTGTACCGTGGTTTGTCCATGTCGCGCTTTCTTAAAAAGACTTATTGATCTCACCATAGGAGTCTCTCATCCATGTAATTATAATAGACTTACAAAAAGTTCAAAGCTGATATTAGTATTTGGAAATCATTTTTTGAACATTTTAATGTATACTGATGCAGCAGGTGTTATGGGGTATACATGGTTTGCAATGGCGTGGCAAAACATCTGGAAAACCATCAGATAGACACAAAGGAAATGTTTCCTATTGTGCTTGAACTTGAAATATTGTTGTTTTTGTCTGACAACATGGCAGTTGTCCGGAATATTAACAAACAAACATGCAATGACAAAATCTAAATGAAACTGGTGCGGCGTTTGATTGGTGTAGCCTTAAAATATAACGTTCTATTCAAAGCTAAACATATTCCTGCTAAAACCAATATCATAGCTAAAGCACCGAAGGCAGCAACATTGTTTGAACAAAGTCCAATACTTGTTCACCAACATTTGTTGGAAATGTGACTGATGAAGTCAAAGATTCAGACCAAAAACGTGGCCAAAATTTATTGATAGCCTGGGTCACAAACAGATCTCTCTGCCACTTCAGCTAGCTCATTTTGAAAACTTAATTGGTCATTTGTTCAGTACAGGGTTGAAACATGCTTTCTCTGTTTTAAGTTATGTACATAAACTGTTGAACATTCAGGACTCTACAGCTTTATTCATTATTTGCAAAGCTTTGAAAAGTTGTGAAAATCTAACCTCATCTGCAAAAGCAAGACTGCCAATCCTAAAAGCAATCCTTCACAAGATGATCATAAACTTTCCGTAAGTAGTCAAACTCTATGTTCATCAGCTTCTCATAAGAACTATCTTTTTGATAGCATTTAATGGATTTTTTAGGCTTTTGGACCTTGTGGTAAGATCAAAATAGTCTACAAGAGAGTACTTCAGGGTCAAAATATTTTCTTTACTTGGGAAAAGGGCATATAAAATAGTGTTGAATTAATACTTAAATTGTTTAAAATAACAAAACTAACAAACGAGTTACAATTTTCTGTTAGCATTGCCAAGCTCCCCTCAAATGTATCCTGTTAATACACTATATGCTTTTGTGAAATCTTTTAAGCATAAAAGGGGACCACTATTTCAACATACCAATGGGCAATATGTATTTGCACACTTTGCCACAGAACAGATGAAACAGTTAATTACTTTTATACATTGTATATAAAAATAAGAAGTTGTGGTATGATTGCTAATGAGTCAACTCTCCACAAGAGACCAAATGACACAGAAATCAACAATTATAGTTCACCGAATGGCCTTCAACATGTGTAGAACCCATACCGCATAGTCAGCTTTAAAAGGCCCCGAAATGACAAATTCAATTCAAAATGTTCAAAAACAATTCAAACGAGAAAACTAACGGCCATACTTATGTACAAAATAATGAACAAAAAAAAATTATGATATACAGCAACAAACGACAACCACTGAATTACAGGCTCCTGACATGGTACAGGCACATACAGAATGAGGCGGGGTTAAACTAGTTTGTTGGCGCCAAACCCTCCCCCACTTACCTGTGACAGTGGTGTAACGGTACAACATTAGAAAAAACTGCAAAACAATAAACAAAAAACAAGTATAAGAAACAGAAAAAAAAAACCGACAACCACTCAATTACAGGCTCCTACCTTTGGAAAGGCACATATAGAATGTTGCAGGGTTAAACTAGTTTGAAGGCGCGCCAACCCTCCCCTAACCTTGGACACTGGTGTAACAGAACAACATAAGAACAAACTATAAAAACAATTGAAAAGGGCTTAACTCATCAGATCGATACAAAGCAAAAAAACATCTAACAAACACACAGAGTGGACGTGGCAATATACGATACATCACCTCAACAAAAAGACACTAAGTACAGATCTGAGAATACTCGAAGTTACCGACAGCTAGTTCGAAACCAATAACAACTCATAAAAAAAATCATGCATCTAAGACTAAAATATCAATCAGTACACATCCAACATCAAATGGATTTAGTTTAAAGACGTCATTAAAAGTCAGAGAAAAACATGACTGTGTGCAATGCCAAAAAAAAGTAAATAACAAAATAAAGAACTCCAAGGAAAATTCAAAACGGAAAGTCCTTTATCAAATGGCAAAATCAAAAACTCAAACACATCAAACGAATGGAAAACAACTGCCATATTCCTAACTTGGTACAGGCATTTCCTTATGTAGAAAATGGTGGATTAAACCTGGTTTTATAGCTAGCTAAACCTCTCACTTGTATGACAGTCACATAATATTCCATTATATTGACAACAATGTGTGAACAAAACAAACAGACATAATAGATAAAAATGTCAAAAATAGGGGTACAGCAGTCAACATTGTGTTATAATCTTAATCACTATAAAAACAAACAAGTATGTCAACAACAAAAAAAGGGGCATATAGACAAAGCCCATAAGCAGAAATGAAAGACAAGAATACAAAATACAAAAAAAATGACCATAGCACAATAACACGATGGCGGGATGTATAAGTACCGAGCTACGCCAAATGGATATTACCAAAAATGGTCTAAACAGTAAAGGTTAACACTATAACACGTAATTAAGATGACAAACAACGTCAGTACCTAGAATCTATACTTGAAGACCATCATGTATTATTTGTGAAGTTGATACGGAATATTTATCAACAAGGTCTTAGTATCTTCCGATGAACTTTTCTAGAAAAAGGACGATACGTTTTTTTAAATAACCCTGGTTCATCAAATTTCTGCTCAGACACTGATGACGTTTTATAAAGTCTGAGTAGCAGCTGCAAGCTCTTGAATACCTATGAGTTTGGAAATATATATCCCATTTATGTAGGTGAAGTTGGTATATTTCTACTAAGGTGGGGAAAATTGATAATTTCAAAATTAAAATCGTCTCGTTTGTCATAGATTCTGGTACTGAGATGACCGCTCATGTCAAATTCGAGGTATAAGTCTAAAAATGAGCCGTGTCTGTTGTTTCTTTAATTTCTAGTTCTGAAGGATATATTAATGGAACCTAATCAGAAAAGTTTGGATTGTTAATGGAAATAACATCATCAATCTACCTCCTAATTCAACAAATATGTTGTCAATAAGAAACTCCAACATACTGATCACTTGTTCCACTGTGTAGCATGTGTTTCCTTTTTGTTCACTATTAACAAAATATGCCGTATGATATCCCAAAGTAATAAATTTTTAGCGTATGCTACCATTTTGAAAAGCTTTGTTGATTGAATTGGTAACCTTTTAGAATAAGTTTAATTAAAGGAGCGATAAGTTTACTCGGATCGTATCTAAATTTCCGGGCTCGGTAAACAACATCTCGTAAAAATTAGGATGTGCTATCCCGTTCGTTAAAAATAAGTTTTCTACAGGTACAACCAAACTTCCAAACCAAATCTGTATATCTATGGAAGAATTTAGTAAAGGTTTTAAGTAACTTGTGGTAACGAAATCCCTGACTTAATAATATACCAGTAATACATAGATTACGTTCATTGAAATCCAAAACGTCACAACAGACACGAGCATAGCGAACGAGTATTGATATATAAACACCTTAAGGTGGCGCCAAAGGAACATCACCGTCCAAAAAAGGAAAATTAACATTAGGGAATGAAATCTCGTCCCTTTTGTCGTAAATTTTAGTGTAGAGTTTCCCGTGTAAAACTGAAATATCCATATCTAGGAAAGGACAGTTATTACCGTTTATATTTGATTTATTTAAAGTAAGTTCCTTTGGGTAAATTTCGGCAGTATATTTCGAAAATTCTTGATTATTTAATGAAAAAATATCATCAAGATAACGATAAATGTTGTTGAATTTATTAATTAAATGCAATTTAGACGGGTCTTTACTGAGTTTGGCCATAAACTGTGATTCATAACAGTACAAGAACAAGTCTGCTATTAAAGGGGCGCAATTGGTGCCCATAGGAATACCTACAACCTGTCGATAAACTGTATTGCCGAAACGTACATAAATATTATCAAGTAGAAAATTAACAGCTTCAATCATCTCATCACGGCTCAAGTAAGTATATCTTGCATATTTACCTTTCTCATTAAAGAAGAAGGCTTTAAATCAGTTGCAACAATTTATTTGCATTCAGATTTACCAAACGACCATTTAACTAAATAGGAAAACTTTTGTTTGATAAGATTGTGTGGAAGTGTAGTGTAAAGAGTTGAAAAGTCAAAACTGTCAACAGAACCAAAAACGACCATCAAAGGCATGTAATTTATCTAAAACATCCAAAGAATGTTTTACACTCCAAAAATAGTTAATTCCACTATTTTCATATGTTTTATTACAAAAGTTCATGATAAGTTTTTTTTAAAGTAGTTAAGGAACTAGTTAAAAGCACTGAAAGATTAGTTGTAGAACACACTTACTAGAGGCCGAGATGAAATGATACGCTACTGGTTTTTAACCAATACATAGTAGGGACCTTCAAATGTTCAGAAGAGGCCTTAAGCTGTGATGTGGTTATGATCATGATGATATGATTGTTTACTATATAACTCTCTGTGGAGCGCACGGACTTGAATGTAGAAGAATTTAAAATTTCATTCTTAAGAACGTCCGTGTAGTATTTACAGCATACCACCACCACATTGTTGGATGCTTTGTCGGCCGGTATAAAAACAAACCGCTTTGCGAGTACTTGAAGTTTGTTTCTTATTCTAGAAATAGGAGTATTATGTACTCTTTTATTTATTTCTAAATTATTTTCAAAATGTGATATTCGAATATCCACAACATTCATACATTTATTTAAATAAGAATCAAGAGATTGTTTATCAGATTTTCTCGTTTACACCAATTTGTACAATACGATGAAAGAGCGTCTTTTCTGACCTATGTTTGAATCCTACTCAATACAAAGGACATAGCTTTTGTATAGGTGCAGCAACTAATGCTGCCTAGACTAGTCTGAGCAGTTAATTCAAACGTTGGGTCGCTGAAATTCAAATGCATTGCAGAGATACATAACAAGAGGCTCATGAGAGCCTTATATCGCTCACCTGGCTGTTATTTCAGTTTCAGGCATTTGACTTATTTGCAGATCTTACTTTGCTGAACAATTTTGTCATTTACACTTTCTCTCTTTTTATAATAATATTAAAGATAATACATAACCCAAAACTGTACAATTTCCTAAAAATTAACTATTTCTGGACAGTAACCCAACAATAAGTTGTCCTATTGGTCTGAAGATTACTTGACAGGTATATCTAAACATGTTTAACACTTTCACCTATGTCAGTTTTGCTCTTACTGCTTTAGTTTTTGAGATGAAAGCCAAAAACTTCATTTGACCCCTATGTTCTATTTTTAGAAACTGCCGCCATGTTTTCGAATGAATCAAATCCCCGAATACAATCTTTAAACTAGATACCCTAAGGAACATTCAAATATAGTTTTTAAGTATTTCGCAAAGTAGTTTCAGAGAAGAAGATTTTTGAAAAAGTAATTGGACTTTCACAAAAAATGTAAAAAAAAAAAAAAACATTATAAGGGCAAGAACTCCTCTAGGGGTCAATTGACTATTTTGATCATGTTGACTTATTTGTAGATCTTACTTAGCTGAACATTTATTGCCATTTATACTTTCTCTTTATTTATTATGATATTAAAGAAAATAAATGGGGAATGTGTCCATGGGACACAGATGATGCAACCGCTTGCATATCATATAAAGTTATAAAGGGACATAACTGAAGAACAGTAAAAGTGACGCTACCCATATTTGTACCTTATCTGAGTTTTGTGGTAATAAGTATTGTGTATAAGTTTCATTTAATTTGGTTGAGGCTTACTTGTAAAGGGGCATAACTCAAGAACGGTTAAAGTGACACCACCAAAATTCAAACTTGATCTGTATTTTGTGGTAATAAGCATTGTGTATAAGTTTCATAACATGTGGTTGAGGCAAACTAAAGTTAGAGAACGGAAATGAAAAATTCAGCAATTTTTCCATTTGTAAAGGAGCATAACTCTTGAACAGTTAAAGTGACGCCACCAAAATTCAAACTTGATCTGTATTTTGTGGTAATAAGCATTGTGTATAAGTTTCATAACATGTGGTTGAGGCAAACTAAAGTTAGAGAACGGAAACGAAAAATTCAGCAATTTTTCCATTTGTAAAGAGGCATAACTCTAGAACGGTAAAAGTGACTCCACCAATATTCAAACCTGATCTGTGTTTTGTAGTGATAAGAATTTTTTGTATAAATTTCATAATATTTGGTTGAGGCAAACTAAAGTTAAAGAACAGAAACCAACTTTGGGACGTACGTCACGTACGTACGGACGGACAAGGGTAAAACTTAATGCCCCCTCCGCTACGACGGTGGCGTAATAACCAAAAAACACAGTAAAATTTCATAAAAATAAACAATTACGAACAGTAACCCTACAATGGGTGGTCAAATAGGTCTGAAAATTTCATAGCAGATAGATCTTGACTTATTCATCACTTTAACTCATGTCACTTTTGCTGTAACTGCTATAGTTTTTGAGATAAAAGCCAAAAACTGCATTTGACCCCTATGTTCTATTTTAAGCCATGGCGGCCATGTTCGTTAATAGATCACAACTTCGGATACAATTTATAAACCAGTTACCCGAAGGAACATTCAGTTAAAGTTTAGGAGTATTAGGACCAGTAGTTTCAGAGGAAAAGACTTTTAAATGTTAGCAAACATGATGAACAAATTGTGTAAAAAAAATTTTTAAAGGGCAATAACTCCTTAAGGGGTAAATTGACAATTTTGGTCATAAAAACTTTTTTGTAGATCTTATTTTGTTGAACATTTTTGCTGTTTACAGTTTATCTTTATCTTCAATAATATTCAAGATAATAACCAAAAACTGCAAAATTTCCTTAAAATTACCAATTTAGTGGCAGCAACCCAACAATGGATTGTTCGATTTGTCTGAAAATTTTGGGGCTCATAGATCTTGATCTATTGAACATTTTTACTTAAGTCAGATTTGCTCCAAATGGTTTAGTTTTTGAGATATAAGACAAAAACTTCATTTGACCCCTATGTTCTATTTTTAGCTATGGCTGCCATGTTTGTAAATTGATCAATTTGTGAAAACTTCGGATAAAATTTATAAACTAAATACACTAAGGAATATTTAGTTAAAGTTTAGAAGTATTAGGACCAGTAGTTTCAGAGGAGAATATTTTTAAATGTTAGCAAACATGATGAACAAATTGTGTAAAAAAAAATTTAAAAGGGCAATTATTCCTAAAGGGGTAAATTGACAATTTTGGTCATATAAAACTTTTTTGTAGATCTTATTTTGTTGAACATTTTTGCTGTTTACAGTTTATCTTTACCTTCAATAATATTCAAGATAATAACCAAAAACTGCAAAATTTCCTTAAAATTACCAATTTAGTGGCAGCAACCCAACAATGGATTGTTCGATTCGTCTGAAAATTTCAGGGCTCATAGATCTTGACCTATTGAACATTTTTACTCATGTCAGATTTGCTCAGAATGCTTTAGTTTTTGAGATATAAGCCAAAAACTCCATTTGACCCCTACGTTCTATTTTTAGCTATGGCGGCCATGTTTGTAAATGGATCAAAACTGCGGATAAAATTTATAAACTTGATACACTAAGGAATATTCAGTTAATGTTTGAAGGTAATTGGCCTAGTAGTTTCAGAGGAGAAGATTCTTGAAATAGTTTACGACGACAGACGACGACGACGACAGACGACGGACGACGACGGACGCCAAGTGATGGCATAAGCCCACATGGGGCCCTTCGGGCCCCGGTGAGCTAAAAATTTAATCCATTCGCATGTAATGTGTTGATGTTCACTGGACAAAAAATAAGACATAAGGTGATGTCAGGATATGCCTGATCACCATTTTGATTATTTTCTCACGATCAGTCATTATTTGAACGTATCATTAAAAGTATGGACATTGTTATGAACTGGTATTGACTTATTTTGTATGAGGCCAGGATTTGCCTGCTCAAAATCAACATGAATTTATGTGTATAGATTTTTATATATCGATAAGTATTTGCCAGAACAAGAAATAATGTATGGAAAAGATCTTCGTGTTATCGATAGTTTAATCATGTTCTTGTATTTATATATATTTCATTCGAACATGAATGTATTTCTAATCTGACATACTACTGATGTTGGTTTTTTTGTAGATTTTCTAGGCTAAGGTTATAGGCAACTAAGATCTTGGGTCAAGATGTGCCTGCTCAGATTTAGCATTGTATAAAACTTAAAGGCATGAACATATTATATTGAGTTCATTGAGTGTTGTGATGGCGGCTCAAAAGTGATACTTTTGCATTATATTACTGTGTTCGATTCCTCGTTTGACCATACATTCAAGGTTTATTAAGCCTAACTTGCAATTTACAGATATTAAATATGTCTGCTAAGTGGCTTCTGTTATACAGACTGTTGAGGCCAAGATTTGCCTGCTCATAAATATAAACAATGGTTAAAGTCATGCTAATTTTATGTAATTATCTTTTTTATTGTTAACAGATAGATAACATGTGAATCCATATGTTTAAAGTTATTAAGGATTGAGTATTGTCCACATCATAGCAGTTTACTAATCTATTTAGAAGTTGACTTTTTCATATATTATTATGCAAAGCCTAATATTTCTACTTATTCTGATAGCTAGTCGAACAATCTTTGAAATCTTCTCCGAAAGACATGAGTGTACCATTGCGAGATATCATTTTGATAGATGTAGAAAACTGTTAGTTATGATTACTATATATGAGCTCGATATGCAGATTAAAAGACCTAGTGTACGTGAACAAAACAGTCAAAGTTTTTAGAAAACTTTTTCACTATAACTGACATTTTCACTATAACTGATAAAACAAACAGCCTCTAAACAACTTCAACAATATAGTTTTTAAGTTTTTCGACAGTATGAAGATTAAATTAAAGATAATTCTAATATGACGTGCTTCTTTGTTAACAACACCGTGATAAAATTCTCGATAGATAAGATCTATACTTAGCACAAACTCGGAGATGTACATAATAATGGCTGTTACAATATGCATTAGTTACGAAATGTCAACATTGATTTTGACGGAAGCTTACGAAAAAAAAATATAAATTAAAAATGTCAAATGTTAGGTTGAGAACTAAAAGAATTAAACACATTTTTGTCTAGCGGTTATTAAGAAATAATTCATGCAAGTTAGAGATTTATTGGAGATTGTGAGCTTTATCTAACAAAATAAATAGAACAGCCACACACACGGCATAATTACCCTCACTTCAATCAAAATTCAAAAAAAAATTTATACATAGACCAAAAAGATAAGCAAGTTAACACCTCTCCTGAATTTACGAATTCGCCATTGAAATATATGCCTTGTATTAAACAAGACAATTGAAGCAATATGCCGTCACCAGTAACACCATATACTCACCTGCCAATTACAATAGTTTATCAATAAAACCGTTAACTAAATTGTCATTTTCATGTTAAAAAAGTTATATATATTTTATATTGTCACGGTGTTATATATACTGACCTTACAGTTACAATATTTTATCAGTGGTGACCATACTGAGCTAGCAGTGCCATCAGATGCAGTAATAACTAGTTGGGCAGCCGTTAAATCGGAGACATTATACCAAAACACACCTCCAGTTACATTGTCTATGCCAAGTCCAGATGGAGCATCATTATTTAATAGAAAGTATATATTATCTCCGTTTTGATCAACAGCATTTATGTATATGATGTTGCTGTAGCTATTTCCTTCTATCACTTCTACAGAAGTATTTCTATTTTGTATGAGAGGAGGAAAATTTGCTGAAATAGTAATATGATTTATAAACGAAATTTAACTTATAAAACTATATTTATACAATTAGGAAACACTATTCCCAATTAGAGATAATAATGAAAGAGGCAGCTGACAGTATAGAGCATAATAACATTTGAATTTTTTTAAGTGATTCTTTTCAACACTTCATCTCACGCACATATATACAGTGCTACAAATGTACCTACATTTTAGCTCAATCAAAATACAAGTTTTGAACTTTTTTTAGCAATCACAATTCATATAAACTTAAGTCAATTAACAGGAATTAAACAGCGATTCAACTTAAAGGTAACTTTAAACACCAGAACTAGGTGTATATCTGACATAAATTCATAGTTTGAGGAAACCCAAATTTCCAACAATAGCATAATTGGGATCTGAGTTAATATCAATCAGTACCCTCAGGACACTTGCATGTCTTAAAACTTGTCTTTATTATTATCAATTTGCCAATTTTTAAGTAATTTCTTGATTTAGAACTGTATTTATTTTCAGCAGGTTTTTTTATATATTTTTATGGAAAATTTTATCTATTTTGAAAGGAAATTTCAAAAACTAATGTCAAATATATTTTAATATGTAGATTTTTTTTTATATATATAAACCATTAAACAAATGAGTTCATTACGATCCCTATGCCTTTCTCATTTTAAAAATTCAAAACATCTGTTAATTTAATGAGTCCTTTCCTCAGTGTAATAGTATATAACATTCTTCTTTTCTACCCTTTAGATATGACTTACTCATTCTACGGACAGGTTGAAATAATAACTCTCAATTTGTTTCATAAGACCATAGGCGGATCCAGGGGGGGGCCTGGGGGGCCCGGGCCCCCCTTTCGTGGGAAAAATTTGGTTGATTATATAGGGAATCACTGAAGCATGACTGGAGCGGCTACCCCCCCTCCCCTATAGGTCAGTCAGCGCCCCCCCCCCCCCCCCCCCCTTAGGAAAAGTTCTGGATCCGCCACTGAAGACTGAAGTGCAATCGTAGATTGACAACATTGTGTTTTTCAACACAAAGTCGTAATTCCTCTGGGAATAAAATGTTGTCCTCTAACACAATTGTTCTTGTATTCGTATTAAGCAAACTTTATACAGGTCGTTGTCAGTGAGAATGAAAAGTGTTAACGTTATTCATTAACTCCATCAGATCAATACATAATGTACTCTCACTGAATAATTCAAAGTGTAGTGACATGTTAATTGTATCTATCCAATTAAACTAGAAATAATAGATAGTAAAGATGTAGGGGATCTGCTTGATATCTTTACTTATATCTTGCGTTCCTATCATGACTACGTTGACAGAAGTTTGTTGTTAATACGGAACTCCGCAGCACTTGACTTTTGCCTTCCTTGATAACATGCATTATGTAAAAAAAAATTAATGAAAAGGAAACTCATTTTCAACGCATATATTGTATGAGCAGAATTTATTGAGATAATGGCCCAATTTTATGAAAATCTCTTTTGATCCGAAAAAGTTATAGAAGTTCTCGAAATCGACTACCGTATCTTACCTTATTCTCAGCTGAAAATTCTGATTTTTATTCTATTATTTAAAAGCATAAAATTTGACAGCAATAAACCTAAATGAAAAAAAAACAATCTGTAAGAAAAGTATATAAAGGAGATGATATAGCTATCAAGTTTTATGAAAAATCCCAGATGATTTTAAACAGATAAAGACATTTTTAAAGTGGACTATCTGAATTTATTCCCAACTGAAAAATCTAATTTTTCACATATTCATCAAGTTCATAACATTTGACACAAAAAAAAAATCTTAATAAATAAAAACTTTGCATTTTGTATATTATTGAAATTGCTTTCAAATGTTATGAAAATCCCATTGGATTTGAAAAAGTAATGATCATTTCTAAAGATGACTGTCTGATCACTTTTCAGTTGTCCATTTCAAAACTAAAATCATATTAAAAATAGGATGGATTTATATACTTTTTAAACTGAAAAAGTAAATGTACGCCTTTTTTTTTTTTTACAGTTTTTTATTCCGATTTCATCTGCATAAAACTAAGACAGACCATATTGTGGTTTCGCTCCCTTGTACCATTTTATCAGCCAGTAGAAAAAACAGATATGCAAGATGTCGTGCTATATTTAAGTTGATAAATCAAAAAGCCTTTGTTGTGAGTTGATAAATGTAATACATCTTTATATCTAAATGGTAATAATAAGTCATTTATCATAACCACTGATTTTAGGGTGGTTTTAGGGGGAGAGGTATAGCCCTTACGACTCTGTTTCTGTACTTATGTAATTCAACATTGTGCATTTTATGTTAAAGGACACAGATGAATGTTATATACATTGAAAATGTAGCATTTACAATGTTATTTAGCATACTAAATGTGCAGGTACATAACACATGCTTATTCTCTCAATGTATTAAAATTAAAAACGATGCAGAAAATACACTACAACATTGGTATAAATTAGGGTCATGAGAGATTTCTTGGTCATCATGGTCGTGTGAAATAACTTTTTTTTAAATTTACAGTGAATTATCATGACTGCAGAATAATGAGATATTTCCCCTTTCGGACAGTTTGGTAGTGCATTCTATGATGATTTTTTATGAGATGAAAATCTTACAGAAAGAAAAGTATACAGAAAGTACATTTCAAAATAGTTTATAAAACTTGGATGGCCATATACTATACTTGAATTGGTGGAACATGTCTACAACACCTTTTGCCGATTTGGTGATTCTCAGGTATAATATGTTTTGAAAAAGGAAAAGAAGCTAATCAATATTAATTTGTTTTTAACTATAAATTGGCAATAACTTTTTTTTATATCGGCGTGAACATTTTTGCAGAATTCAAAAGGAATGGCGTCCAGTTTTTTATTAGCACACACCGGCCTTCTCTCTAATGAATTAATTAACGGTACTTTAGATATTCCAGACAATAGCATTCTCAATTAGAAGTTGTCGTTAAATAATGGGTAATGTTTAACTTTTGACACTCTGTCATAATTATGATGCATGTCGTAATTAATAGGATATCAAAATATATGTAACCGCATATAAAAACAACTTTTTCTCATAGTAACTTTGATATTTACCTAAAACAGTTTGAATATTTTTCACATTATTATTAGCATTAGCTGTTTCCTGTGCAAGTAATGCATTTCCTGTGGCTTTGTAATCGAAATAACATTGCCTCCGCTGTGCTGGGTGTGGGTCAGTGTCATTTCTCTTATAACATGCATCTTGGGCGTTCTGTCTGTCTGTGTCATTAGGAAACATTACAGTCAGGTTAGCGTTGAAGAATACTGGTATAAACGATGTATCAATATATTTGTTCCAGCTATCATCATTATCGTAAGTAAATAACGAGTTTGTTTCATTATTTTGCCCTGCAAATACAATCAATAAAGTTAAGCAAACAATGAAAAATATATGACTTTAATGTAAATGTAAGAAGTAGATAATTATAAGCCTGATATCTTTGATGAGTTTCTTTTGCACAAATATATAAATGTGTAATAAAACTGGCAGTCAATAGAAAATGCCCGCATGCGAGTCTAAAGAACTGTCGACTAGAGGTAAAATAAGAAGATGGCAAAATAATTAGCACAGATACATGTCGCTGTATTAGAAATTCTCAACATTAGATTGATCTTAGTTTCCTGTCATATACAAATATCATTACCTAGCAATACGTGTGTATGTTCTGTTAGTTTTCAAATGTTTTAATTTACATCTTTGTTACTTTATCAATACATCATGAACATAATAAAATAAGCCAGTATTATCACTACAGCAAATTACAGTATACTCTAATGAAAGTAAGGCATGACCTATCAATTATAAACACTAAACTGTTTGCGTACAAAATTATAAGCGTGGTATCTTTGATGAGATTTTTAAAAATAAATTTGGATAATTTGCAACTTGATAAAATTTTTATAATGTTTTCATTTTTTCAACAAAAACTTAAAATTGAAGCATAATCATATTTAAGCACCGCATTAATATTGTAATCGTTATAACATCAAATTATATACGAAATATCTAATCAGTTGATACAGGCGCCACTAAAAATGAAATGTGAAAATATTAAAAGTTAACTGAACTTGGATGATGGGATTTGCTCATTAGTCTCTGTGGGAAATGTAAATAGGAATTAAAGGTATTTACACATCAAAGAAAAAAAAATCTAAATATTGACAGTTATGGGAATGACATTACATTTAATTCCGTAAAAGTAAACTTCATCTTCAGTTGCAGCAGCTCCCTTTGATAAGGTAACTCCATCTGGGCCAGTATATTCATCATCTATGTTGTCATTAAAATTTCCAAATAATCCTGAAAATAAAAAGATAATGAATTTGTTATTAAAAGTCTTTGCACGTCACAGTTGTCGTCAATACGATGTCAAAAAGTATTTAAAAAAGATTCTTGAATACAATGTATTTATGATCCATACTTACTTACAACTTCATATGTTTAAACAAGGGATACAGTTTCAGTTGTATCGTTACCTTTTGAGACCAAACAAATCGATAAAACATTGGGCTATTTGTGGTACATATATCAAACAAATCGATAAAACATTGAATTATTTGTGTAGCAGATATCTTCTCAGTTGAGTCTTTAGTAGGTATGTTTTTCAAATGTGTGAAAAGCATATTCTCATTTATACCATGTAAATACAAAATTTGCAATAGAGGCACCTGTAAAGGTATTTTTCAGACTAGCTGATGCAGAAACAACTGGTTCGATCATGCCAAAGCTGACTGAAACCGCAACTACTAGTCCAACAGAGAATGTCATCTTGTATACTGTTTTATTACTGCCAGTTGTCTCCTTGCATACTGTCACACCGGTGTAAACTGCTGAACTTGTGTTAAAATGATGAGTCACAACACTGCCATTATGGACGAATTCTGAAAATGAAACGAAGTGAGGAATAATTATCTAATGTGATTACACATGTTCTATGAAACGAAATTTCCAATAAGACATTTTTTATAACATTCCGACATGCTAGAAGTAAATAATTTAACATTTTCTACATATTAAGTTATCTTGATGCATATGTAAACAAATCACAAAGAAATGTGTTTAAATCATAATCCTTTACTTTAAAAAATGTGAAGGCACAGTTGTTTTGGGACCATCTGTGCATTCGTCTGTGAGTTATATTTTTTTCATTTTTTTTTAGTCTATCGGTATTATATTATTTAATAATTTATGTTTTTTTTTACTATTAAAACATGTGTCGATGTTTTGAAAATTTGAATGTCACTTAAGAGATCAAAATTGAACACAGGAAATTTGAAATAGGTAATGCTGGACTAGTCGTAAAACTCCTCTTTCATTTATTTTGTTACAAATCTTTCATTGTTATTAGTTTTTTTTCTTATTTCGAACATAAATGCTGAGCTGACCGTTTTTGTTAATAGTGTTTTCACTAAATTTTGAAATTGTAAAGAAACCAAGTGTTCAACTCACTCAGGCAAAATTGACCTCAGATAAATTTGCTATCTTTAAGGTCCTTTTTGGTCATATAGCTCTTCAACTATTTCGGTTCTCAGACATCCTTGACTTTCAAATATTCGATTTTGATCGTTCCTGATAAAGGTAAATCCAGATTAGCGCTTCGGAGGTTTAAAATTCATAACGTGCTGTTTTCATTTGTTTGCATCTTTTTGTACTTTCTTTTGTTAAAAATTTATCCTGTGCAGTGATACTCCTTTACTTTTAGGGAGCGATTAAAAATCACTGGTGTTAAACTGATAATCGTAACTGGAATTACGACGATCCCAATACGGCGACGGCAGAAATAGGTAAAATCTTTTCAGTCATTTTTCTCAAATGTAGCCCGTTGTTGTCAAGAGTTACTCAGCTGCAAGGTTTTTCTATACCATTACATCATATTTGAATCGTAATGGTGCACTATAATTGTCTAAGCGCTTAGAAAATTGCCGTCGAAAAATTCGGGATGATAATCGTAATTCGATGGCATTTTTCTTGTTTGATAATTGTAATTTCTTTATGGGATAATGGTAACTGAAAAATAATAAATGTGTCTTCCAGCTTGTCAATGGTATTTTGTGTGTAAAAACGGCAATGTCCAGTTAAACGATAACATTAACGCGCAAAATAAAAAATAATGAAGCAACTTACAGGTTAATATTTAGGACAAATTTACTTACATGTATATATCTCGATTTATAACTGACAACAATATGCATAACCTTTTAATATATACATGTACCTGTTAAAGATATGGAAAATGAAGAAGCTGTCGAGTCAGTTATTGTGGTAAATAGATAATTCAAATTCTTTCAAAGTTTCAATGTTGTTTTCGCGTTTAGGGTTTTTTTTTGGAAGTGGGGAAAAGGGGGGGGGGGGGGGGGGGGTATTAGCATTATCCCATATCCCAAAAGTGCAATCCTTTCAAATGAAAGTCCCGTATACCACATTTCAATATGCCATATGTTTTGCCTCAAATATTGCATATATCCAATCGACTTTTAAATCAATAAAAAGGGCAAGTTAACCTCCCCTATCTCAATATTCCATATACCACGGGGGTGGCTGTGGGTTACTTCCTATATGAATATATAAGTTATAACATGGATCAGATTTTTGGTCTTCGGCAATATTTGATAGGGGATATTTTTTTTTTAATTTCAGCAGCACGCCAGAAGTGACACCACCCCTTCCCCCGTGCCTTATACAGACTTCATTTATCATAAGATCGCTGTCAGTTTTGAGTTCCCTGTTGTTTATATTCGGGGATGGTTCCACAAATTATGTAAAAGGAAAATGGGGGGGGGGGGGTGCTATAAACTGAACGTTAATACTAAATTTCGGCGAGAAATGAACAAATTTTTCCATCAGTTACTTAACTGCATTATTGGATTTAACAGTTGATACTTTGATTGGTGGATATGAGTTTTCATTTTGCCCTTTTCCCCATTTCAATAGAAATACATATAGTTTAATTTTGGAGTGAAATGTATCCCGGTTAAAATAGCCGTTCATATTTTTCAAGTGAATTCACTTTTGTTCTGTTTTACATTGATATTTTTTTTGATTTAAAAAATTAAATTCAAATATTTTGATTAAATACCCATGTATTTTAGGACGTTTCTTTAAACAGGGTGGATGGTAAAGGATCTAGAATAGTTACCAGTTTATTGTTACTATTGTTTATTGTTACTTGTGTTTATTGTTCCTTGTGTTTATTGTTACTTGTGTTTATTGTTCCTTGTGTTTATTGTTACTTTTGTTTAGTGTTACTTGTGTTTATTGTTTTTTTAGCCTTAACTAAATGGCGAGTATAGTCTTGCGAAGCATTTGAAGGACTGAAAAAAACACAAATATATATTATATATATATATGTGTATTGGTCCTCAGAAGGCATAATATGTAGATCATCACGGTCGAAACTGGTTTAATTACAAAGACTTTAATAGATAATCAAACACATATGTTGTTCTTCAGAAAAATGCATGACAATTATGAATGGCTAATTTTTGTTTTCATTTGATAGAAAAGTACTAAGTATATGGTAATTATGCAAGTACAAAAATGTTCTTTGTTACCTTCAATATTTTTTCTCTACAATAACTTCCATGCATATGTATGCAGCATATTTTTCATATACCAAGTATTTATGATTTCTTGAATCAGTTTGTTTCTGATATGGCGGAATATGCGCTATGATTTCTTAATGTTGCAGTCATTCTTTGGATAAATATAGCCTGTAATGTAATTTAAGGCCACATCAATTTGATTTCTTGATCTTCGGGCTTTTGGTCAAACTATTAAAGAACGCAAATCCATGTTTGCCAATGAACTCCACGTCACCATGTGCTTAACTCCATAACACACAAAGCATTCCAACTTTTCTCTACTCTTATATTATCATTAAACGTTTTAAGGATGTCATATTATTAGAATGCCAAACTAAGTTGGTGTTGTTAAAATTTATAGTTATTTTCTGATATATCGAAATGTCAGTGACGATCATGAAGTAGCTAAGCATTTTTATAGTATTTATGGGCTATACAACTTTTTACACATTCAAAAAGGTGTGACATTTGTTTTCAAGTCCGTATTTAAATAGAATACCAAACAATTATATTTCTTTTTAACTCTAAACATGAAGAGATCATGATGACATTTTTTTTAATTTTCTCCCATATTTTGTGACGGTCCTAGTTCCTGGAGTTTTCAGTATTTTAACATAGTTCGTGTTTCCCCGTTTACAAATTTATTGAAGCTGGTCCCCCTTCCAATTTTATGATATATACTAGTATGTAGCTGTTTACATTAGAACTGTAAATCATATATGCACAAAATGAAATGTCATAAGATGTGGGAACGTTTTCGTGATTAATTCATCATCATATTTTCATCATATGCTATTAGATAGACGTTTTTCGTGTCAATACCAATCAAACACTATCCAGTTACAATTATCTTCTTATTTATTAATACCGAAATTACGATTATCATTTTTGCGAGTTACGATTATCATCCCGAATTTTTCGACGGCAATAACATAAACGATACCAGTTTTTCTGCACCAGATGCGCATTTCGACAATCAATGTCTCTTCAGTGATGCTCAAAGTCAAAATATTTGAAAATCCAAAGCTTATTAAAAAAATGAAGAGCTATAAGCCAAAAAGGACAAAAAAGTATAGCCAAAGCCGGGCAGGGAATCAGAGCTTTGAATGAGGGAGATACATTCCTTAATTTTTCTAAGCGCTTAGACAATTATAGTGCACCGTTACGATTCAAATATGATGTAATGGTATAGAAAAACCTTGCAGCTGAGTAACTCTTGACTACAACGGGCTACATTTGAGAAAAATGACTGAAAAGATTTTACCTATTTCTGCCGTCGCCATATTGGGATCGTCGTAATTCCAGTTACGATTATCAGTTTAACACCAGTGAAAAATGCTCAAAGTTCATGATTGATAACTTGTTTAATAGTTATTTTTTTTAAAACAGGAAAATTAAACATTATTGGTTTGTTCAGTACTCAAAAATGTTATTGTTTCCAAATGTAACCAATTAACCATTTTATTGTAAAAAACGTTACAAGTGCCGTGATTTTCTTCTGCATTTAATTAACATTTCGAGGTAAACAAAAAATCCGCAGGTCAAGACTGTTACAATCTTAGCCTAAAAGCCTGTGTTATAAAAAAAGAAAGCCTTTTTCCTAGTAACGTCACCAATGAAAGTAAACAGCCTTTCATCACATTAAAGTCAATTTACCTATATCATCTTTGTTTGCATTCAACCTTATCTCGACTTTTTCACTTAAAGGTGAAAATTGTTGCGCTGCTATAGCACTAAATATTGTTGCATTCTGGGTAACATTATCTCTCACTATTGGAACAGTTCTGCCTTGGAGCTCAAAGGATGATGATTTCAGTAGTACAAATTCTCCATGTCCATTAAAAGTAAATGCAAGTCCATCTAAGGTAACTACATGTGGATCTCCTACAGCAGCAGCTAAACAAATGAATATAATATAATTCAATTAAATGAAAATTAGTTTCGTTTATTGAATTACCAAATACGTGTACTGATAGACTTGACAAACTGAGTCGTCCTTTACTGCTATTGTTATGCTAATATGCGCATGTGAAAGTTGAGTCGTAAAACTCCGTGCATTTTAATAGTCACTTAGTCTTTGAAAACCAAACCGAGAAGACGATGTAAAATTAAGAGAAAGATTATATACAGATAAGTATAGTATGAATTCAGTTTATGGGAATACATATTTTAGATTCAATTCGGATCAAATCTTATTCTATATTTTTTTGATAAACAATTATGATTAACTTCATTTCACCGAATTCAATTTGCAGTCACGAAGTAATGCAAACTTTTTAATTGAATAATTTCTACAATTTTGTACACGAATTACCTAAATATGTTTAATTACACGTTTTATTTTGTCGTTGATGCAGAATGTTGAGGTTCACCTGCTAATGTGTAAATACAGCTATATGTGTGTGTTTACCTACAGGCTCAATTATTAAATATCATATTCACATTTGTCGGATTACTGATATATGGGTGATAATTATATTCAGATAAGACACAATTTGAGTAGCTCCAGCGTACGTACAGTACTTGCAACCTTAGGCGTTACTGTTTGACGTGAACTTGACTGATCGGTGAATGATCGGTGACGGATGTTTGACTGATCGATGACTGATCGGTGATCGATGACCCATAGAATCCGTCAGATACGTCAAAGAAGCTATGTGAGAGTTACCTTGACAACGGTCAGCGATCGATTAGTAAAGTAATTATATGCACGGATCGGACGGATACGTATATAATTAAAATCTTATGTAAAACGAACTTCACAGTATTTACATTCGATAAACGCGGACCTCTACGAAGACACCTTTACTCGTTAATTTTTAATCAACTGGTTGCAATAACACATAAATAATATATAAATTACTTTTCAAGCATTACATGTATTACTTAATATTCTCTTGTACCTGAACGTGGTATGTTTTATTCAAAATCATAAGGCCTCAAGTAACGATTTTTTTTATAAGAATTTCATACTTCATTTCAAAATTGTAAGGACAAAAATACTTTAACTTTTTTTGTGTTGAATACGAATGTAATAATTTCTGTGTTTTGATAGAAAATACGAAATTCCATTAGATTTCAGTACTTTTTGTACATCAGGATTGATTGTTTTCCATGAAATATGCTAACTTTGAGGGAAAAGATACTAATTTTTTTTTCGTGTTGAATAAAAATGCAAACATTTTTTTTATATCCGGCAGAAATAAAGCAACCTCAAATGCAATCAGACATTAAAAATGCATTTAGATCAGTACTTTTGTATAAGATATGAATAATTTAAGGATATATATGCATAAACTTTTGTTTTTGTTGAATAAGAATGCAATATTTTTTTTATTTTAATGGAAATTATTGACCGCTATTGGATTTTTGTACATTTTGTAGTAAAGGATTGGTTTTTTTTCAATTAAACTAAGAGAATATCAGAGAAAATATTTTAAAATGTTGTTCGCAATGTATAAAATTAATAATTTTTCTTCTTTTGATAAAAGATAATGAATGTTAATTGTAACTAGTTATGTCAAAGGCCTTGAGATCAGTTTTTTATAAGAAATTTAATAATGTAAGGAGAATAATACTTAAACTTTTGTTTGTGTTGAATACATATACAATAATTTCTTTATTTTGATAGAAATTATGAACCGCCATTTGATTTCAGTACTTTTTGTTCATCCGGATTGGTTGTTTTTCATAAATTATGGTGAATTTCAGGGAACAGATACTAAATTTTTGTTCGCGTTGCTTAAAAATGCAAATATTTCTTCTTTTATTTCTAAAATATTGCAACGTCACTTTCAATAAGTCATTATAAATGCCTTTAGATAAGCAATTTTGTACAAAATGTGAATTATTGAAGGATAAATATGCATAAACTTTTATTTTTGTTGAATAAGAATGCTATAATTTCTTTATTTTAATGGAAATTATTGACCACCATTGGATTTTTGTACATTTTGAAATTCAGAATTGGTTGTTTTTCATAAAATTAATAGAATATCAGAGAAAATATACTAAAATGTTGTTTGCATTGCTTAAAATTACCAATTTTTCTTTTTTTGATAAAAAAAAAAGGCATTGATTTTGTAACTAGTTCTTTCAAAGGCCTCAAGATACATGTAAGATTTTTTATGAGAATTTTTTATAAATAAAGTTTAAACTTTTGCTTATGCTGAATAGGAATGCAATAATTTCTTTATTTTGTTAGATATTATGAACAGCCATTTGATTTCAGTACTTTTTGTTTATCAGGATTGGTTGTTTTCCATCAATTATGCTGAAATTCAGGGAAAAAATACAAAACTTTTGTTTGCATTGCTAAAAAATGCATATATTTCTTCTTATATATGAGGAATAATGCAACGTTACTTGCAATCAGTCATTATAATTGCCTTTAAATAAGTAATTTTGTATAAAACGTGAAAAATTTAAGGATAAATATGCATAAACTCTTATTTATGTGGAATATGAATGTAATAATTTCTTTATTTTGATAGAAATTATGAACTGCTATTAGATTTCTGTATTTTTTGTACATCAGGATTGATTTTTTTTCATAAAATATGCTTAATTCATGAGAAAAGATACTAATTTTTTATTCGTGTTGCATAAAAACTAAGAGAATATCAGAGAAAATATACTAAAATGTTGTTCGCAATGTATAAAATTAATAATTTTTCTTCTTTTGATAAAAGATAATGAATGTTAATTGTAACTAGTTATGTCAAAGGCCTTGAGATCAGTTTTTTATAAGAAATTTAATAATGTAAGGAGAATAATACTTAAACTTTTGTTTGTGTTGAATACATATACAATAATTTCTTTATTTTGATAGAAATTATGAACCGCCATTTGATTTCAGTACTTTTTGTTCATCCGGATTGGTTGTTTTTCATAAATTATGGTGAATTTCAGGGAACAGATACTAAATTTTTGTTCGCGTTGCTTAAAAATGCAAATATTTCTTCTTTTATTTCTAAAATATTGCAACGTCACTTTCAATAAGTCATTATAAATGCCTTTAGATAAGCAATTTTGTACAAAATGTGAATTATTGAAGGATAAATATGCATAAACTTTTATTTTTGTTGAATAAGAATGCTATAATTTCTTTATTTTAATGGAAATTATTGACCACCATTGGATTTTTGTACATTTTGAAATTCAGAATTGGTTGTTTTTCATAAAATTAATAGAATATCAGAGAAAATATACTAAAATGTTGTTTGCATTGCTTAAAATTACCAATTTTTCTTTTTTTGATAAAAAAAAAAGGCATTGATTTTGTAACTAGTTCTTTCAAAGGCCTCAAGATACATGTAAGATTTTTTATGAGAATTTTTTATCAATAAAGTTTAAACTTTTGCTTATGCTGAATAGGAATGCAATAATTTCTTTATTTTGTTAGATATTATGAACAGCCATTTGATTTCAGTACTTTTTGTTTATCAGGATTGGTTGTTTTCCATCAATTATGCTGAAATTCAGGGAAAAAATACAAAACTTTTGTTTGCATTGCTAAAAAATGCATATATTTCTTCTTATATATGAGGAATAATGCAACGTTACTTGCAATCAGTCATTATAATTGCCTTTAAATAAGTAATTTTGTATAAAACGTGAAAAATTTAAGGATAAATATGCATAAACTCTTATTTATGTGGAATATGAATGTAATAATTTCTTTATTTTGATAGAAATTATGAACTGCTATTAGATTTCTGTATTTTTTGTACATCAGGATTGATTTTTTTTCATAAAATATGCTTGATTCATGAGAAAAGATACTAATTTTTTATTCGTGTTGCATAAAAACTAAGAGAATATCAGAGAAAATATACTAAAATGTTGTTCGCAATGTATAAAATTAATAATTTTTCTTCTTTTGATAAAAGATAATGAATGTTAATTGTAACTAGTTATGTCAAAGGCCTCGGGATCAGTTTTTTATAAGAAATTTAATAATGTAAGGAGAATAATACTTAAACTTTTGTTTGTGTTGAATACATATACAATAATTTCTTTATTTTGATAGAAATTATGAACCGCCATTTGATTTCAGTACTTTTTGTTCATCCGGATTGGTTGTTTTTCATAAATTATGGTGAATTTCAGGGAACAGATACTAAATTTTTGTTTGCGTTGCTTAAAAATGCAAATATTTCTTCTTTTATTTCTAAAATATTGCAACGTCACTTTCATTAAGTCATTATAAATGCCTTTAGATAAGCAATTTTGTACAAAATGTGAATTATTGAAGGATAAATATGCATAAACTTTTGTTTTTTGTTGAACAAGAATGCTATAATTTCTTTATTTTAATGGAAATTATTGACCGCCATTGGATTTTTGTACATTTTGAAATTCAGAATTGGTTGTTTTTCATAAAATTAATAGAATATCAGAGAAAATACACTAAATTGTTGTTTGCATTGTTTAAAATTACCAATTTTTCTTTTTTTGATAAAAAAAAATGCAATGATTTTGTAACTAGTTCTTTCAAAGGCCTCAAGATACATGTAAGATTTTTTATGAGAATTTTTAATAAATAAAGTTTTAACTTTTGCTTGTGCTGAATAGGAATGCATTAATTTCTTTATTTTGTTAGATATTATGAACGGCCATTTGATTTCAGTACTTTTTGTTCATCAGGATTGGTTGTTTTCCATCAATTATGCTGAAATTCAGGGAAAAAATACAAAACTTTTGTTTGCATTGCTTAAAAATGCATATATTTCTTCTTATATATGAGGAATAATGCAACGTTACTTGCAATCAGTCATTATAATTGCCTTTAAATAAGTAATTTTGTATAAAATGTGAAAAATTTAAGGATAAATATGCATAAACTCTTATTTTTGTTGAATATGAATGTAATAATTTCTTTATTTTGATAGAAATTATGAACCGCTATTAGATTTCTGTATTTTTTGTACATCAGGATTGATTTTTTTTCATAAAATATGCTAAATTCATGAGAAAAGATACTAATTTTTTATTCGTGTTGCATAAAAGTGCAAATATTTCTTCTTTTATATCAGAAATAATGCATTATCAAGTGCAATCAGACATTATAAATGCATTTAGATCAGTACTTTTGTATAAGATGTGAATAATTTAAGGATATATATGCATAAACTTTTGTTTTTGTTGAATAAGAATGCAATAATTTTTTTATGTTAATGGAAACTGTTGACCGCCATTGGATTTTTGTACTTTTTGTAGTTTAAGATTGATTTTTTTTTCATTAAACTAAAAGAATATCAGAGAAAATATACTAAAATGTTGTTTGCAATGTATAAATTACTAATTTTTCTTCTTTTGATAAAAAATAATGAATGTTATTTGTAACTAGTTATTTCAAAGGCCTCAAGACCAGTTTTTTGTTAGAAATTTAATAATGGAAGGAGAATAATACTTAAGCTTTTGCTTGTGTTGAATGCATATACAATAATTTCTTTATTTCGAAGGAAATAATGAACCGCTATTTGATTTCGGTACTTTTTGTACATCGGGATTGGTTGTTTTTCATAAATTATGCTGAAAGTCAGGGAAAAAATACAAAATTTTTGTTTGCGTTTTTAAAAATGCAAATATTTCTTCTTATATATGAGGAATAATGCAATGTCACTTACAATCAGTCATTATAATTGCCTTTAAATGAGTAATTTTGTATAAAATGTGAAAAATTTAAGGATAAATATGCATAAACTCTTATTTTTGTTGAATATGAATGTAACAATTTCTTTATTTTGATAGAAATTATGAACTGCAATTAGATTTCTGTATTATTGTATATCAAGATTGATTGTTTTTCATAAAATATGCTTAATTCAAGGAAAAAGATACTAATTTTTTATTCGTGTTGCTTAAAAATGCAAATATTTCTTCTATTATATCAGAAATAATGCATTGTCAAGTGCAATTAGACATTATAAATGCATTTAGATCAGTACTTTTGTATAAGGTGGGAATAATTAAAGAATATATATGCATAAACTTTTGTTTTTGTGAATAAGAATGCAATAATTTTTTTATTTTAATGGAAACTATTGACCACCATTGGATTGTTGTACTTTTTGTAGCTCAGGATTGGTTTTTTTTTCATAAAACTAAGGGAATATCAGAGAAAATATACTAAAATGTTGTTCGCAATGTATAAATTACTAATTTTTCTTCTTTTGATAAAAAATAATGAATGTTATTTGTAACTAGTTATTTCAAAGGCCTCAAGATCAGTTTTTTATAAGAAATTTAATAATGGAAGGAGAATAATACTTAAGCTTTTGCTTGTGTTGAATACATATACAATAATTTTTTTATTTTGAAGGAAATTATGAACCGCCATTTGATTTCAGTACTTTTTGTTCATCAGGATTGGTTGTTTTTCATAAATTATGCTGAAATTCAGGGAAAAAATATAAGATTTTTTGTTTGCGTTGCTTAAAAATTCATATATTTCGTCTTATATATGAGGAATAATGCAACGTCACTTGCAATCAGACATTATAAATGCCTTTAGATAAGTAATTTTGCATAAAATGTGAAAATTTAAGGATAAATATGCATAAACTCTTGTTTTTGTTGAATATGAATGTAATAATTTCTTTATTTTGATAGAAATTATGAACTGCCATTAGATTTCTGTATTTTTTGTATATCAGGATTGATTGTTTTTCATAAAATATGCTTAATTTAAGGGAAAAGATACTAATTGTTTATTCGTGTTGCTTAAAAATGCAAATATTTCTTCTTTTATATCAGAAATAATGCATTGTCAATTGCAATCTGACATTATAAATGGATTTAGATCAGTACTTTTGTTTGAGATGTGAATAATTAAAGAATATATATGCATAAACTCTTGTTTTTGTTGAATAAAAATGCAATAATTTTTGTTTTCATTTTAATGGAAACTATTGACTGCCATTGTATTTTTGTACATTTTGTAGTTCAGGATTGTTTTTTTTTTCATTAAACTGAAAGAATATCAGAGAAAATATACTAAAATGTTGTTTGCAATGTATAAATTACTAATTTTTCTTCTTTTGATAAAAAATAATGAATGTTATTTGTAACTAGTTATGTCAAAGGCCTCGGGATCAGTTTTTTATAAGAAATTTAATAATGTAAGGAGAATAATACTTAAACTTTTGTTTGTGTTGAATACATATACAATAATTTCTTTATTTTGATAGAAATTATGAACCGCCATTTGATTTCAGTACTTTTTGTTCATCCGGATTGGTTGTTTTTCATAAATTATGGTGAATTTCAGGGAACAGATACTAAATTTTTGTTTGCGTTGCTTAAAAATGCAAATATTTCTTCTTTTATTTCTAAAATATTGCAACGTCACTTTCATTAAGTCATTATAAATGCCTTTAGATAAGCAATTTTGTACAAAATGTGAATTATTGAAGGATAAATATGCATAAACTTTTGTTTTTTGTTGAACAAGAATGCTATAATTTCTTTATTTTAATGGAAATTATTGACCGCCATTGGATTTTTGTACATTTTGAAATTCAGAATTGGTTGTTTTTCATAAAATTAATAGAATATCAGAGAAAATACACTAAATTGTTGTTTGCATTGTTTAAAATTACCAATTTTTCTTTTTTTGATAAAAAAAAATGCAATGATTTTGTAACTAGTTCTTTCAAAGGCCTCAAGATACATGTAAGATTTTTTATGAGAATTTTTAATAAATAAAGTTTTAACTTTTGCTTGTGCTGAATAGGAATGCATTAATTTCTTTATTTTGTTAGATATTATGAACGGCCATTTGATTTCAGTACTTTTTGTTCATCAGGATTGGTTGTTTTCCATCAATTATGCTGAAATTCAGGGAAAAAATACAAAACTTTTGTTTGCATTGCTTAAAAATGCATATATTTCTTCTTATATATGAGGAATAATGCAACGTTACTTGCAATCAGTCATTATAATTGCCTTTAAATAAGTAATTTTGTATAAAATGTGAAAAATTTAAGGATAAATATGCATAAACTCTTATTTTTGTTGAATATGAATGTAATAATTTCTTTATTTTGATAGAAATTATGAACCGCTATTAGATTTCTGTATTTTTTGTACATCAGGATTGATTTTTTTTCATAAAATATGCTAAATTCATGAGAAAAGATACTAATTTTTTATTCGTGTTGCATAAAAGTGCAAATATTTCTTCTTTTATATCAGAAATAATGCATTATCAAGTGCAATCAGACATTATAAATGCATTTAGATCAGTACTTTTGTATAAGATGTGAATAATTTAAGGATATATATGCATAAACTTTTGTTTTTGTTGAATAAGAATGCAATAATTTTTTTATGTTAATGGAAACTGTTGACCGCCATTGGATTTTTGTACTTTTTGTAGTTTAAGATTGATTTTTTTTTCATTAAACTAAAAGAATATCAGAGAAAATATACTAAAATGTTGTTTGCAATGTATAAATTACTAATTTTTCTTCTTTTGATAAAAAATAATGAATGTTATTTGTAACTAGTTATTTCAAAGGCCTCAAGACCAGTTTTTTGTTAGAAATTTAATAATGGAAGGAGAATAATACTTAAGCTTTTGCTTGTGTTGAATGCATATACAATAATTTCTTTATTTCGAAGGAAATAATGAACCGCTATTTGATTTCGGTACTTTTTGTACATCGGGATTGGTTGTTTTTCATAAATTATGCTGAAAGTCAGGGAAAAAATACAAAATTTTTGTTTGCGTTTTTAAAAATGCAAATATTTCTTCTTATATATGAGGAATAATGCAATGTCACTTACAATCAGTCATTATAATTGCCTTTAAATGAGTAATTTTGTATAAAATGTGAAAAATTTAAGGATAAATATGCATAAACTCTTATTTTTGTTGAATATGAATGTAACAATTTCTTTATTTTGATAGAAATTATGAACTGCAATTAGATTTCTGTATTATTGTATATCAAGATTGATTGTTTTTCATAAAATATGCTTAATTCAAGGAAAAAGATACTAATTTTTTATTCGTGTTGCTTAAAAATGCAAATATTTCTTCTATTATATCAGAAATAATGCATTGTCAAGTGCAATTAGACATTATAAATGCATTTAGATCAGTACTTTTGTATAAGGTGGGAATAATTAAAGAATATATATGCATAAACTTTTGTTTTTGTGAATAAGAATGCAATAATTTTTTTATTTTAATGGAAACTATTGACCACCATTGGATTGTTGTACTTTTTGTAGCTCAGGATTGGTTTTTTTTTCATAAAACTAAGGGAATATCAGAGAAAATATACTAAAATGTTGTTCGCAATGTATAAATTACTAATTTTTCTTCTTTTGATAAAAAATAATGAATGTTATTTGTAACTAGTTATTTCAAAGGCCTCAAGATCAGTTTTTTATAAGAAATTTAATAATGGAAGGAGAATAATACTTAAGCTTTTGCTTGTGTTGAATACATATACAATAATTTTTTTATTTTGAAGGAAATTATGAACCGCCATTTGATTTCAGTACTTTTTGTTCATCAGGATTGGTTGTTTTTCATAAATTATGCTGAAATTCAGGGAAAAAATATAAGATTTTTTGTTTGCGTTGCTTAAAAATTCATATATTTCGTCTTATATATGAGGAATAATGCAACGTCACTTGCAATCAGACATTATAAATGCCTTTAGATAAGTAATTTTGCATAAAATGTGAAAATTTAAGGATAAATATGCATAAACTCTTGTTTTTGTTGAATATGAATGTAATAATTTCTTTATTTTGATAGAAATTATGAACTGCCATTAGATTTCTGTATTTTTTGTATATCAGGATTGATTGTTTTTCATAAAATATGCTTAATTTAAGGGAAAAGATACTAATTGTTTATTCGTGTTGCTTAAAAATGCAAATATTTCTTCTTTTATATCAGAAATAATGCATTGTCAATTGCAATCTGACATTATAAATGGATTTAGATCAGTACTTTTGTTTGAGATGTGAATAATTAAAGAATATATATGCATAAACTCTTGTTTTTGTTGAATAAAAATGCAATAATTTTTGTTTTCATTTTAATGGAAACTATTGACTGCCATTGTATTTTTGTACATTTTGTAGTTCAGGATTGTTTTTTTTTTCATTAAACTGAAAGAATATCAGAGAAAATATACTAAAATGTTGTTTGCAATGTATAAATTACTAATTTTTCTTCTTTTGATAAAAAATAATGAATGTTATTTGTAACTAGTTATTTCAAAGGCCTCAAGATCAGTTTTTTATAAGAAATTTAATAATGGAAGGAGAATAATACTTAAGTTTTTGCTTGTGTTGAATACATATACAATAATTTCTTTATTTTGATAGAAATTATGAACCACCATTTGATTTCCGTACTTTTTGTACATCCGGATTGGTTGTTTTTCATAAATTATGGTGAATTTCAGGGAAAAGATACTAAATTTTTGTTCGTGTTGCTTAAAAATGCAAATATTTCTTCTATTATTTCAAAAATATTGCAACGTCACCTTAAAATTTTTAGTAAATAAGGTTTAAACTTTTGCTTGTGTTGAATAGGAATGCTATAATTTCTTTATTTAGAAGGAAATTATGAACCGCCATTTGATTTCAGTACTTTTTGTACATCAGGATTAGTTGTTTTTCATAAATTATGCTGAAATTCCAGGAACAAAATCCCAATCGCGATTTAAATCGTTTTAGCACTGTTCGGGTATAAAAATATATAACCTAAATAAAAACAAAAATCGCCATTCAGTTATAATAATATTTAAAATCAGTTTTATCTGCATATTTCTTTTTTTTTATTCTTAAAACTTTGCTGAATAATCACTAAAAAAAAGTTGATCTTTTGCACTTGAACGTTTCGTATTTTCCGTGGCGCCATTAATTAAATGAAACGAAACTAAGATTCCGTAATTTGTATTAGTTTATCATGTGACGTAGTAGAGTTCAATCCGTCAGAAAGGTCGATCGGTCCTATCCGTCCGATCCGTCCGATCAGTCAAATATTTTTACCATAAATCTGACGGATTGGTGACCCGAGTTTGACGCGAACTTGACTGATCGGTGACTGATCGATGACCGCTGATTGATCGCTAAAATAGTAACGCCTAAGGTTGCAAGTACTGTATCGATAAATTTATTTCATTTTAACTGAATTACTTGATAGATAGTAGTTAAGACGAATACTGAATTCTATGTATTTGAACAACTGCTTTTTAACAACTATAATTAAGAGACAGAAATTGATTGAGTATTAAGTACTTATTTTTTTAACCTTTTTGTGTATACAAATGCCTAGAGAAATGGTTATGGGCGTACACGGGTGCCCGCTGTTGAAGTTATGAAGTTAAACCGCCAGCGAGACAGTGTGGAAGGAGGAACCGTGACGTCTCTGCACAGTAAAATTCACAGACCTCAAAAATGTTATATAAGTTATGATAGCACAGCCGGTTCACTTGTAATCACGTCAAACAAAAAGGAGCAAAGTTACGTCTATTCAAAATATCGAGTCATGGACTGATGCATTTATTTTAAAATTATATGAAGATATTTTTGCAACGTTTTTCAAATTTAGCTACTGAATTGAATAATTATGTCAATTATTAGAGGTACAAATGTGTGTTTTGAGAAGATTTATCTTTATAATCAGCAATTAAAGTAGGAATGGCAAATAATCCTACAAGATCTTGGTCTTCTATTAATGGCATTTTATGGTATACTGTCATAGCGAATGGTGACCCGGAATGTAATACAATTCAACAGACAATTGTAGGTAATCGACCATGCTTAATGGTGCTTGTTTTCGACAGAATTGTTTTTATACCCATTCATGTTTGAAATGCGGAATGGCCCACCCTTTCGCGTTCTATCCACAACAATTAAGAGCAACCAAAGCTATCCTCGTGTTTCAAATGCAACCCGGAGCACATATCAAAACCTACTTGAGATTTTCACCTAGGACTCGAGCACATTTTCAAAGAGCAGGTAATTCGACTCAAAGATTTAGACCTCTAGAAAGCAAATTCCTTGCCCTAAGAATGGCTGCACCACAAACATTAAAATTTTAACAATTTAAATTTTATCTTTTTCAGAATCGTTAATTAATCCGAAGGACGTATGGTGTCTTGGTTTTTCTCCGATCGATGTAACAAAATTAAATAAGCTTCTTATTAATTACCCAAAACGAGCATGACGCAATGTTTTCTATAAAGGATTTTCTGAAGATTTTAGATTAAATCATTTTGGAGCACGATGTTGGATTGAATATTTACGATCTGTCATTCAAAGTCCTGAAATCGCGTGGAAAAAATTCATGAGTAAGGTAAAAAATGGGCGCATAGCTGGTCCATTTTTGAACAGATCTATATCTAATTTAAAGTGTTCACCTATAGGCGTAATTCATAAGAAAACTGGTGGCTTTAGATTGATAACACACTTATCTTTTCTGCCAAATTTGAGTGTTAACTTTATTAATGATAAGTTCACTACCGTAAAGTATTCGTCTTTTGACAATGTTATTGATATGATTAAATAAACTATTAACACAGATTTATGTCTCGCCTTTTTGTTATTTTGATACTAAATGAAAATGTTGAAATAAAAAAAAAACAAGACTTTAACATGTAAGTTATGCAAAATATTCAAAGTCAATGAACAATGACTTAAGGTACAGGGCCAAATAATCTCCATGGAAATAAGATGTACCAATGCTAAATCAACTGCATACCAAATATCATTGACCTACTTCTAGAGGTTCCGCATTATTTGATCTAATTACAAACTAAAATATGTAAACAAAACAAAAGTTTCAAAATCAATAGACCATGACTGAAGGGGCAAGGCCAAATTATCTCCATGGAAATGAGATGTGTCAATTCTTATACAACTCAATACCAAATATCATTGACCTACCACTAGTGGTTTCCCAAAAACTGACCTAATCACAAACCAATACATGTAAACTAAGCAAAAGTTTCAGAGTCAATAGATCATGACTGAAGGGGCGGGCCCAAATAATCTCAATGGAAATGAGATGTGTCAATGTTAATACTGCATACCAAATATCATTGACCTACCACTAGTGGTTCCCAATTAACTGATCTTATCACAAACTAATGCATGTAAACTAAGCAAAAATTTCAACGTCAATAGACCATGACTAAGGGGGCGGGCCCAAATAATCTCCATGGAAATGAGATGTACCAATGTTCATACAACTGCATACCAAATATTATTGACCTTCCACTAGTGGTTCCCCATAAACTGACCGAATCACAAACTAATACATTGTTGAATGTAACAGCATAGTTTTTTTTTACTTTTGTCTTGCTTTTTGACTCCGTCAAGGCGAGACAAAAATTTGGTCCAAATGTTGAAATTGGTAAAAACGACATTAAGTCCGCCTTCAGATTACTCAATATCTATGCAGGGGATTTTGATCTTTTAGAGTTTAAACTTCATCAATATTATTTCATAGAATTCATAGATAAATCATAGCCAATAGGTTATTCAGAATCCAATTGTTTATTTCAAAATTTTTCAACTTTTATTCAATGGGTTGTCATTAATGCGTCGCATTCAAATAGTCTTGAGCATTGTGTTGATGATTTTCTATTTGCCGATAAAAGCAATACTTAGGATTGCAAATATTTGATGAATAGTTCCGATATAGTGTGTTGTCTTCTAGGAGTCCAAATTGCTCATGAAGGCCCGACATCGAAACTTAATTATTTAGGCTTGCTTATAGATATAGAAAAAATGTTGATAAAAATTCCGGACGGCAAAGTATTGGAGTTTAAATAAAACAATTGGATGGTTATTGGGTAGGAAAAAGATAACTTTAAAGGACCTGCAATCTTTGTGTGGGTCATTAGCTTTTTGTGCAAAAGCACTACCTGCAGGCAGAGCAATGGTTTTATTTTAACTCCAATACTTTGTCGTCCGGTAAGTATTAGAGTTAAAATAAAACAATTGAATAGTTATTGTGTAGGAAAAAGATAACTTGAAAGGATCTGCAATCTTTGTGTGGGTCATAAGCTTTTTGTGCAAAAGCTCTACCTGCAGGCAGAGCATTTATCAGACGAATTTATTTGGCAAGGAGTTGCACAAAGAAACCACATCATTATTTCAGAATCACAGAAGGCATCTATCAAGTCTTATTGGTATGGGAATTATTTTTAGACAAATTTAACGGCATAAGTTACATGCTTGACCTTGACTAGACTTCAAATTCAAATTTATTTATTTACTGACAGCGCTGGTGGTTCAACAAAAGGGTGTTGTTGTTATTTCCAAGATAAATGGGCTTTTCTCAAATGGCTTGTTTAATGGTCTGGTACTTATGTTCTCAGGGATATATCATACTTTGAAGTGATACCTATCATTTTAGCCTATTGCACTGTCGGTTTACCTTTGGGGTAATTTATTCCATAAAAAGAAGATTTTATTTAATTCGGATAATAACCCCGTGGTTAAAATTTAAAAAAAAAGAAGACATCAAAATTCTTGCGAATAATTAATCTTATTAGACATAGTATACTGGTCGTTACTAGGCAATTTTCACACAAAAGCCGAGTTTATTCCTGGTTATACAAATACTTATAATTGCAAATTGTATTTCTCGTAAAAAATTTCAGAGATTCAAAAGTTTGGCATGAACAGCAGATACACGTCCAGCTACCATTTCAGAGGAATTTTGGAACATTTTAGACCAGAAGTAGCCAAATTATTGGACGCATCGAACTCTCAGAATACATGGAAAACTTATAACAATGGATTGGCCCCTTTTTTTCATTTAGATTTAGGAGATACATTGCTGCCCAGTATCTCGCATTTAGTTAATTATGTTGCTTATCTATCAACCTAAGGGTATGCCCCTGCAACGGCTAAGGTATACCTATCAGGTTTAAAGCTATTATTTACGAATAAACGAGCTCACCAATTTGACTTCGTCGTTTATTGTACAAAAGATGTTGAAAGGAATGGACGAATTATACGATGTAGTAGATAGTCGAAATCCTATAACCATAGAACTGTTAATGCGACTAATAAACTTTTTGCAATTTGTATGTCCTTCATTGTATGAATGTACATTATTTAGAACCATGATTTCATAAGCATTTTTTGCATTTTTGTGAATTGGTGAAATAACAATTAATAGAAACACACCGCATGTCATTAAAAGCGTTGATGTCAATGTTTCACAACATTCACAATCTGCATATATCACAGTTCCTTTTCCAAAAACAGATCAAAAAAGTTTATCTACAACATTAACAGTGGAAAGTTTTAATCAAGCAGCTATTTGCACCGTGAGATCATTATTAAACTTTTTTTTCAATCAGACACGAAAAAAATGGACCACTTTTTTTGTTATTTTAACAAAACCTCATCATGCTATTTTTTTAATGTAATCCTATGACTGCAACACGAATAGGTGCAGCAACATATTTTGCAAAAATGGTCATACTGATGAAGAAATTATCACTTTAGGTCTTTGGAAATCTTCATCATTTAAACGTTATATAAACGTTATATAAAACATTGAGCTAACAAAACTAAATATATTTTCAGCTTGTCTTGGTAAAGAAATATTGATTGTTGGTTCTTCAATTATTTGCAGTGCTCGTGATCACTCAGAGAACCGACCTTCGGGTAGTAATTTAGGTCTCTTGAAAAATAACAATTGTTTTTACACTGGGCAGGCAAGTGTGGTATAAAATGGGATGATGTTGCTGGTACAGTTTACGGCTTAATCAATTTGTGCAGCAAAATTTCACAAGCTTCGATATTGCATTGTGCTAAGAATGATAATGGAAGTGTACCATGTGGTGCTCTCCTTTATCAAATAAAATTAACAATATCAATTTGTCTCGTATGCTCCAAAAATGCTCACTTACGTGGTCAAGCATTCTCCCCCACCGTTCATGGCGTTATTCAAATGATGATCATGCAATGGAAGTTACACGAAAAAGAATAAACAGGGGAGTGAGATCTTATATACTTAAACATGGACGATGTGTAATTAAGTATCTAGATTTTGACGACCGTCATCCAGCCCTATATTATGACGACGTAGTACATTTGTCATTTATTGAAAATGATATTTTCTTTTTTTAATCAACTACAATCATCACTTGAAACATTTATAAAGCATCCACATTGTTTTGTATTTCCTCATGATCACATGTAATCTACCAGAAAACATAGTTCATGTTGATACTCAATGAAAATACATGGTCTGAATTAAATGAAAATTAAATTCGTTTATTGAATTAACAAATACGTGTACTGATAGACTTGACAAATCGAATCGTCCTTTCCTGTTATTGTTATGCTAATATGAGCATGTCAAACTCCGTTCATTTTAATAGTCACTTTTTCTTTGAAAACTAAACTGAGAAGGCGTTGTAAAATTTAGACCCACCCTCCCCAACCCTTATAAAGTAAGCTTTGTTTGCTGCTGTTCTTATTTAATTTTCAGATGCTTTAGTCCTCTATCCGTCATTGTATCATACCGAAGTACAGTCACACCACTGGAGCGAAATTCACTTCATTTTATGAAGACTATGGATAGCCCAGGTGCTACTTCTGAAATTTTGCTGAATGGACCGCCTTTCAGTTCACCATCTTTGGATCGCCCAACTGTGATACACTGATTAGTTCGATCGTCATCAATTTTGATTGATTGTCAAATAATTTGGTTGTATACTTGTGTTGCAGTTGTTTGAATGAATTTTGATTAAATGTTGCCATGACAATTCAATATCCTAACAAAATCAGTGTTTGTTATTTGTTGTAGTGAAATACAAATAAAGTCATCAATGGCATCAGCTCGTTAATATATTATATATTATATATATTTTATATTTGGGCCATTTACATCAAATGATTACTTTGATCAAATGATATATTCAATAATACATTCATACGATTGACAAAACTTTTACATGAAAATCTTTCTCACTTGAAATTGCAAACTTGTGTTAAATCTTAATTCCACTGGGCTGTTGATACCCTTAACTTGGGAACTAAACAGTAACAACTTTACTGCACCACAAGATGCACCTGAGATCACCCTCGGTTTTTGGTTGGGTTCGTGTTGCTCAGTCTTTAGTTTTTTTCCATGACGTTGTCAGTTTATTTTTGACTTCGTCGAAAAGCTGATAAACCGAAAAGAAATAAAAAGCAGTATAAAGTGTATAACAGGGAACTATACTGAAGCAGCTTGGCAATTGTTTTTCTATAAACAATATCATTTATTTAACATTACGTTCTGGTATTTTATCGAACTTCTGTGAATCAGTACCGTTTTTTTTTAATTAAAAACTCCTTTATTTAATACAAAGTTTTAATTCTTGGTCAGCATACGATAATAGTTTAATGTATCTTATCCACAACTTTTTTTGTTTAACTATGGTAGGTTTGACCGTTTGAAACGCTATGTGCAATAGATGAAACAGAAGAAAAAACTGTTCACATAATATTGGTAAAAAAAATTAAATAGAAGTTTGTAAAATAACTTTTACAGACATACATATTTGCAATCATTGTGGTCGTTATGAATAAGAGTAGGGCCAACATATGAATGCGAAAAGGAAAACTTCTGAGAGTTGTTCCTACTGTTTTGGATTTATACTACTCAAAGAAAGTTTTTGAAACACTTCCATTGAGATTAACATGATTAATGGGGGTCAGAATTTGAGGGTTCATATCTTTGTAAATAAGGATTAAAATATTCTGAAATTAACAGCATTTCCGTTTTAATGGATGTTAAATTGATTCAAGAAGAAAATTACAAGCTGTGACTTTCAATTTTGAACCCTTCCCTTAAGAAAACACAAACTTTGAAGATAAAATGAGATTTTGTTGTACTTTATTTTAATTCAGAAGTTGTGTTGTTAAACCTATTTTTAGTAGTATATTTTTAAAATAATTAGGTTCTTTAGGGGAAAATAAAACTGTTTTAGTCAACCAAATGCTCTAAGACGATTGACCAACAAAGTTTGGTTTCATCTGGCAATCTGTTTAAGAGAATACATGTAAAAATCAGCATTTTTTTGTCATTTAGAGGCTATGGATGTCGTTATCTAATAGGAACGTGACCCCTACAGATTTATTATATTCAATCAAATGGTTTCAAAGAATAGATTGTCAATGCTTCAGTCTTTCAGATATAAATTTAAAACAATATTCAAGAAAATTTTGGTTGCATATTGGTCTATTAGTTTGGGCAGATATGTCTAAAATATCTGACATAGCTGGGTTATTATTTTGGACAATGTGACTATGTGTGATAGCCCCAGATGATATAGAAATTAATTAACTATTCGAGGAGAAGTGCCTTCAAAATTATTTTAGATTTGCCAAATTGATACAGAGAAGTTTTTAAATAGTAATCAGTGTACAGATCAACTGTCGAAAAACGATGACAGATCACAAAGAAAAAGAACGAATTCTGCGACATAATGAAATGTATATGAAAGTCTTATGGGAACAAATCGTTAATAGTCTATTAGTAATACTATGATCTTGTTTATAAATATAAAAAGATATACTTACCTACAGAACTACTTTGAAACAGGTCACAAGATGAAACGGGTCTTCGTGCCAAGAACTGGCTACACAAACTTGTCTTCACATAGTGAGAATAAATAGATTTACAACACGAATCATACATCTTATTATCCTCATCTTGTGAACCGGGAGAATAACGCTGGTATGTATTCATGCCATTCACTTCCACATGATCAGTAATCAGCTGACCTTTACTGTCATAACAACATCGTTTACTTCTAGGATCTAAGCCTGATACAGCCTTAGCTGACATGTAACAAGTGTAGTCAGTTGGAATTCTATCACTTACTATTTCTGCATAAAACTCTTTAATCATTTGTGAATTTACACAAGGACAGGTGGCTGCATCATTTGCCTTAATCTGGTTCACTACATCAGCCTGGTCATTATTTATCCAATCCCTACAGAGAATACCATGATGTTCAAAGCTGTTGCCATTATTTGTGAGTCTGAACCCAAGCTTTCCTTCACTTGGCATCCCGATACCTAAACTGTTCCATTCCTTTCCTGAGAGTTGTAAACTTTCACCACTAACAGCATCGATCTTCTCAATCAATGGTTTTGTCATGCCAACATGTGATGCCATCAAATTAAGGAAAGAGTATGGATATTCGTTTGTGGTGACTCCTTCATTGGTTTGTACGGCATATCCTATTCTAACTGGATAATTAGCTTGAGAAAAGATTGGTATGTTCCAACTCATAGCACGGTCTTGGTAGGTAACGACTGCATATGTATTGTTATAATCAGTAATTAGTGATACCTGGAAGGTGACCGTCTGAAACAAGAATGTAACGGACATTAGTTTGAAAACAAAACACGCATTACATAATCTCATGCAATGACTATAATTCAATAATAAAAAAATGGTTCTGTCCAATGCAAAAATTACATGAAAACTATTGTAAAATGCTTTAACGAAATCAAAAGAGAAGCAACGACTTTAAGTCAAATTGGCCCTTCTGCCATAAAACGTTTTTTTTTTCTTCTTCATATTTTCAGAACAGAACATTAAAATATTACGTTGTTTGGGATTCGTCAGTTAAACATCTATCATATAAAATGTCGAAACACACAAAAAACTTGACTTTTTGACTGATATATACTTTCAGAAATGATACAGAGCACAACCTTCTCCTTTATTAACAAATGTGATGTATAAAGTTATCATACAATTTCAGTGAATTTGCAGGGTTAAATAAGCACCAACATATACATATTGCTGTATGTATAGTATATAACAATATACCAAATGTTATGAATGTCTATCCATTTTATATATATTCACACAAAACGAATAACACTTTACATTACTAGTGCCTGAAATGTATAAGCCAAAGGGCATATCTCTGAGTATTAAAACTGACGTTGATCTGTAAGTTTTCGATATCATGACTATTTACCAGAAGTATGGTCAATATTTCTGCCAATAACCGAAGTCAATGTATACTTCCCCAAAAGTATGCTAAAGGAATAGTATGAATGAGCATTAAAATACAACACAGAGGAAGGGTGGTGTGAACAAATATAATATTAGATACAAGCAGAAATACCAGTTCCGAAAGAGAATGTTTAAGAAATAATTCATGGCAGCCGTAGATTTGTTTTCATTTAACCATGGGTTGGGCATTTATATTCGATTATTTTACCCTGAGCGTTAGCGAGGGGTAAAATACGAATATAAATGCCCAACCCATGGTTAAATGAAAACAAATCTACGGCTGCATGAATTATTTCGATTCCAATAGGACAAAGTCGGTGATTTTGTTAACCGTGAAAGCCCTATACATACGATATTGTTTTGGCTGTTCCGTTTTACTCAATTTTGATAATATTAGTAATATCATATAATTCAATGATTTTTTTTTTTAATCGCATTTTTCACTTATATATTTTCTTAATGTAATTTTATTCGTTCTGAGGCGTACATGAAGCTTTAAAACGCCCGGTATTTACATTTGATTTTTTGTTTACGAAAACATACTTGTGACGTCACCTTGTTTCGTTGCCATGCCAAGACAATAACATCATTTCGCGGAATTTTCGTTTTATGAAATTTTACCATGAAAAATAAATTGAAATGGACTGATTTGTTATTTTACTGTAAAATAGAGATAAATATATTGTATCTGAATCTTGGCCTACGTAAACTTGGGGTTTTGATGTAGAAAATTGAGAATATCTGGTAGACTGTATGAATAAATTGGTCGTAACGCAGAACAGCCGTTTTTGTGTATTACTGCGTTTGCGCTAAAGGTAGATATATTGTGATTATACTGGTTCGAGTACACAGTTATTTCGTAGTGCATTTCTTTTAGACAATAAATGAAAATAAAAAAAATCCCACCGAAGCTTTCTCAATAATATTTTTACAGTGTGTTGTACTACTTTTGGGACAAATTATATCAACATTATAGAAAACTTCATCGGCTCTAACTCAAAATATGGACAATTTCATGCTAAGGGGGTCTTCAAATCTTTTGACAGCTTCCGAAGTGCTAATTTTTAACATTTTTCAGCTGGACCAAATCACTACTTTACTTTAAAATTCATGACCCAAATTTTTTTACAGTGTCATTTCACCCCACTACTTACTATTTGAGTCATAAAACATGGAGAAATAAATTCGGAAGGGGTATAAAAAAAATCGACAAGTAACACACTGTCCACACTAGGGACTATATTCGTACCGGACCTAATAGGGTAGAAAAAGTTGACCAATCTTAATGAAACTTGGTATGACCAAAGCTTATCAAATTATAAGACTGCCTACAAAGTTTCATGGCAATAGGATATATATTATAGACAATATGACTAATTCTATATTCAACTTTGAGTGTTAAATTAAGACGTTAAAATTGAAAATTTTCAACTATCAACATTTGGGGCTTAAAAAATTAAAATGTTGCAAAAAAATACTTTTGAAATGCCTTAATATATAATATATTATGTATTAAAAGCAATAGAGTACTCATTTGATTTATCAGACTGATCATAATTATAAAAAAGTCAAATTTATATGAGCCTGTGGCTAAAAATGGAGGTTTTCCAATGAAGGGGGGCCTTACATGAAGATGTAATATTTTCCAGCAATTTTAAATTTGTAAAGCTTTTTGGTTATAAATAATCCTTACATATGTATTTAATGTACTTTAAATGGAAAGAAAACTTACAAATAACATATCACATTAGTTTAAAAGGGTCTTAGGCCAAGTAAGACTGAAAATAATTTAGGGTCAATTTAGGCCGTATCACATATTTACATTTAAAAATGCATATTGAAGCTATATGAAATAAAATTTTGTGTCTTTTCTATCATTTCTATACTCAGGGTGACATGATACAATAAATCTGAGCACAAAAAGACTCTTGCATTCAACTTTTTTTGCAGACAGTATGGTCTGATACAAAGATTTTTCACTTTTCAGTGAAAAACATGCATGCAATTTTAGTCTCAACAGGCTTATATTTGAACCACTTGCTATCCTACAGAAGAAAAGAAAGATATTATGTGACATAAAACAGGTACAAAAGACATTGTTAAGTGCTTTTTATACAAAGTTAGTGAGGTCTTTATAATGGACTTCAACTTTTATGTTCCAAGCTCCTCACATTTAACTTGATCCAAACAGGGCGTTAGACGAGGATCATATATACAACACATTTTGCACATATTGTCTAAGATAATCTTCTTTTCTGTAGATTCAGAGTTCTCAAATGAGTAATACAACTGGATTGAAGCATAGAAACACAAATATTGACTCATAAAAACCTGTCAGATAGAAATTCAGAATGCCACTTATGCATCAAAATTGAAAAAGCTATGAAATGCTTATTTTGACCATAAAATGCCAAAATTGGTCATTTTTGCAGAAATTCTATCAAATAAAAGTTTAAATCCTTTAGTTTTATGCTATTTGATAAATTGACACCATCAAATCATTCAGGGAAGTTGCAAAAGTACAGATTCTATATTTCCTGATTTCACCTCTTAGGTCCGAGTACACAGTTATTTCGTAGTGCATTTCTTTTAGACAATAAATGAAAATAAAAAAAATCCCACCTGCGCTTTCTCAATAATATTTTTACAGTGTGTTGTACTACTTTTGGGACAAATTATATCAAAATTATAGAAAACTTCATCGGCTCTAACTCAAAATATGGACAATTTCATGCTAAGGGGGTCTTCAAATCTTTTGACAGCTTCCGAAGTGCTAACTTTTAACATTTTTCAGCTGGACCAAATCACTACTTTACTTTAAAATTCATGACCCAAATTTTTTTACAGTGTCATTTCACCCCACTACTTACTATTTGAGTCATAAAACATGGAGAAATAAATTCGGAAGGGGTATAAAAAAAATCGACAAGTAACACACTGTCCACACTAGGGACTATATTCGTACCGGACCTAATAGGGTAGAAAAAGTTGACCAATCTTAATGAAACTTGGTATGACCAAAGCTTATTAAATTATAAGACTGCCTACAAAGTTTCATGGCAATAGGATATATATTACAGACAATATGACTAATTCTATATTCAACTTTGAGTGTTAAATTAAGACGTTAAAATTGAAAATTTTCAACTATCAACATTTGGGGCTTAAAAAATTAAAATGTTGCAAAAAAATACTTTTGAAATGCCTTAATATATAATATATTATGTATTAAAAGCAATAGAGTACTCATTTGATTTATCAGACTGATCATAATTATTAAAAAGTCAAATTTATATGAGCCTGTGGCTAAAAATGGAGGTTTTCCAATGAAGGAGGGCCTTACATGAAGATGTAATATTTTCCAGCAATTTTAAATTTGTAAAGCTTTTTGGTTATAAATAATCCTTACATATGTATTTAATGTACTTTAAATGGAAAGAAAACTTACAAATAACATATCACATTAGTTTAAAAGGGTCTTAGGCCAAGTAAGACTGAAAATAATTTAGGGTCAATTTAGGCCGTATCACATATTTACATTTAAAAATGCATATTGAAGCTATATGAAATAAAATTTTGTGTCTTTTCTATCATTTCTATACTCAGGTGACATGATACAATAAATCTGAGCACAAAAAGACTCTTGCATTCAACTTTTTTTGCAGACAGTATGGTCTGATACAAAGATTTTTCACTTTTTAGTGAAAAACATGCATGCAATTTTAGTCTCAACAGGCTTATATTTGAACCACTTGCTATCCTACAGAAGAAAAGAAAGATATTATGTGACATAAAACAGGTACAAAAGACATTGTTAAGTGCTTTTTATACACAGTTAGTGAGGTCTTTATAATGGACTTCAACAACTTTTATGTTCCAAGCTCCTCACATTTAACTTGATCCAAACAGGGCGTTAGACGAGGATCATATATACAACACATTTTGCACATATTGTCTAAGATAATCTTCTTTTCTGTAGATTCAGAGTTCTCAAATGAGTAATACAACTGGATTGAAGCATAGAAACACAAATATTGACTCATAAAAACCTGTCAGATAGAAATTCAGAATACCACTTATGCATCAAAATTGAAAAAGCTATGAAATGCTTATTTTGACCATAAAATGCCAAAATTGGTCATTTTTGCAGAAATTCTATCAAATAAAAGTTTAAATCCTTTAGTTTTATGCTATTTGATAAATTGACACCATCAAATCATTCAGGGAAGTTGCAAAAGTACAGATTCTATATTTCCTGATTTCACCTCTTAGGTCCGAGTACACAGTTATTTCGTAGTGCATTTCTTTTAGACAATAAATGAAAATAAAAAAAATCCCACCGAAGCTTTCTCAATAATATTTTTACAGTGTGTTGTACTACTTTTGGGACAAATTATATTAAAATTATAGAAAACTTCATCGGCTCTAACTCAAAATATGGACAATTTCATGCTAAGGGGGTCTTCAAATCTTTTGACCTCTTCCGAAGTGCTAATTTTTAACATTTTTCAGCTGGACCAAATCACTACTTTACTTTAAAATTCATGACCCAAATGTTTTTACAGTGTCATTTCACCCCACTACTTACTGTTTGAGTCATAAAACATGGAGAAATAAATTCGGAAGGGGTATAAAAAAAATCGACAAGTAACACACTGTCCACACTAGGGACTATATTCGTACCGGACCTAATAGGGTAGAAAAAGTTGACCAATCTTAATGAAACTTGGTATGACTAAAGCTTATTAAATTATAAGACTGCCTACAAAGTTTCATGGCAATAGGATATATATTATAGACAATATGACTAATTCTATATTCAACTTTGAGTGTTAAATTAAGACGTTAAAATTGAAAATTTTCAACTATCAACATTTGGGGCTTAAAAAATTAAAATGTTGCAAAAAAATACTTTTGAAATGCCTTAATATATAATATATTATGTATTAAAAGCAATAGAGTACTCATTTGATTTATCAGACTGATCATAATTATTAAAAAGTCAAATTTATATGAGCCTGTGGCTAAAAATGGAGGTTTTCCAATGAAGGAGGGCCTTACATGAAGATGTAATATTTTCCAGCAATTTTAAATTTGTAAAGCTTTTTGGTTATAAATAATCCTTACATATGTATTTAATGTACTTTAAATGGAAAGAAAACTTACAAATAACATATCACATTAGTTTAAAAGGGTCTTAGGCCAAGTAAGACTGAAAATAATTTAGGGTCAATTTAGGCCGTATCACATATTTACATTTAAAAATGCATATTGAAGCTATATGAAATAAAATTTTGTGTCTTTTCTATCATTTCTATACTCAGGTGACATGATACAATAAATCTGAGCACAAAAAGACTCTTGCATTCAACTTTTTTTGCAGACAGTATGGTCTGATACAAAGATTTTTCACTTTTTAGTGAAAAACATGCATGCAATTTTAGTCTCAACAGGCTTATATTTGAACCACTTGCTATCCTACAGAAGAAAAGAAAGATATTATGTGACATAAAACAGGTACAAAAGACATTGTTAAGTGCTTTTTATACAAAGTTAGTGAGGTCTTTATAATGGACTTCAACTTTTATGTTCCAAGCTCCTCACATTTTACTTGATCCAAACAGGGCATTAGACGAGGATCATATATACAACACATTTTGCACATATTGTCTAAGATAATCTTCTTTTCTGTAGATTCAGAGTTCTCAAATGAGTAATACAACTGGATTGAAGCATAGAAACACAAATATTGACTCATAAAAACCTGTCAGATAGAAATTCAGAATGCCACTTATGCATCAAAATTGAAAAAGCTATGAAATGCTTATTTTGACCATAAAATGCCAAAATTGGTCATTTTTGCAGAAATTCTATCAAATAAAAGTTTAAATCCTTTAGTTTTATGCTATTTGATAAATTGACACCATCAAATCATTCAGGGAAGTTGCAAAAGTACAGATTCTATATTTCCTGATTTCACCTCTTAGGTCCGAGTACACAGTTATTTCGTAGTGCATTTCTTTTAGACAATAAATGAAAATAAAAAAAATCCCACCGAAGCTTTCTCAATAATATTTTTACAGTGTGTTGTACTATTTTTGGGACAAATTATATCAAAATTATAGAAAACTTCATCGGCTCTAACTCAAAATATGGACAATTTCATGCTAAGGGGGTCTTCAAATCTTTTGACAGCTTCCGAAGTGCTAATTTTTAACATTTTTCAGCTGGACCTAATCACTACTTTACTTTAAAATTCATGACCCAAATTTTTTTACAGTGTCATTTCACCCCACTACTTACTATTTGAGTCATAAAACATGGAGAAATAAATTCGGAAGGGGTATAAAAAAAATCGACAAGTAACACACTGTCCACACTAGGGACTATATTCGTACCGGACCTAATAGGGTAGAAAAAGTTGACCAATCTTAATGAAACTTGGTATGACCAAAGCTTATTAAATTATAAGACTGCCTACAAAGTTTCATGGCAATAGGATATATATTATAGACAATATGACTAATTCTATATTCAACTTTGAGTGTTAAATTAAGACGTTAAAATTGAAAATTTTCAACTATCAACATTTGGGGCTTAAAAAATTAAAATGTTGCAAAAAAATACTTTTGAAATGCCTTAATATATAATATATCATGTATTAAAAGCAATAGAGTACTCATTTGATTTATCAGACTGATCATAATTATTAAAAAGTCAAATTTATATGAGCCTGTGGCTAAAAATGGAGGTTTTCCAATGAAGGGGGGCCTTACATGAAGATGTAATATTTTCCAGCAATTTTAAATTTGTAAAGCTTTTTGGTTATAAATAATCCTTACATATGTATTTAATGTACTTTAAATGGAAAGAAAACTTACAAATAACATATCACATTAGTTTAAAAGGGTCTTAGGCCAAGTAAGACTGAAAATAATTTAGGGCCAATTTAGGCCGTATCACATATTTACATTTAAAAATGCATATTGAAGCTATATGAAATAAAATTTTGTGTCTTTTCTATCATTTCTATACTCAGGTGACATGATACAATAAATCTGAGCACAAAAAGACTCTTGCATTCAACTTTTTTTGCAGACAGTATGGTCTGATACAAAGATTTTTCACTTTTTAGTGAAAAACATGCATGCAATTTTAGTCTCAACAGGCTTATATTTGAACCACTTGCTATCCTACAGAAGAAAAGAAAGATATTATGTGACATAAAACAGGTACAAAAGACATTGTTAAGTGCTTTTTATACAAAGTTAGTGAGGTCTTTATAATGGACTTCAACTTTTATGTTCCAAGCTCCTCACATTTAACTTGATCCAAACAGGGCGTTAGACGAGGATCATATATACAACACATTTTGCACATATTGTCTAAGATAATCTTCTTTTCTGTAGATTCAGAGTTCTCAAATGAGTAATACAACTGGATTGAAGCATAGAAACACAAATATTGACTCATAAAAACCTGTCAGATAGAAATTCAGAATGCCACTTATGCATCAAAATTGAAAAAGCTATGAAATGCTTATTTTGCAGAAATTCTATCAAATAAAAGTTTAAATCCTTTAGTTTTATGCTATTTGATAAATTGACACCATCAAATCATTCAGGGAAGTTGCAAAAGTACAGATTCTATATTTCCTGATTCCACCTCTTAGGTCCGAGTACACAGTTATTTCGTAGTGCATTTCTTTTAGACAATAAATGAAAATAAAAAAATCCCACCTGCGCTTTCTCAATAATATTTTTACAGTGTGTTGTACTACTTTTGGGACAAATTATATCAAAATTATAGAAAACTTCATCGGCTCTAACTCAAAATATGGACATATTCATGCTAAGGGGGTCTTCAAATCTTTTGACAGCTTCCGAAGTGCTAATTTTTAACATTTTTCAGCTGGACCAAATCACTACTTTACTTTAAAATTCATGACCCAAATTTTTTTACAGTGTCATTTCACCCCACTACTTACTATTTGAGTCATAAAACATGGAGAAATAAATTCGGAAGGGGTATAAAAAAAATCGACAAGTAACACACTGTCCACACTAGGGACTATATTCGTACCGGACCTAATAGGGTAGAAAAAGTTGACCAATCTTAATGAAACTTGGTATGACCAAAGCTTATTAAATTATAAGACTGCCTACAAAGTTTCATGGCTATAGGATATATATTATAGACAATATGACTAATTCTATATTCAACTTTGAGTGTTAAATTAAGACGTTAAAATTGAAAATTTTCAACTATCAACATTTGGGGCTTAAAAAATTAAAATGTTGCAATAAAATACTTTTGAAATGCCTTAATATATAATATATTATGTATTAAAAGCAATAGAGTACTCATTTGATTTATCAGACTAATCATAATTATTAAAAAGTCAAATTTATATGAGCCTGTGGCTAAAAATGGAGGTTTTCCAATGAAGGGGGGCCTTACATGAAGATGTAATATTTTCCAGCAATTTTAAATTTGTAAAGCTTTTTGGTTATAAATAATCCTTACATATGTATTTAATGTACTTTAAATGGAAAGAAAACTTACAAATAACATATCACATTAGTTTAAAAGGGTCTTAGGCCAAGTAAGACTGAAAATAATTTAGGGTCAATTTAGGCCGTATCACATATTTACATTTAAAAATGCATATTGAAGCTATATGAAATAAAATGTTGTGTCTTTTCTATCATTTCTATACTCAGGTGACATGATACAATAAATCTGAGCACAAAAAGACTCTTGCATTCAACTTTTTTTGCAGACAGTATGGTCTGATACAAAGATTTTTCACTTTTTAGTGATAAACATGCATGCAATTTTAGTCTCAACAGGCTTATATTTGAACCACTTGCTATCCTACAGAAGAAAAGAAAGATATTATGTGACATAAAACAGGTACAAAAGACATTGTTAAGTGCTTTTTATACAAAGTTAGTGAGGTCTTTATAATGGACTTCAACTTTTATGTTCCAAGCTCCTCACATTTAACTTGATCCAAACAGGGCGTTAGACGAGGATCATATATACAACACATTTTGCACATATTGTCTAAGATAATCTTCTTTTCTGTAGATTCAGAGTTCTCAAATGAGTAATACAACTGGATTGAAGCATAGAAACACAAATATTGACTCATAAAAACCTGTCAGATAGAAATTCAGAATGCCACTTATGCATCAAAATTGAAAAAGCTATGAAATGCTTATTTTGACCATAAAATGCCAAAATTGGTCATTTTTGCAGAAATTCTATCAAATAAAAGTTTAAATCCTTTAGTTTTATGCTATTTGATAAATTGACACCATCAAATCATTCAGGGAAGTTGCAAAAGTACAGATTCTATATTTCCTGATTTCACCTCTTAGGTCCGAGTACACAGTTATTTCGTAGTGCATTTCTTTTAGACAATAAATGAAAATAAAAAAAATCCCACCTGCGCTTTCTCAATAATATTTTTACAGTGTGTTGTACTACTTTTGGGACAAATTATATCAAAATTATAGAAAACTTCATCGGCTCTAACTCAAAATATGGACAAGTTCATGCTAAGGGGGTCTTCAAATCTTTTGACAGCTTCCGAAGTGCTAATTTTTAACATTTTTCAGCTGGACCAAATCACTACTTTACTTTAAAATTCATGACCCAAATTTTTTTACAGTGTCATTTCACCCCACTACTTACTATTTGAGTCATAAAACATGGAGAAATAAATTCGGAAGGGGTATAAAAAAAATCGACAAGTAACACACTGTCCACACTAGGGACTATATTCGTACCGGACTTAATAGGGTAGAAAAAGTTGACCAATCTTAATGAAACTTGGTATGACCAAAGCTTATTAAATTATAAGACTGCCTACCCTTCCCTAGATCTTCCATCAATTTCTTCATTTTCCATCAACACTTGATGGACAATACATGGAAAGTTGATGGTACTTGATGGAATTCCATCCTAAACCAAAAAAATCCATCAAAGGATGATGGAAATTAGGAATTTTATTTCCATCCGCATTCTTTTGATGGAAAATTTGATGGCATCTTTAACCCCTGATGGAAAATTGGATGGCATTTTTACCCTCTGATGGAAAATATGATGGCATTTATTCCACCTGATTGAAAATATGATGGCATTTATTCCACCTGATGGAAAAAAGGATGGAAATGAAGGAAGTTTGATGGAAATTGGACTTAAACATTTTCTTTGATGGAAAGTGAGATGGAATTTGGACTTAGAATATTTTGTTGATGGAAAGTGTGATGGTATTTAAACTCTGTCATTTTGCTTGATGGAAAAAAACTTAGAAAATTTCAGCATAATTGTGTCTGAAAATTTAACATCCCTTACTGAGGTAAAAAGTTTTCTAGTATATTGGAGCAAACAAATTTGTTTACAAGAAGTACTAGCAAGAAAGTTACATGTTGTTGCAGCTGTAACTGGTAACATAATCTCTCAATGTTACTGAAATAATATTTGTTCGTGAGAAAGTTGCAGTATTTTTCTGCAATGTTGCAAGAAAGAGTTTGTTTGCTAGAAAGTTGCAACAAACAATTTCCTAAACTGTGCAATACCTTGTATATATCTTGTAACAGGAAAGGATTTCAAGAATACTTTGGTTTTTATTTCAACCAGTGTAAACTTATTAAATGTGACATATTATTTTTTGTTAAAATTACTTTTTGTCACTATTTATATGACTGTTCTGTAACCAATACTTTTATTTTTACATTTTCCATCAAATGATGCATACACCCCTTGCAGAAATAAATCCTGACAACTTTTATAATAAGGATATCTCAAGATTATCCTGGGATATCCTGGAAATATCCTGTTAGGCTATAAGTCCTTTTTTTAGGAAAAAACTTAATGGGAGAATTCCAGAAAATGTCAGGACTTTCAAATCAAGCAGCTTAAAACTGGGGGAATTCTCAGGATATCTCAAGACTTTCAAAAATCATATTATATAAACCAGAATATTTCAGGACTTTTCGATCATCATTCATCCAACTTTCAGGACATTTACAAATTCCATCTGAATGGGAAAAAAAAAGGCCTGGATGATTCCTGGTATTGGGACTTAAGAAAAAATATAATCTGTATAACAAATTCAACCAAATAAAAAAGAAAATCTTTGGGACTGAAATTAACTATTGTTTGTTAAATATATATATATTTACATTCACATGAAGATACAGTGTTCTAGCCAGGATTTAAAAAGGGCAGGGTGCTCTAGTCAGAAAAATGACAATTTTATCCGTAAAATGTCATTGAAAAAAGGGCAATTAAACTAAAATAAAACTCAGGCACCAAGGTAAAATCAAGTTTCAGTTGAAGGGGAGTAATAAAATTCAATACTTTTGGCACAATTTTTTATGTTTAGCTTTAAAAATCTCGGGTCATTAATAGTGACTAATTACACGTTCACACTGCAGCTGAATATAATTCTTTAGTGGCTTATGGTATGAGTTTCATATAAGTTAACCTGTTAGTTACTCATCTTTAGGATCTTATGCAATCTTACAATGAAGCAATTTGAATTATTATTTTAATGCACTTGATAGAGCAATGAATGGAGGTAAAGATGAAAAAAACAATTTTCAAAATATTTATATTCTAAGTGTTTTCAGGTTAAAAATAATTAAAAGAAATATTCTAATATGCATTTGCATTCAATTTGTTTTATATTTACTTAATTACGAAAAAAAAAACATAAATAAACGGAATATATTGTGAAAAGGTGATAAAAAAGGGGAAGTAACTCATTTTTTTTTTTGGCAAACATTTTTGAAATAGACAAATTGTTTTTGACATAAAGCAAAGATAATTGGTGTTTAATTCACAATGTGTTTGACACCAAAGCTGTCAGGTGAAGCCATGCACTTAATGGGTCACTTAATTTTACAGTTTACACAGCTAGCTGAACTTCCTGTTCATGGAAGAATTACGAATTTAAGTTTGACCGTATTTCAAAGTAAGAAAAATGCCGAGATTTTCGCGATATAAACGACAGGGAACTCGAGAAACGCCAACGGCTGTTTTGCCAGACAAGCTGGGGCGTTTCTGATTTTCGCCCAAGTTCTCATAAGTGTGTTTCTATTAATTATCAGATCGATGATCGACATCGTGAAACATACACCTTATCGCTATTTGTCCGCCATTAATGGACATCACACAGGTTCCCGTAAAATTTTGACGTCATAATACAAAATATCTGACGCCACAATGGAAAAGTGATTGTTGTATGACGTCAATAGTTCAAGCGGGACAGATTCTCGGGTCAGCCGGGAATAGCGATAAGGTGTATTGGTTTCTCAACTTGTGTAAAATGTAAACAAATTATGACCACGTGTTTTTTGTAATTGTACTGAACAGTTCGAACCTAGAAAATACCGTTCTAGATAATGCGGCCAATAGTTCATCCGCATGCACCCTGTGCCGATTAAATTAACGCTGTTTTTTTTCTTTTATTTAAAACTGGCCAGTTGTAATATTTTTATGCGACACCCTTGATCTATTTTCATAATACCGGTACGGGAACGGATCAACTTCTGGTCGATATAATATAGGGCGAGATTGTCACTTCGACGTTAGCGCACTTGAGAAACACGTCATCAAAATGTGATTACGCTGATATGCAGATTAAACACGAAACTTGAAAATCCGATGCTGGAAAATCCGATGCAGATGTTTTCAGATAAGTGCATTAGAAATTTAATTCAACATGTGTATATTATGATTATAAATTATAATTCATTGAAGAACTATGACTTTTTTATTGTTTTTATTTGAGCAAATCAACATCAGAAAGTCTGAAATTATAAACTGAAAATTATATTTATTTTTAACATGAGTTTTTGACAATGAATAATCTTGTTGTCACATAACAGGCATAACTGGTAGACATGTAAACAAATATTGAGTTGTGTGAATGGTTATTTGGTGAAAATAATAAGTCGCCGGTTTTTAATCTTCAGGGGATAAAAAGGGGGAGGGTAATTAATTTGATTCCAAATGGCTTCCAATGTACTGTATAAACATGCAATAATATTTCTATTGAATTTATTGCTTCAAAACGTCTTGAACAATTAATTCTTTGTGGATTTTTTTTTTACTTTTAGGGGATTTAATGATTTTAAAATGGAGCTGCCAATTTTGATAGTAAACAGATTGCATGCAGATTCCAGTTAGATTCCAGTTACCTTTACTCAGCAATACTAGTTGGAAGTACAGAGACAGCAAATTTAATTACAGAAAGGAGAAGAACTTAACATGTATCCTTTATATCTGATTTTTATTAAGCCTAAATTAATAATTTAATATATTGTTTGTTTCCTCAATCCGACACCGCCAAGCCAGGTGTGGGTAGGTAGGTAGGGAAATAATTTTATTTTTTCCAAAAAGCTGGAACAATATTGGTCGATCTTGCAAGCCTGAAAATTGGAACTAAATAAAATAATATTTGACTTAGTTTTGACAATAAAATTTTATGAGTCGGACCCGTTTTTGCAGGGTCGGTAGGGATTGGGGAAACAGAAAATATTTTATTTTAGGCCTAATATAATATTTGAAACTGAACAGCGAGCATCGTTAAGCCATGGTGGACAATGTGTATCTAAATACAATTATTGAATTAAGACAATGAAATGCTTAAGGGTATTAGTGAACATGAGGAGGAGGGGGTGGGGTTGGGAACCATTTTGATAATTTTGGTAATTTAACCATCTAAGCAGCCATTAAAAATGGCCAACAAGTTTGCTAGTAGTAAGTACTAGTAGTAGTAGCTAATTTTGATGGGAGTTTAAGGATCTGACATTAAAATAAATACAAGTCAATTTTTTTTAATGGGAACTTGACAGCCATTTAAATAAATTATTAAACACAGTTATTGGGAAGGACGTCCGCCTTGCGCCAATTAGCCTTTTCGACCAGAAATGGTGCATAGAGTGACAAATGTAAGCGCCCACGTGGCGCACGATATTTTCCACTCCATTATGAAACATTTGATATCGTAAAATGGATTTCCGATTGTGTTTCGTGTCGCCACGTGTATGTACAAAACTGTGTAGTGTTACCGCCAATGATAGGAGCACCGCCTATATATATTTTTGGGACGTCTCGGGTGTAAACATATTTTGGATTATATCTTTTGGTAAGTACAATGTATTAGAATTTCCACAATTTTGAATATATGTGCATGCTCTTTTAGTTCAAAGTAGTGACATTTAAAGTGTTTTATTAACTTTTAAGAGTCAAGAAAAAAAGAAGGTCATAGATTTATAAAAAGTATTAATAAAGAAGATGTGGTATGCTTGCCAATGAGACAACTCTCCACAAGAGACCAAATGACACAAAAAATATGCATATACATATCATAAAATTGTGTAGGACATGAGTCATATTTTGTATCATTTTAAAACATTATTTGTTTTATAAAATAGTACTTCTGAGTGAAAAAGTAATTTTGCTATAAAATTAGAGATCTGTGGTGTGACTGACAATATGACATTTATATATCCACAAATGGTAAAATAATATATCTTTATATATACATGTATAGTATATACACTACCCACCAAAAGTATGATATAAAACATGGGCAAGACCCATTATGTTATAGTACAATGATTATGAAAAACAAATATTAAACAAAAAAGAAAGGACAACCTCTTTATTTCTAGGGACAGTCACTTATTATTATGATGATAATTTAGTACTGACATGAGGTTTAATGTATTGTACAGTTATATATCAGCTGCTGAACCAGGGTGGTGGTGGTGGCAATTAAGTCAACATTAGGAGTAAGACTTATAAAACTTCTATTTAATAAGTTATGTAGCTCTAAAGCTCAGAAAGGGGGAGCCCACTTTCCTAAATTCACCTCTGAATATTAAATTTCTAGAAGGATTTGACACTCTTAGAAATTGACCCTGCAAGTGACACATTAATACAAATCTTTTCAAAAAGTGTTATTTTCATTTGATAATTTCAGAATTGACAACAAATGTAACTAACTAACTTTATATCTGTACAATGTTAACTTATTCTTTTATATGCTAGATTCTTTTGCTTTTATTTTGCAGAATTTGCCATCGACTAATTCAACTTTAAGGACAGGGAGTTCAATGGGACACTGAACGAAAAGATACACACATGTAACAGGACTACCTATAGACGACAGAGAACAAATATTGTTTTATTAAATCACAGAAAATGCCATAAATGGAAAGATTTTCTAAAGACATTCTCCTTACTCATCCATCAAATTCCATCTGATGGTCAATTCTCCATCAAGTTTCCATGCATTTTACATGTAATGGAAATATTCCATTGGGTTTCCATCTGATAGCAAAATTACCATCAGTTTTCCATCAGATGGCAAAAATACCATCAATTATCCATCAGATGGCAAAAATACCATCAGATGGAAATTATGACATCAATTTTCCATCATCATGAACACAAATTCCATCAAACCTTTTCCATCAACCATTTTCCAGCATTGATGGAAAGTTGATGGAAAGTTGTTCCAATACTCCATCAACATGATGGAATGTGATGGCATTTTTTCCATCACAAAATTCCATCATGTTTGATGGAAAATCTAGGGAAGGGTACAAAGTTTCATGGCAATAGGATATATATTATAGACAATATGGCTAATTCTATATTCAACTTTGAGTGTTAAATTAAGACGTTAAAATTGAAAATTTTCAACTATCAACATTTGGGGCTTAAAAAATTAAAATATTGCAAAAAAATACTTTTGAAATGCCTTAATATATAATATATCATGTATTAAAAGCAATAGAGTACTCATTTGATTTATCAGACTAATCATAATTATTAAAAAGTCAAATTTATATGAGCCTGTGGCTAAAAATGGAGGTTTTCCAATGAAGGGGGGCCTTACATGAAGATGTAATATTTTCCAGCAATTTTAAATTTGTAAAGCTTTTTGGTTATAAATAATCCTTACATATGTATTTAATGTACTTTGAATGAAAGAAAACTTACAAATAACATATCACATTAGTTTAAAAGGGTCTTAGGCCAAGTAAGACTGAAAATAATTTAGGGTCAATTTAGGCCGTATCACATATTTACATTTAAAAATGCATATTGAAGCTATATGAAATAAAATTTTGTGTCTTTTCTATCATTTCTATACTCAGGTGACATGATACAATAAATCTGAGCACAAAAAGACTCTTGCATTCAACTTTTTTTGCAGACAGTATGGTCTGATACAAAGATTTTTCACTTTTTAGTGAAAAACATGCATGCAATTTTAGTCTCAACAGGCTTATATTTGAACCACTTGCTATCCTACAGAAGAAAAGAAAGATATTATGTGACATAATACAGGTACAAAAGACATTGTTAAGTGCTTTTTATACAAATTTAATGAGGTCTTTATAATGGACTTCAACTTTTATGTTCCAAGCTCCTCACATTTAACTTGATCCAAACAGGGTGTTAGACGAGGATCATATATACAACACATTTTGCACATATTGTCTAAGATGATCTTCTTTTCTGTAGATTCAGAGTTCTCAAATGAGTAATGCAACTGGATTGAAGCATAGAAACACAAATATTGACTCATAAAAACCTGTCAGATAGAAATTCAGAATGCCACTTATGCATCAAAATTGAAAAAGCTATGAAATGCTTATTTTGACCATAAAATGCCAAAATTGGTCATTTTTGCAGAAATTCTATCAAATAAAAGTTTAAATCCTTTAGTTTTATGCTATTTGATAAATTGACACCATCAAATCATTCAGGGAAGTTGCAAAAGTACAGATTCTATATTTCCTGATTTCACCTCTTAGGTCCGAGTACACAGTTATTTCGTAGTGCATTTCTTTTAGACAATAAATGAAAATAAAAAAAATCCCACCTAAGCTTTCTCAATAATATTTTTACAGTGTGTTGTACTACTTTTGGGACAAATTATATCAAAATTATAGAAAACTTCATCGGCTCTAACTCAAAATATGGACAATTTCATGCTAAGGGGGTCTTCAAATCTTTTGACAGCTTCCGAAGTGCTAATTTTTAACATTTTTCAGCTGGACCAAATCACTACTTTACTTTAAAATTCATGACCCAAATTTTTTTACAGTGTCATTTCACCCCACTACTTACTATTTGAGTCATAAAACATGGAGAAATAAATTCGGAAGGGGTATAAAAAAAATCGACAAGTAACACACTGTCCACACTAGGGACTATATTCGTACCGGACCAAATAGGGTAGAAAAAGTTGACCAATCTTAATGAAACTTGGTATGACCAAAGCTTATTAAATTATAAGACTGCCTACAAAGTTTCATGGCAATAGGATATATATTATAGACAATATGACTAATTCTATATTCAACTTTGAGTGTTAAATTAAGACGTTAAAATTGAAAATTTTCAACTATCAACATTTGGGGCTTAAAAAATTAAAATGTTGCAAAAAAATACTTTTGAAATGCCTTAATATATAATATATTATGTATTAAAAGCAATAGAGTACTCATTTGATTTATCAGACTGATCATAATTATTAAAAAGTCAAATTTATATGAGCCTGTGGCTAAAAATGGAGGTTTTCCAATGAAGGGGGGCCTTACATGAAGATGTAATATTTTCCAGCAATTTTAAATTTGTAAAGCTTTTTGGTTATAAATAATCCTTACATATGTATTCAATGTACTTTAAATGGAAAGAAAACTTACAAATAACATATCACATTAGTTTAAAAGGGTCTTAGGCCAAGTAAGACTGAAAATAATTTAGGGTCAATTTAGGCCGTATCACATATTTACATTTAAAAATGCATATTGAAGCTATATGAAATAAAATTTTGTGTCTTTTCTATCATTTCTATACTCAGGTGACATGATACAATAAATCTGAGCACAAAAAGACTCTTGCATTCAACTTTTTTTGCAGACAGTATGGTCTGATACAAAGATTTTTCACTTTTTAGTGAAAAACATGCATGCAATTTTAGTCTCAACAGGCTTATATTTGAACCACTTGCTATCCTACAGAAGAAAAGAAAGATATTATGTGACATAAAACAGGTACAAAAGACATTGTTAAGTGCTTTTTATACAAATTTAGTGAGGTCTTTATAATGGACTTCAACTTTTATGTTCCAAGCTCCTCACATTTAACTTGATCCAAACAGGGTGTTAGACGAGGATCATATATACAACACATTTTGCACATATTGTCTAAGATAATCTTCTTTTCTGTAGATTCAGAGTTCTCAAATGAGTAATACAACTGGATTGAAGCATAGAAACACAAATATTGACTCATAAAAACCTGTCAGATAGAAATTCAGAATGCCACTTATACATCAAAATTGAAAAAGCTATGAAATGCTTATTTTGACCATAAAATGCCAAAATTGGTCATTTTTGCAGAAATTCTATCAAATAAAAGTTTAAATCCTTTAGTTTTATGCTATTTGATAAATTGACACCATCAAATCATTCAGGGAAGTTGCAAAAGTACAGATTCTATATTTCCTGATTTCACCTCTTAGGTCCGAGTACACAGTTATTTCGTAGTGCATTTCTTTTAGACAATAAATGAAAATAAAAAAAAATCCCACCTGCGCTTTCTCAATAATATTTTTACAGTGTGTTGTACTACTTTTGGGACAAATTATATCAAAATTATAGAAAACTTCATCAGCTCTAACTCAAAATATGGACAATTTCATGCTAAGGGGGTCTTCAAATCTTTTGACAGCTTCCGAAGTGCTAATTTTAACATTTTTCAGCTGGACCAAATCACTACTTTACTTTAAAATTCATGACCCAAATTTGTTTACAGTGTCATTTCACCCCACTACTTACTATTTGAGTCATAAAACATGGAGAAATAAATTCGGAAGGGGTATAAAAAAAATCGACAAGTAACACACTGTCCACACTAGGGACTATATTCGTATCGGACCTAATAGGGTAGAAAAAGTTGACCAATCTTAATGAAACTTAGTATGACCAAAGCTTATTAAATTATAAGACTGCCTACAAAGTTTCATGACAATAGGATATATATGATAGACAATATGACTAATTCTATATTCAACTTTGAGTGTTAAATTAAGACGTTAAAATTGAAAATTTTCAACTATCAACATTTGGGGCTTAAAAAATTAAAATGTTGCAAAAAAATACTTTTGAAATGCCTTAATATATAATATATCATGTATTAAAAGCAATAGAGTACTCATTTGATTTATCAGACTGATCATAATTATTAAAAAGTCAAATTTATATGAGCCTGTGGCTAAAAATGGAGGTTTTCCAATGAAGGGGGGCCTTACATGAAGATGTAATATTTTCCAGCAAGTTTAAATTTGTAAAGCTTTTTGGTTATAAATAATCCTTACATATGTATTTAATGTACTTTAAATGGAAAGAAAACTTACAAATAACGTATCACATTAGTTTAAAAGGGTCTTAGGCCAAGTAAGACTAAAAATAATTTAGGGTCAATTTAGGCCGTATCACATATTTACATTTAAAAATGCATATTGAAGCTATATGAAATAAAATTTTGTGTCTTTTCTATCCTTTCTATACTCAGGTGACATGATACAATAAATCTGAGCACAAAAAGACTCTTGCATTCAACTTTTTTTGCAGACAGTATGGTCTGATACAAAGATTTTTCACTTTTTAGTGAAAAACATGCATGCAATTTTAGTCTCAACAGGCTTATATTTGAACCACTTGCTATCCTACAGAAGAAAAGAAAGATATTATGTGACATAAAACAGGTACAAAAGACATTGTTAAGTGCTTTTTATACAAATTTAATGAGGTCTTTATAATGGACTTCAACTTTTATGTTCCAAGCTCCACACATTTAACTTGATCCAAACAGGGCGTTAGACGAGGATCATATATACAACACATTTTGCACATATTGTCTAAGATGATCTTCTTTTCTGTAGATTCAGAGTTCTCAAATGAGTAATACAACTGGATTGAAGCATAGAAACACAAATATTGACTCATAAAAACCTGTCAGATAGAAATTCAGAATGCCACTTATGCATCAAAATTGAAAAAGCTATGAAATGCTTATTTTGACCATAAAATGCCAAAATTGGTCATTTTTGCAGAAATTCTATCAAATAAAAGTTTAAATCCTTTAGTTTTATGCTATTTGATAAATTGACACCATCAAATCATTCAGGGAAGTTGCAAAAGTACAGATTCTATATTTCCTGATTTCACCTCTTAGGTCCGAGTACACAGTTATTTCGTAGTGCATTTCTTTTAGACAATAAATGAAAATAAAAAAAATCCCACCTGCGCTTTCTCAATAATATTTTGACAGTGTGTTGTACTACTTTTGGGACAAATTATATCTAAATTATAGAAAACTTCATCGGCTCTAACTCAAAATATGGACAATTTCATGCTAAGGGGGTCTTCAAATCTTTTGACAGCTTCCGAAGTGCTAATTTTTAACATTTTTCAGCTGGACCAAATCACTACTTTACTTTAAAATTCATGACCCAAATTTTTTTACAGTCTCATTTCACCCCACTACTTACTACTATTTGAGTCATAAAACATGGAGAAATAAATTCGGAAGGGGTATAAAAAAAATCGACAAGTAACACACTGTCCACACTAGGGACTATATTCGTATCGGACCTAATAGGGTAGAAAAAGTTGACCAATCTTAATGAAACTTGGTATGACCAAAGCTTATTAAATTATAAGACTGCCTACAAAGTTTCATGGCAATAGGATATATATTATAGACAATATGACTAATTCTATATTCAACTTTGAGTGTTAAATTAAGACGTTAAAATTGAAAATTTTCAACTATCAACATTTGGGGCTTAAAAAATTAAATTGTTGCAAAAAAATACTTTTGAAATGCCTTAATATATAATATATTATGTATTAAAAGCAATAGAGTACTCATTTGATTTATCAGACTGATCATAATTATTAAAAAGTCAAATTTATATGAGCCTGTGGCTAAAAATGGAGGTTTTCCAATGAAGGGGGGCCTTACATGAAGATGTAATATTTTCCAGCAATTTTAAATTTGTAAAGCTTTTTGGTTATAAATAATCCTTACATATGTATTTAATGTACTTTAAATGGAAAGAAAACTTACAAATAACATATCACATTAGTTTAAAAGGGTCTTAGGCCAAGTAAGACTGAAAATAATTTAGGGTCAATTTAGGCCGTATCACATATTTACATTTAAAAATGCATATTGAAGCTATATGAAATAAAATTTTGTGTCTTTTCTATCATTTCTATACTCAGGTGACATGATACAATAAATCTGAGCACAAAAAGACTCTTGCATTCAACTTTTTTTGCAGACAGTATGGTCTGATACAAAGATTTTTCACTTTTTAGTGAAAAACATGCATGCAATTTTAGTCTCAACAGGCTAATATTTGAACCACTTGCTATGCTACAGAAGAAAAGAAAGATATTATGTGACATAAAACAGGTACAAAAGACATTGTTAAGTGCTTTTTATACAAATTTAGTGAGGTCTTTATAATGGACTTCAACTTTTATGTTCCAAGCTCCTCACATTTAACTTGATCCAAACAGGGTGTTAGACGAGGATCATATATACAACACATTTTGCACATATTGTCTAAGATAATCTTCTGTTCTGTAGATTCAGAGTTCTCAAATGAGTAATACAACTGGATTGAAGCATAGAAACACAAATATTGACTCATAAAAACCTGTCAGATAGAAATTCAGAATGCCACTTATGCATCAAATTTGAAAAAGCTATGAAATGCTTATTTTGACCATAAAATGCCAAAATTGGTCATTTTTGCAGAAATTCTATCAAATAAAAGTTTAAATCCTTTAGTTTTATGCTATTTGATAAATTGACACCATCAAATCATTCAGGGAAGTTGCAAAAGTACAGATTCTATATTTCCTGATTTCACCTCTTAGGTCCGAGTACACAGTTATTTCGTAGTGCATTTCTTTTAGACAATAAATGAAAATAAAAAAAATCCCACCTGCGCTTTCTCAATAATATTTTACAGTGTGTTGTACTACTTTTGGGACAAATTATATCAAAATTATAGAAAACTTCATCAGCTCTAAATCAAAATATGGACAATTTCATGCTAAGGGGGTCTTCAAATCTTTTGACAGCTTCCGAAGTGCTAATTTTAACATTTTTCAGCTGGACGAAATCACTACTTTACTTTAAAATTCATGACCCAAATTTGTTAACAGTGTCATTTCACCCCACTACTTACTATTTGAGTCATAAAACATGGAGAAATAAATTCGGAAGGGGTATAAAAAAATCGACAAGTAACACACTGTCCACACTAGGGACTATATTCGTACCGGAACTAATAGGGTAGAAAAAGTTGACCAATCTTAATGAAACTTGGTATGACCAAAGTTTATTAAATTATAAGACTGCCTACAAAGTTTCATGACAATAGGATATATATTATAGACAATATGACTAATTCTATATTCAACTTTGAGTGTTAAATTAAGACGTTAAAATTGAAAATTTTCAACTATCAACATTTGGGGCTTAAAAAATTAAAATGTTGCAAAAAAATACTTTTGAAATGCCTTAATATATAATATATCATGTATTAAAAGCAATAGAGTACTCATTTGATTTATCAGACTGATCATAATTATTAAAAAGTCAAATTTATATGAGCCTGTGGCTAAAAATGGAGGTTTTCCAATGAATGGGGGCCTTACATGAAGATGTAATATTTTCCAGCAAGTTTAAATTTGTAAAGCTTTTTGGTTATAAATAATCCTTACATATGTATTTAATGTACTTTTAATGGAAAGAAAACTTACAAATAACGTATCACATTAGTTTAAAAGGGTCTTAGGCCAAGTAAGACTGAAAATAATTTGGGGTCAATTTAGGCCGTATCACATATTTACATTTAAAAATGCATATTGAAGCTATATGAAATAAAATTTTGTGTCTTTTCTATCATTTCTATACGCAGGTGACATGATACAATAAATCTGAGCACAAAAAGACTCTTGCATTCAACTTTTTTTGCAGACAGTATGGTCTGATACAAAGATTTTTCACTTTTTAGTGAAAAACATGCATGCAATTTTAGTCTCAACAGGCTTATATTTGAACCACTTGCTATCCTACAGAAGAAAAGAAAGATATTATGTGACATAAAACAGGTACAAAAGACATTGTTAAGTGCTTTTTATACAAATTTAGTGAGGTCTTTATAATGGACTTCAACTTTTATGTTCCAAGCTCCTCACATTTAACTTGATCCAAACAGGGCGTTAAACAAGGATCGTATATACAACACATTTTGCACATATTGTCTAAGATAATCTTCTTTTCTGTAGATTCAGAGTTCTCAAATGAGTAATACAACTGGATTGAAGCATAGAAACACAAATATTGACTCATAAAAACCTGTCAGATAGAAATTCAGAATGCCACTTATGCATCAAAATTGAAAAAGCTATGAAATGCTTATTTTGACCATAAAATGCCAAAATTGGTCATTTTTGCAGAAATTCTATCAAATAAAAGTTTAAACCCTTTAGTTTTATGCTATTTGATAAATTGACACCATCAAATCATTCAGGGAAGTTGCAAAAGTACAGATTCTATATTTCCTGATTTCACCTCTTAGGTCCGAGTACACAGTTATTTCGTAGTGCATTTCTTTTAGACAATAAATGAAAATTAAAAAAATCCCACCTGCGCTTTCACAATAATATTTTTACAGTGTGTTGTACTACTTTTGGGACAAATTATATCAAAATTATAGAAAACTTCATCGGCTCTAACTCAAAATATGGACAATTTCATGCTAAGGGGGTCTTCAAATCTTTTGACAGCTTCCGAAGTGCTAATTTTAACATTTTTCAGCTGGACCAAATCACTACTTTACTTTAAAATTCATGACCCAAATTTTTTTACAGTGTCATTTCACCCCACTACTTACTATTTGATTCATAAAACATGGAGAAATAAATTCGGAAGGGGTATAAAAAAAATCGACAAGTAACACACTGTCCACACTAGGGACTATATTCGTACCGGACCTAATAGGGTAGAAAAAGTTGACCAATCTTAATGAAACTTGGTATGACCAAAGCTTATTAAATTATAAGACTGCCTACAAAGTTTCATGGCAATAGGATATATATTATAGACAATATGACTAATTCTATATTCAACTTTGAGTGTTAAATTAAGACGTTAAAATTGAAAATTTTCAACTATCAACATTTGGGGCTTAAAAAATTAAAATGTTGCAAAAAAATACTTTTGAAATGCCTTAATATATAATATATCATGTATTAAAAGCAATAGAGTACTCATTTGATTTATCAGACTGATCATAATTTAACTTTTTTTGCAGACAGTATGGTCTGATACAAAGATTTTTCACTTTTTAGTGAAAAACATGCATGCAATTTTAGTCTCAACAGGCTTATATTTGAACCACTTGCTATCCTACAGAAGAAAAGAAAGATATTATGTGACATAAAACAGGTACAAAAGACATTGTTAAGTGCTTTTTATACAAATTTAGTGAGGTCTTTATAATGGACTTCAACTTTTATGTTCCAAGCTCCTCACATTTAACTTGATCCAAACAAGGCGTTAGACAAGGATCATATATACAACACATTTTGCACATATTGTCTAAGATAATCTTCTTTTCTGTAGATTCAGAGTCCTCAAATGAGTAATACAACTGGATTGAAGCATAGAAACACAAATATTGACTCATAAAAACCTGTCAGATAGAAATTCAGAATGCCACTTATGCATCAAAATTGAAAAAGCTATGAAATGCTTATTTTGACCATAAAATGCCAAAATTGGTCATTTTTGCAGAAATTCTATCAAATAAAAGTTTAAATCCTTTAGTTTTATGCTATTTGATAAATTGACACCATCAAATCATTCAGGGAAGTTGCAAAAGTACAGATTCTATATTTCCTGATTTCACCTCTTAGGTCCGAGTACACAGTTATTTCGTAGTGCATTTCTTTTAGACAATAAATGAAAATAAAAAAAATCCCACCTGCGCTTTCTCAATAATATTTTTACAGTGTGTTGTACTACTTTTGGGACAAATTATATCAAAATTATAGAAAACTTCATCGGCTCTAACTTAAAATATGGACAATTTCATGCTAAGGGGGTCTTCAAATCTTTTGACAGCTTCCGAAGTGCTAATTTTTAACATTTTTCAGCTGGACTAAATCACTACTTTACTTTAAAATTCATGACCCAAATTTTTTTACAGTCTCATTTCACCCCACTACTTACTATTTGAGTCATAAAACATGGAGAAATAAATTCGGAAGGGGTATAAAAAAAATCGACAAGTAACACACTGTCCACACTAGGGACTATATTCGTACCGGACCAAATAGGGTAGAAAAAGTTGACCAATCTTAATGAAACTTGGTATGACCAAAGCTTATTAAATTATAAGACTGCCTACAAAGTTTCATGGCAATAGGATATATATTATAGACAATATGACTAATTCTATATTCAACTTTGAGTGTTAAATTAAGACGTTAAAATTGAAAATTTTCAACTATCAACATTTGGGGCTTAAAAAATTAAAATGTTGCAAAAAAATACTTTTGAAATGCCTTAATATATAATATATCATGTATTAAAAGCAATAGAGTACTCATTTGATTTATCAGACTGATCATAATTATTAAAAAGTCAAATTTATATGAGCCTGTTGGTAAAAATGGAGGTTTTCCAATGAAGGGGGGCCTTACATGAAGATGTAATATTTTCCAGCAATTTTAAATTTGTAAAGCTTTTTGGTTATAAATAATCCTTACATATGTATTTAATGTACTTTAAATGGAAAGAAAACATACAAATAACGTATCACATTAGTTTAAAAGGGTCTTAGGCCAAGTAAGACTGAAAATAATTTAGGGTCAATTTAGGCCGTATGACATATTTACATTTAAAAATGCATATTGAAGCTATATGAAATAAAATTTTGTGTCTTTTCTATCATTTCTTTACTCAGGTGACATGATACAATAAATCTGAGCACAAAAAGACTCTTGCATTCAACTTTTTTTGCAGACAGTATGGTCTGATACAAAGATTTTTCACTTTTTAGTGAAAAACATGCATGCAATTTTAGTCTCAACAGGCTTATATTTGAACCACTTGCTATCCTACAGAAGAAAAGAAAGATATTATATGACATAAAACAGGTACAAAAGACATTGTTAAGTGCTTTTTATACAAATTTAGTGAGGTCTTTATAATGGACTTCAACTTTTATGTTCCAAGCTCCTCACATTTAACTTGATCCAAACAGGGCGTTAGACGAGGATCATATATACAACACATTTTGCACATATTGTCTAAGATAATCTTCTTTTCTGTAGATTCAGAGTTCTCAAATGTGTAATACAACTGGATTGAAGCATAGAAACACAAATATTGACTCATAAAAACCTGTCAGATAGAAATTCAGAATGCCACTTATGCATCAAAATTGAAAAAACTATGAAATGCTTATTTTGACCATAAAATGCCAAAATTGGTCATTTTTGCAGAAATTCTATCAAATAAAAGTTTAAATCCCTTAGTTTTATGCTATTTGATAAATTGACACCATCAAATCATTCAGGGAAGTTGCAAAAGTACAGATTCTATATTTCCTGATTTCACCTCTTAGGTCCGAGTACACAGTTATTTCGTAGTGCATTTCTTTATTGCAATAAATGAAAATAAAAAAAATCCCACCTGCGCTTTCTCAATAATATTTTTACAGTGTGTTGTACTACTTTTGGGACAAATTATATCAAAATTATAGAAAACTTCATCGGCTCTAACTCAAAATATGGACAATTTCATGCTAAGGGGGTCTTCAAATCTTTTGACAGCTTCCGAAGTGCTAATTTTAACATTTTTCAGCTGGACCAAATCACTACTTTACTTTAAAATTCATGACCCAAATTTTTTTACAGTGTCATTTCACCCCACTACTTACTATTTGAGTCATAAAACATGGAGAAATAAATTCGGAAGGGGTATAAAAAAAATCGACAAGTAACACACTGTCCACACTAGGGACTATATTCGTACCGGACCTAATAGGGTAGAAAAAGTTGACCAATCTTAATGAAACTTGGTATGACCAAAGCTTATTAAATAATAAGACTGCCTACAAAGTTTCATGGCAATAGGATATATATTATAGACAATATGACTAATTCTATATTCAACTTTGAGTGTTAAATTAAGACGTTAAAATTGAAAATTTTCAACTATCAACATTTGGGGCTTAAAAAATTAAAATGTTGCAAAAAAATACTTTTGAAATGCCTTAATATATAATATATCATGTATTAAAAGCAATAGAGTACTCATTTGATTTATCAGACTGATCATAATTATTAAAAAGTCAAATTTATATGAGCCTGTGGCTAAAAATGGAGATTTTCCAATGAAGGGGGGCCTTACATGAAGATGTAATATTTTCCAGCAATTTTAAATTTGTAAAGCTTTTTGGTTATAAATAATCCTTACATATGTATTTAATGTACTTTAAATGGAAAGAAAACTTACAAATAACATATCACATTAGTTTAAAAGGGTCTTAGGCCAAGTAAGACTGAAAATAATTTAGGGTCAATTTAGGCCGTATCACATATTTACATTTAAAATGCATATTGAAGCTATATGAAATAAAATTTTGTGTCTTTTCTATCATTTCTATACTCAGGTGTCATGATACAATAAATCTGAGCACAAAAAGACTCTTGCATTCAACTTTTTTTGCAGACAGTATGGTCTGATACAAAGATTTTTCACTTTTTAGTGAAAAACATGCATGCAATTTTAGTCTCAACAGGCTTATATTTGAACCACTTGCTATCCTACAGAAGAAAAGAAAGATATTATGTGACATAAAACAGGTACAAAAGACATTGTTAAGTGCTTTTTATACAAATTTAGTGAGGTCTTTATAATGGACTTCAACTTTTATGTTCCAAGCTCCTCACATTTAACTTGATCCAAACAGGGTGTTAGACGAGGATCATATATACAACACATTTTGCACATATTGTCTAAGATAATCTTCTTTTCTGTAGATTCAGAGTTCTCAAATGAGTAATACAACTGGATTGAAGCATAGAAACACAAATATTGACTCATAAAAACCTGTCAGATAGAAATTCAGAATGCCACTTATGCATCAAAATTGAAAAAGCTATGAAATACTTATTTTGACCATAAAATGCCAAAATTGGTCATTTTTGCAGAAATTCTATCAAATAAAAGTTTAAATCCTTTAGTTTTATGCTATTTGATAAATTGACACCATCAAATCATTCAGGGAAGTTGCAAAAGTACAGATTCTATATTTCCTGATTTCACCTCTTAGGTCCGAGTACACAGTTATTTCGTAGTGCATTTCTTTTAGACAATAAATGAAAATAAAAAAAATCCCACCTGCGCTTTCTCAATAATATTTTTACAGTGTGTTGTACTACTTTTGGGACAAATTATATCAAAATTATAGAAAACTTCATCGGCTCTAACTCAAAATATGGACAATTTCATGCTAAGGCGGTCTTCAAATCTTTTGACAGCTTCCGAAGTGCTAATTTTAACATTTTTCAGCTGGACCAAATCACTACTTTACTTTAAAATTCATGACCCAAATTTTTTTACAGTGTCAATTCACCCCACTACTTACTATTTGAGTCATAAAACATGGAGCAATAAATTCGGAAGGGGTATAAAAAAAATCGACAAGAAACACACTGTCCACACTAGGGACTATATTCGTACCGGACCTAATAGGGTAGAAAAAGTTGACCAATCTTAATGAAACTTAATATGACCAAAGCTTATTAAATTATAAGACTGCCTACAAAGTTTCATGGCAATAGGATATATATTATAGACAATATGACTAATTCTATATTCAACTTTGAGTGTTAAATTAAGACGTTAAAATTGAAAATTTTCAACTATCAACATTTGGGGCTTAAAAAATTAAAATGTTGCAAAAAAATACTTTTGAAATGCCTTAATATATAATATATCATGTATTAAAAGCAATAGAGTACTCATTTGATTTATCAGACTGATCATAATTATTAAAAAGTCAAATTTATATGAGCCTGTGGCTAAAAATGGAGATTTTCCAATGAAGGGAGGCCTTACATGAAGATGTAATATTTTCCAGCAATTTTAAATTTGTAAAGCTTTTTGGTTATACATAATCCTTACATATGTATTTAATGTACTTTAATGGAAAGAAAACTTACAAATAACATATCACATTAGTTTAAAAGGGTCTTAGGCCAAGTAAGACTGAAAATAATTTAGGGTCAATTTAGGCCGTATCACATTTTTACATTTAAAATGCATATTGAAGCTATATGAAATAAAATTTTGTGTCTTTTCTATCATTTCTATACTCAGGTGTCATGATACAATAAATCTGAGCACAAAAAGACTCTTGCATTCAACTTTTTTTGCAGACAGTATGGTCTGATACAAAGATTTTTCACTTTTTAGTGAAAAACATGCATGCAATTTTAGTCTCAACAGGCTTATATTTGAACCACTTGCTATCCTACAGAAGAAAAGAAAGATATTATGTGACATAAAACAGGTACAAAAGACATTGTTAAGTGCTTTTTATACAAATTTAGTGAGGTCTTTATAATGGACTTCAACTTTTATGTTCCAAGCTCCTCACATTTAACTTGATCCAAACAGGGTGTTAGACGAGGATCATATATACAACACATTTTGCACATATTGTCTAAGATAATCTTCTTTTCTGTAGATTCAGAGTTCTCAAATGAGTAATACAACTGGATTGAAGCATAGAAACACAAATATTGACTCATAAAAACCTGTCAGATAGAAATTCAGAATGCCACTTATGCATCAAAATTGAAAAAGCTATGAAATACTTATTTTGACCATAAAATGCCAAAATTGGTCATTTTTGCAGAAATTCTATCAAATAAAAGTTTAAATCCTTTAGTTTTATGCTATTTGATAAATTGACACCATCAAATCATTCAGGGAAGTTGCAAAAGTACAGATTCTATATTTCCTGATTTCACCTCTTAGGTCCGAGTACACAGTTATTTCGTAGTGCATTTCTTTTAGACAATAAATGAAAATAAAAAAAATTCCACCTGCGCTTTCTCAATAATATTTTTACAGTGTGTTGTACTACTTTTGGGACAAATTATATCAAAATTATAGAAAACTTCATCGGCTCTAACTCAAAATATGGACAATTTCATGCTAAGGCGGTCTTCAAATCTTTTGACAGCTTCCGAAGTGCTAATTTTAACATTTTTCAGCTGGACCAAATCACTACTTTACTTTAAAATTCATGACCCAAATTTTTTTACAGTGTCATTTCACCCCACTACTTACTATTTGAGTCATAAAACATGGAGCAATAAATTCGGAAGGGGTATAAAAAAAATCGACAAGAAACACACTGTCCACACTAGGGACTATATTCGTACCGGACCTAATAGGGTAGAAAAAGTTGACCAATCTTAATGAAACTTGGTATGACCAAAGCTTATTAAATTATAAGACTGCCTACAAAGTTTCATGGCAATAGGATATATATTATAGACAATATGACTAATTCTATATTCAACTTTGAGTGTTAAATTAAGACGTTAAAATTGAAAATTTTCAACTATCAACATTTGGGGCTTAAAAAATTAAAATGTTGCAAAAAAATACTTTTGAAATGCCTTAATATATAATATATCATGTATTAAAAGCAATAGAGTACTCATTTGATTTATCAGACTGATCATAATTATTAAAAAGTCAAATTTATATGAGCCTGTGGCTAAAAATGGAGATTTTCCAATGAAGGGGGGCCTTACATGAAGATGTAATATTTTCCAGCAATTTTAAATTTGTAAAGCTTTTTGGTTATAAATAATCCTTACATATGTATTTAATGTACTTTAAATGGAAAGAAAACTTACAAATAACATATCACATTAGTTTAAAAGGGTCTTAGGCCAAGTAAGACTGAAAATAATTTAGGGTCAATTGAGGCCGTATCACATATTTACATTTAAAAATGCATATTGAAGCTATATGAAATAAAATTTTGTGTCTTTTCTATCATTTCTATACTCAGGTGTCATGATACAATAAATCTGAGCACAAAAAGACTCTTGCATTCAACTTTTTTTGCAGACAGTATGGTCTGATACAAAGATTTTTCACTTTTTAGTGAAAAACATGCATGCAATTTTAGTCTCAACAGGCTTATATTTGAACCACTTGCTATGCTACAGAAGAAAAGAAAGATATTAGGTGACATAAAACAGGTACAAAAGACATTGTTAAGTGCTTTTTATACAAATTTAGTGAGGTCTTTATAATGGACTTCAACTTTTATGTTCCAAGCTCCTCACATTTAACTTGATCCAAACAGGGCGTTAGACGAGGATCATATATACAACACATTTTGCACATATTGTCTAAGATAATCTTCTTTTCTGTAGATTCAGAGTTCTCAAATGAGTAATACAACTGGATTGAAGCATAGAAACACAAATATTGACTCATAAAAACCTGTCAGATAGAAATTCAGAATGCCACTTATGCATCAAAATTGAAAAAGCTATGAAATGCTTATTTTGACCATAAAATGCCAAAATTGGTCATTTTTGCAGAAATTCTATCAAATAAAAGTTTAAATCCTTTAGTTTTATGCTATTTGATAAATTGACACCATCAAATCATTCAGGGAAGTTGCAAAAGTACAGATTCTATATTTCCTGATTTCACCTCTTAGGTCCGAGTACACAGTTATTTCGTAGTGCATTTCTTTTAGACAATAAATGAAAATAAAAAAAATCCCACCTGCGCTTTCTCAATAATATTTTTACAGTGTGTTGTACTACTTTTGGGACAAATTATATCAAAATTATAGAAAACTTCATCGGCTCTAACTCAAAATATGGACAATTTCATGCTAAGGCGGTCTTCAAATCTTTTGACAGCTTCCGAAGTGCTAATTTTAACATTTTTCAGCTGGACCAAATCACTACTTTACTTTAAAATTCATGACCCAAATTTTTTTACTGTGTCATTTCACCCCACTACTTACTATTTGAGTCATAAAACATGGAGCAATAAATTCGGAAGGGGTATAAAAAAAATCGACAAGAAACACACTGTCCACACTAGGGACTATATTCGTACCGGACCTAATAGGGTAGAAAAAGTTGACCAATCTTAATGAAACTTAATATGACCAAAGCTTATTAAATTATAAGACTGCCTACAAAGTTTCATGGCAATAGGATATATATTATAGACAATATGACTAATTCTATATTCAACTTTGAGTGTTAAATTAAGACGTTAAAATTGAAAATTTTCAATTATCAACATTTGGGGCTTAAAAAATTAAAATGTTGCAAAAAAATACTTTTGAAATGCCTTAATATATAATATATCATGTATTAAAAGCAATAGAGTACTCATTTGATTTATCAGACTGATCATAATTATTAAAAAGTCAAATTTATATGAGCCTGTGGCTAAAAATGGAGATTTTCCAATGAAGGGAGGCCTTACATGAAGATGTAATATTTTCCAGCAATTTTAAATTTGTAAAGCTTTTTGGTTATAAATAATCCTTACATATGTATTTAATGTACTTTAAATGGAAAGAAAACTTACAAATAACATATCACATTAGTTTAAAAGGGTCTTAGGCCAAGTAAGACTGAAAATAATTTAGGGTCAATTTAGGGGCGTATCACATATTTACATTTAAAAATGCATATTGAAGCTATATGAAATAAAATTTTGTGTCTTTTCTATCATTTCTATACTCAGGTGACATGATACAATAAATCTGAGCACAAAAAGACTCTTGCATTCAACTTTTTTTGCAGACAGTATGGTCTGATACAAAGATTTTTCACTTTTTAGTGAAAAACATGCATGCAATTTTAGTCTCAACAGGCTTATATTTGAACCACTTGCTATCCTACAGAAGAAAAGAAAGATATTATATGACATAAAACAGGTACAAAAGACATTGTTAAGTGCTTTTTATACAAATTTAGTGAGGTCTTTATAATGGACTTCAACTTTTATGTTCCAAGCTCCTCACATTTAACTTGATCCAAACAGGGCGTTAGACGAGGATCATATATACAACACATTTTGCACATATTGTCTAAGATAATCTTCTTTTCTGTAGATTCAGAGTTCTCAAATGTGTAATACAACTGGATTGAAGCATAGAAACACAAATATTGACTCATAAAAACCTGTCAGATAGAAATTCAGAATGCCACTTATGCATCAAAATTGAGAAAACTATGAAATGCTTATTTTGACCATAAAATGCCAAAATTGGTCATTTTTGCAGAAATTCTATCAAATAAAAGTTTAAATCCCTTAGTTTTATGCTATTTGATAAATTGACACCATCAAATCATTCAGGGAAGTTGCAAAAGTACAGATTCTATATTTCCTGATTTCACCTCTTAGGTCCGAGTACACAGTTATTTCGTAGTGCATTTCTTTAAGACAATAAATGAAAATAAAAAAAATCCCACCTGCGCTTTCTCAATAATATTTTTACAGTGTGTTGTACTACTTTTGGGACAAATTATATCAAAATTATAGAAAACTTCATCGGCTCTAACTCAAAATATGGACAATTTCATGCTAAGGGGGTCTTCAAATCTTTTGACAGCTTCCGAAGTGCTAATTTTAACATTTTTCAGCTGGACCAAATCACTACTTTACTTTAAAATTCATGACCCAAATTTTTTTACAGTGTCATTTCACCCCACTACTTACTATTTGAGTCATAAAACATGGAGAAATAAATTCGGAAGGGGTATAAAAAAAATCGACAAGTAACACACTGTCCACACTAGGGACTATATTCGTACCGGACCTAATAGGGTAGAAAAAGTTGACCAATCTTAATGAAACTTGGTATGACCAAAGCTTATTAAATAATAAGACTGCCTACAAAGTTTCATGGCAATAGGATATATATTATAGATAATATGACTAATTCTATATTCAACTTTGAGTGTTAAATTAAGACGTTAAAATTGAAAATTTTCAACTATCAACATTTGGGGCTTAAAAAATTAAAATGTTGCAAAAAAATACTTTTGAAATGCCTTAATATATAATATATCATGTATTAAAAGCAATAGAGTACTCATTTGATTTATCAGACTGATCATAATTATTAAAAAGTCAAATTTATATGAGCCTGTGGCTAAAAATGGAGATTTTCCAATGAAGGGGGGCCTTACATGAAGATGTAATATTTTCCAGCAATTTTAAATTTGTAAAGCTTTTTGGTTATAAATAATCCTTACATATGTATTTAATGTACTTTAAATGGAAAGAAAACTTACAAATAACATATCACATTAGTTTAAAAGGGTCTTAGGCCAAGTAAGACTGAAAATAATTTAGGGTCAATTTAGGCCGTATCACATATTTACATTTAAAATGCATATTGAAGCTATATGAAATAAAATTTTGTGTCTTTTCTATCATTTCTATACTCAGGTGTCATGATACAATAAATCTGAGCACAAAAAGACTCTTGCATTCAACTTTTTTTGCAGACAGTATGGTCTGATACAAAGATTTTTCACTTTTTAGTGAAAAACATGCATGCAATTTTAGTCTCAACAGGCTTATATTTGAACCACTTGCTATCCTACAGAAGAAAAGAAAGATATTATGTGACATAAAACAGGTACAAAAGACATTGTTAAGTGCTTTTTATACAAATTTAGTGAGGTCTTTATAATGGACTTCAACTTTTATGTTCCAAGCTCCTCACATTTAACTTGATCCAAACAGGGTGTTAGACGAGGATCATATATACAACACATTTTGCACATATTGTCTAAGATAATCTTCTTTTCTGTAGATTCAGAGTTCTCAAATGAGTAATACAACTGGATTGAAGCATAGAAACACAAATATTGACTCATAAAAACCTGTCAGATAGAAATTCAGAATGCCACTTATGCATCAAAATTGAAAAAGCTATGAAATACTTATTTTGACCATAAAATGCCAAAATTGGTCATTTTTGCAGAAATTCTATCAAATAAAAGTTTAAATCCTTTAGTTTTATGCTATTTGATAAATTGACACCATCAAATCATTCAGGGAAGTTGCAAAAGTACAGATTCTATATTTCCTGATTTCACCTCTTAGGTCCGAGTACACAGTTATTTCGTAGTGCATTTCTTTTAGACAATAAATGAAAATAAAAAAAATCCCACCTGCGCTTTCTCAATAATATTTTTACAGTGTGTTGTACTACTTTTGGGACAAATTATATCAAAATTATAGAAAACTTCATAGGCTCTAACTCAAAATATGGACAATTTCATGCTAAGGCGGTCTTCAAATCTTTTGACAGCTTCCGAAGTGCTAATTTTAACATTTTTCAGCTGGACCAAATCACTACTTTACTTTAAAATTCATGACCCAAATTTTTTTACAGTGTCATTTCACCCCACTACTTACTATTTGAGTCATAAAACATGGAGCAATAAATTCGGAAGGGGTATAAAAAAAATCGACAAGAAACACACTGTCCACACTAGGGACTATATTCGTACCGGACCTAATAGGGTAGAAAAAGTTGACCAATCTTAATGAAACTTGGTATGACCAAAGCTTATTAAATTATAAGACTGCCTACAAAGTTTCATGGCAATAGGATATATATTATAGACAATATGACTAATTCTATATTCAACTTTGAGTGTTAAATTAAGACGTTAAAATTGAAAATTTTCAACTATCAACATTTGGGGCTTAAAAAATTAAAATATTGCAAAAAAATACTTTTGAAATGCCTTAATATATAATATATCATGTATTAAAAGCAATAGAGTACTCATTTGATTTATCAGACTGATCATAATTATTAAAAAGTCAAATTTATATGAGCCTGTGGCTAAAAATGGAGATTTTCCAATGAAGGGGGGCCTTATATGAAGATGTAATATTTTCCAGCAATTTTAAATTTGTAAAGCTTTTTGGTTATACATAATCCTTACATATGTATTTAATGTACTTTAATGGAAAGAAAACTTACAAATAACATATCACATTAGTTTAAAAGGGTCTTAGGCCAAGTAAGACTGAAAATAATTTAGGGTCAATTTAGGCCGTATCACATATTTACATTTAAAAATGCATATTGAAGCTATATGAAATAAAATTTTGTGTCTTTTCTATCATTTCTATACTCAGGTGTCATGATACAATAAATCTGAGCACAAAAAGACTCTTGCATTCAACTTTTTTTGCAGACAGTATGGTCTGATACAAAGATTTTTCACTTTTTAGTGAAAAACATGCATGCAATTTTAGTCTCAACAGGCTTATATTTGAACCACTTGCTATGCTACAGAAGAAAAGAAAGATATTAGGTGACATAAAACAGGTACAAAAGACATTGTTAAGTGCTTTTTATACAAATTTAGTGAGGTCTTTACAATGGACTTCAACTTTTATGTTCCAAGCTCCTCACATTTAACTTGATCCAAACAGGGCGTTAGACGAGGATCATATATACAACACATTTTGCACATATTGTCTAAGATAATCTTCTTTTCTGTAGATTCAGAGTTCTCAAATGTGTAATACAACTGGATTGAAGCATAGAAACACAAATATTGACTCATAAAAACCTGTCAGATAGAAATTCAGAATGCCACTTATGCATCAAAATTGAAAAAGCTATGAAATGCTTATTTTGACCATAAAATGCCAAAATTGGTCATTTTTGCAGAAATTCTATCAAATAAAAGTTTAAATCCTTTAGTTTTATGCTATTTGATAAATTGACACCATCAAATCATTCAGGGAAGTTGCAAAAGTACAGATTCTATATTTCCTGATTTCACCTCTTAGGTCCGAGTACACAGTTATTTCGTAGTGCATTTCTTTTAGACAATAAATGAAAATAAAAAAAATCCCACCTGCGCTTTCTCAATAATATTTTTACAGTGTGTTGTACTACTTTTGGGACAAATAATATCAAAATTATAGAAAACTTCATCGGCTCTAACTCAAAATATGGACAATTTCATGCTAAGGCGGTCTTCAAATCTTTTGACAGCTTCCGAAGTGCTAATTTTAACATTTTTCAGCTGGACCAAATCACTACTTTACTTTAAAATTCATGACCCAAATTTTTTTACAGTGTCATTTCACCCCACTACTTACTATTTGAGTCATAAAACATGGAGCAATAAATTCGGAAGGGGTATAAAAAAAATCGACAAGAAACACACTGTCCACACTAGGGACTATATTCGTACCGGACCTAATAGGGTAGAAAAAGTTGACCAATCTTAATGAAACTTAATATGACCAAAGCTTATTAAATTATAAGACTGCCTACAAAGTTTCATGGCAATAGGATATATATTATAGACAATATGACTAATTCTATATTCAACTTTGAGTGTTAAATTAAGACGTTAAAATTGAAAATTTTCAACTATCAACATTTGGGGCTTAAAAAATTAAAATGTTGCAAAAAAATACTTTTGAAATGCCTTAATATATAATATATCATGTATTAAAAGCAATAGAGTACTCATTTGATTTATCAGACTGATCATAATTATTAAAAAGTCAAATTTATATGAGCCTGTGGCTAAAAATGGAGATTTTCCAATGAAGGGGGGCCTTACATGAAGATGTAATATTTTCCAGCAATTTTAAATTTGTAAAGCTTTTTGGTTATAAATAATCCTTACATATGTATTTAATGTACTTTAAATGGAAAGAAAACTTACAAATAACATATCACATTAGTTTAAAAGGGTCTTAGGCCAAGTAAGACTGAAAATAATTTAGGGTCAATTTAGGCCGTATCACATATTTACATTTAAAAATGCATATTGAAGCTATATGAAATAAAATTTTGTGTCTTTTCTATCATTTCTATACTCAGGTGTCATGATACAATAAATCTGAGCACAAAAAGACTCTTGCATTCAACTTTTTTTGCAGACAGTATGGTCTGATACAAAGATTTTTCACTTTTTAGTGAAAAACATGCATGCAATTTTAGTCTCAACAGGCTTATATTTGAACCACTTGCTATGCTACAGAAGAAAAGAAAGATATTAGGTGACATAAAACAGGTACAAAAGACATTGTTAAGTGCTTTTTATACAAATTTAGTGAGGTCTTTATAATGGACTTCAACTTTTATGTTCCAAGCTCCTCACATTTAACTTGATCCAAACAGGGCGTTAGACGAGGATCATATATACAACACATTTTGCACATATTGTCTAAGATAATCTTCTTTTCTGTAGATTCAGAGTTCTCAAATGAGTAATACAACTGGATTGAAGCATAGAAACACAAATATTGACTCATAAAAACCTGTCAGATAGAAATTCAGAATGCCACTTATGCATCAAAATTGAAAAAGCTATGAAATGCTTATTTTGACCATAAAATGCCAAAATTGGTCATTTTTGCAGAAATTCTATCAAATAAAAGTTTAAATCCTTTAGTTTTATGCTATTTGATAAATTGACACCATCAAATCATTCAGGGAAGTTGCAAAAGTACAGATTCTATATTTCCTGATTTCACCTCTTAGGTCCGAGTACACAGTTATTTCGTAGTGCATTTCTTTTAGACAATAAATGAAAATAAAAAAAATCCCACCTGCGCTTTCTCAATAATATTTTTACAGTGTGTTGTACTACTTTTGGGACAAATTATATCAAAATTATAGAAAACTTCATCGGCTCTAACTCAAAATATGGACAATTTCATGCTAAGGCGGTCTTCAAATCTTTTGACAGCTTCCGAAGTGCTAATTTTAACATTTTTCAGCTGGACCAAATCACTACTTTACTTTAAAATTCATGACCCAAATTTTTTTACAGTGTCATTTCACCCCACTACTTACTATTTGAGTCATAAAACATGGAGCAATAAATTCGGAAGGGGTATAAAAAAAATCGACAAGAAACACACTGTCCACACTAGGGACTATATTCGTACCGGACCTAATAGGGTAGAAAAAGTTGACCAATCTTAATGAAACTTAATATGACCAAAGCTTATTAAATTATAAGACTGCCTACAAAGTTTCATGGCAATAGGATATATATTATAGACAATATGACAAATTCTATATTCAACTTTGAGTGTTAAATTAAGACGTTAAAATTGAAAATTTTCAACTATCAACATTTGGGGCTTAAAAAATTAAAATGTTGCAAAAAAATACTTTTGAAATGCCTTAATATATAATATATCATGTATTAAAAGCAATAGAGTACTCATTTGATTTATCAGACTGATCATAATTATTAAAAAGTCAAATTTATATGAGCCTGTGGCTAAAAATGGAGATTTTCCAATGAAGGGGGGCCTTACATGAAGATGTAATATTTTCCAGCAATTTTAAATTTGTAAAGCTTTTTGGTTATAAATAATCCTTACATATGTATTTAATGTACTTTAACGGAAAGAAAACTTACAAATAACATATCACATTAGTTTAAAAGGGTCTTAGGCCAAGTAAGACTGAAAATAATTTAGGGTCAATTTAGGCCGTATCACATATTTACATTTAAAAATGCATATTGAAGCTATATGAAATAAAATTTTGTGTCTTTTCTATCATTTCTATACTCAGGTGTCATGATACAATAAATCTGAGCACAAAAAGACTCTTGCATTCAACTTTTTTTGCAGACAGTATGGTCTGATACAAAGATTTTTCACTTTTTAGTGAAAAACATGCATGCAATTTTAGTCTCAACAGGCTTATATTTGAACCACTTGCTATGCTACAGAAGAAAAGAAAGATATTAGGTGACATAAAACAGGTACAAAAGACATTGTTAAGTGCTTTTTATACAAATTTAGTGAGGTCTTTATAATGGACTTCAACTTTTATGTTCCAAGCTCCTCACATTTAACTTGATCCAAACAGGGCGTTAGACGAGGATCATATATACAACACATTTTGCACATATTGTCTAAGATAATCTTCTTTTCTGTAGATTCAGAGTTCTCAAATGAGTAATACAACTGGATTGAAGCATAGAAACACAAATATTGACTCATAAAAACCTGTCAGATAGAAATTCAGAATGCCACTTATGCATCAAAATTGAAAAAGCTATGAAATGCTTATTTTGACCATAAAATGCCAAAATTGGTCATTTTTGCAGAAATTCTATCAAATAAAAGTTTAAATCCTTTAGTTTTATGCTATTTGATAAATTGACACCATCAAATCATTCAGGGAAGTTGCAAAAGTACAGATTCTATATTTCCTGATTTCACCTCTTAGGTCCGAGTACACAGTTATTTCGTAGTGCATTTCTTTTAGACAATAAATGAAAATAAAAAAAATCCCACCTGCGCTTTCTCAATAATATTTTTACAGTGTGTTGTACTACTTTTGGGACAAATTATATCAAAATTATAGAAAACTTCATCGGCTCTGACTCAAAATATGGACAATTTCATGCTAAGGTGGTCTTCAAATCTTTTGACAGCTTCCGAAGTGCTAATTTTAACATTTTTCAGCTGGACCAAATCACTACTTTACTTTAAAATTCATGACCCAAATTTTTTTACAGTGTCATTTCACCCCACTACTTACTATTTGAGTCATAAAACATGGAGCAATAAATTCGGAAGGGGTATAAAAAAAATCGACAAGAAACACACTGTCCACACTAGGGACTATATTCGTACCGGACCTAATAGGGTAGAAAAAGTTGACCAATCTTAATGAAACTTAATATGACCAAAGCTTATTAAATTATAAGACTGCCTACAAAGTTTCATGGCAATAGGATATATATTATAGACAATATGACTAATTCTATATTCAACTTTGAGTGTTAAATTAAGACGTTAAAATTGAAAATTTTCAACTATCAACATTTGGGGCTTAAAAAATTAAAATGTTGCAAAAAAATACTTTTGAAATGCCTTAATATATAATATATCATGTATTAAAAGCAATAGAGTACTCATTTGATTTATCAGACTGATCATAATTATTAAAAAGTCAAATTTATATGAGCCTGTGGCTAAAAATGGAGATTTTCCAATGAAGGGGGGCCTTACATGAAGATGTAATATTTTCCAGCAATTTTAAATTTGTAAAGCTTTTTGGTTATAAATAATCCTTACATATGTATTTAATGTACTTTAAATGGAAAGAAAACTTACAAATAAAATATCACATTAGTTTAAAAGGGTCTTAGGCCAAGTAAGACTGAAAATAATTTAGGGTCAATTTAGGCCGTATCACATATTTACATTTAAAAATGCATATTGAAGCTATATGAAATAAAATTTTGTGTCTTTTCTATCATTTCTATACTCAGGTGTCATGATACAATAAATCTGAGCACAAAAAGACTCTTGCATTCAACTTTTTTTGCAGACAGTATGGTCTGATACAAAGATTTTTCACTTTTTAGTGAAAAACATGCATGCAATTTTAGTCTCAACAGGCTTATATTTGAACCACTTGCTATGCTACAGAAGAAAAGAAAGATATTAGGTGACATAAAACAGGTACAAAAGACATTGTTAAGTGCTTTTTATACAAATTTAGTGAGGTCTTTATAATGGACTTCAACTTTTATGTTCCAAGCTCCTCACATTTAACTTGATCCAAACAGGGCGTTAGACGAGGATCATATATACAACACATTTTGCACATATTGTCTAAGATAATCTTCTTTTCTGTAGATTCAGAGTTCTCAAATGAGTAATACAACTGGATTGAAGCATAGAAACACAAATATTGACTCATAAAAACCTGTCAGATAGAAATTCAGAATGCCACTTATGCATCAAAATTGAAAAAGCTATGAAATGCTTATTTTGACCATAAAATGCCAAAATTGGTCATTTTTGCAGAAATTCTATCAAATAAAAGTTTAAATCCTTTAGTTTTATGCTATTTGATAAATTGACACCATCAAATCATTCAGGGAAGTTGCAAAAGTACAGATTCTATATTTCCTGATTTCACCTCTTAGGTCCGAGTACACAGTTATTTCGTAGTGCATTTCTTTTAGACAATAAATGAAAATAAAAAAATCCCACCTGCGCTTTCTCAATAATATTTTTACAGTGTGTTGTACTACTTTTGGGACAAATTATATCAAAATTATAGAAAACTTCATCGGCTCTAACTCAAAATTTGGACAATTTCATCCTAAGGCGGTCTTCAAATCTTTTGACAGCTTCCGAAATGCTAATTTTAACATTTTTCAGCTGGACCAAATCACTACTTTACTTTAAAATTCATGACCCAAATTTTTTTACAGTGTCATTTCACCCCACTACTTACTATTTGAGTCATAAAACATGGAGCAATAAATTCGGAAGGGGTATAAAAAAAATCGACAAGAAACACACTGTCCACACTAGGGACTATATTCGTACCGGACCTAATAGGGTAGAAAAAGTTGACCAATCTTAATGAAACTTAATATGACCAAAGCTTATTAAATTATAAGACTGCCTACAAAGTTTCATGGCAATAGGATATATATTATAGACAATATGACTAATTCTATATTCAACTTTGAGTGTTAAATTAAGACGTTAAAATTGAAAATTTTCAATTATCAACATTTGGGGCTTAAAAAATTAAAATGTTGCAAAAAAATACTTTTGAAATGCCTTAATATATAATATATCATGTATTAAAAGCAATAGAGTACTCATTTGATTTATCAGACTGATCATAATTATTAAAAAGTCAAATTTATATGAGCCTGTGGCTAAAAATGGAGATTTTCCAATGAAGGGGGGCCTTACATGAAGATGTAATATTTTCCAGCAATTTTAAATTTGTAAAGCTTTTTGGTTATAAATAATCCTTACATATGTATTTAATGTACTTTAAATGGAAAGAAAACTTACAAATAAAATATCACATTAGTTTAAAAGGGTCTTAGGCCAAGTAAGACTGAAAATAATTTAGGGTCAATTTAGGCCGTATCACATATTTACATTTAAAAATGCATATTGAAGCTATATGAAATAAAATTTTGTGTCTTTTCTATCATTTCTATACTCAGGTGTCATGATACAATAAATCTGAGCACAAAAAGACTCTTGCATTCAACTTTTTTTGCAGACAGTATGGTCTGATACAAAGATTTTTCACTTTTTAGTGAAAAACATGCATGCAATTTTAGTCTCAACAGGCTTATATTTGAACCACTTGCTATGCTACAGAAGAAAAGAAAGATATTAGGTGACATAAAACAGGTACAAAAGACATTGTTAAGTGCTTTTTATACAAATTTAGTGAGGTCTTTATAATGGACTTCAACTTTTATGTTCCAAGCTCCTCACATTTAACTTGATCCAAACAGGGCGTTAGACGAGGATCATATATACAACACATTTTGCACATATTGTCTAAGATAATCTTCTTTTCTGTAGATTCAGAGTTCTCAAATGAGTAATACAACTGGATTGAAGCATAGAAACACAAATATTGACTCATAAAAACCTGTCAGATAGAAATTCAGAATGCCACTTATGCATCAAAATTGAAAAAGCTATGAAATGCTTATTTTGACCATAAAATGCCAAAATTGGTCATTTTTGCAGAAATTCTATCAAATAAAAGTTTAAATCCTTTAGTTTTATGCTATTTGATAAATTGACACCATCAAATCATTCAGGGAAGTTGCAAAAGTACAGATTCTATATTTCCTGATTTCACCTCTTAGGTCCGAGTACACAGTTATTTCGTAGTGCATTTCTTTTAGACAATAAATGAAAATAAAAAAAATCCCACCTGCGCTTTCTCAATAATATTTTTACAGTGTGTTGTACTACTTTTGGGACAAATTATATCAAAATTATAGAAAACTTCATCGGCTCTAACTCAAAATATGGACAATTTCATGCTAAGGCGGTCTTCAAATCTTTTGACAGCTTCCGAAGTGCTAATTTTAACATTTTTCAGCTGGACCAAATCACTACTTTACTTTAAAATTCATGACCCAAATTTTTTTACAGTGTCATTTCACCCCACTACTTACTATTTGAGTCATAAAACATGGAGCAATAAATTCGGAAGGGGTATAAAAAAAATCGACAAGAAACACACTGTCCACACTAGGGACTATATTCGTACCGGACCTAATAGGGTAGAAAAAGTTGACCAATCTTAATGAAACTTAATATGACCAAAGCTTATTAAATTATAAGACTGCCTACAAAGTTTCATGGCAATAGGATATATATTATAGACAATATGACTAATTCTATATTCAACTTTGAGTGTTAAATTAAGACGTTAAAATTGAAAATTTTCAATTATCAACATTTGGGGCTTAAAAAATTAAAATGTTGCAAAAAAATACTTTTGAAATGCCTTAATATATAATATATCATGTATTAAAAGCAATAGAGTACTCATTTGATTTATCAGACTGATCATAATTATTAAAAAGTCAAATTTATATGAGCCTGTGGCTAAAAATGGAGATTTTCCAATGAAGGGGGGCCTTACATGAAGATGTAATATTTTCCAGCAATTTTAAATTTGTAAAGCTTTTTGGTTATAAATAATCCTTACATATGTATTTAATGTACTTTAAATGGAAAGAAAACTTACAAATAAAATATCACATTAGTTTAAAAGGGTCTTAGGCCAAGTAAGACTGAAAATAATTTAGGGTCAATTTAGGCCGTATCACATATTTACATTTAAAAATGCATATTGAAGCTATATGAAATAAAATTTTGTGTCTTTTCTATCATTTCTATACTCAGGTGTCATGATACAATAAATCTGAGCACAAAAAGACTCTTGCATTCAACTTTTTTTGCAGACAGTATGGTCTGATACAAAGATTTTTCACTTTTTAGTGAAAAACATGCATGCAATTTTAGTCTCAACAGGCTTATATTTGAACCACTTGCTATGCTACAGAAGAAAAGAAAGATATTAGGTGACATAAAACAGGTACAAAAGACATTGTTAAGTGCTTTTTATACAAATTTAGTGAGGTCTTTATAATGGACTTCAACTTTTATGTTCCAAGCTCCTCACATTTAACTTGATCCAAACAGGGCGTTAGACGAGGATCATATATACAACACATTTTGCACATATTGTCTAAGATAATCTTCTTTTCTGTAGATTCAGAGTTCTCAAATGAGTAATACAACTGGATTGAAGCATAGAAACACAAATATTGACTCATAAAAACCTGTCAGATAGAAATTCAGAATGCCACTTATGCATCAAAATTGAAAAAGCTATGAAATGCTTATTTTGACCATAAAATGCCAAAATTGGTCATTTTTGCAGAAATTCTATCAAATAAAAGTTTAAATCCTTTAGTTTTATGCTATTTGATAAATTGACACCATCAAATCATTCAGGGAAGTTGCAAAAGTACAGATTCTATATTTCCTGATTTCACCTCTTAGGTCCGAGTACACAGTTATTTCGTAGTGCATTTCTTTTAGACAATAAATGAAAATAAAAAAAATCCCACCTGCGCTTTCTCAATAATATTTTTACAGTGTGTTGTACTACTTTTGGGACAAATTATATCAAAATTATAGAAAACTTCATCGGCTCTAACTCAAAATATGGACAATTTCATGCTAAGGCGGTCTTCAAATCTTTTGACAGCTTCCGAAGTGCTAATTTTAACATTTTTCAGCTGGACCAAATCACTACTTTACTTTAAAATTCATGACCCAAATTTTTTTACAGTGTCATTTCACCCCACTACTTACTATTTGAGTCATAAAACATGGAGCAATAAATTCGGAAGGGGTATAAAAAAAATCGACAAGAAACACACTGTCCACACTAGGGACTATATTCGTACCGGACCTAATAGGGTAGAAAAAGTTGACCAATCTTAATGAAACTTAATATGACCAAAGCTTATTAAATTATAAGACTGCCTACAAAGTTTCATGGCAATAGGATATATATTATAGACAATATGACTAATTCTATATTCAACTTTGAGTGTTAAATTAAGACGTTAAAATTGAAAATTTTCAATTATCAACATTTGGGGCTTAAAAAATTAAAATGTTGCAAAAAAATACTTTTGAAATGCCTTAATATATAATATATCATGTATTAAAAGCAATAGAGTACTCATTTGATTTATCAGACTGATCATAATTATTAAAAAGTCAAATTTATATGAGCCTGTGGCTAAAAATGGAGATTTTCCAATGAAGGGGGGCCTTACATGAAGATGTAATATTTTCCAGCAATTTTAAATTTGTAAAGCTTTTTGGTTATAAATAATCCTTACATATGTATTTAATGTACTTTAAATGGAAAGAAAACTTACAAATAAAATATCACATTAGTTTAAAAGGGTCTTAGGCCAAGTAAGACTGAAAATAATTTAGGGTCAATTTAGGCCGTATCACATATTTACATTTAAAAATGCATATTGAAGCTATATGAAATAAAATTTTGTGTCTTTTCTATCATTTCTATACTCAGGTGTCATGATACAATAAATCTGAGCACAAAAAGACTCTTGCATTCAACTTTTTTTGCAGACAGTATGGTCTGATACAAAGATTTTTCACTTTTTAGTGAAAAACATGCATGCAATTTTAGTCTCAACAGGCTTATATTTGAACCACTTGCTATGCTACAGAAGAAAAGAAAGATATTAGGTGACATAAAACAGGTACAAAAGACATTGTTAAGTGCTTTTTATACAAATTTAGTGAGGTCTTTATAATGGACTTCAACTTTTATGTTCCAAGCTCCTCACATTTAACTTGATCCAAACAGGGCGTTAGACGAGGATCATATATACAACACATTTTGCACATATTGTCTAAGATAATCTTCTTTTCTGTAGATTCAGAGTTCTCAAATGAGTAATACAACTGGATTGAAGCATAGAAACACAAATATTGACTCATAAAAACCTGTCAGATAGAAATTCAGAATGCCACTTATGCATCAAAATTGAAAAAGCTATGAAATGCTTATTTTGACCATAAAATGCCAAAATTGGTCATTTTTGCAGAAATTCTATCAAATAAAAGTTTAAATCCTTTAGTTTTATGCTATTTGATAAATTGACACCATCAAATCATTCAGGGAAGTTGCAAAAGTACAGATTCTATATTTCCTGATTTCACCTCTTAGGTCCGAGTACACAGTTATTTCGTAGTGCATTTCTTTTAGACAATAAATGAAAATAAAAAAAATCCCACCTGCGCTTTCTCAATAATATTTTTACAGTGTGTTGTACTACTTTTGGGACAAATTATATCAAAATTATAGAAAACTTCATCGGCTCTAACTCAAAATATGGACAATTTCATGCTAAGGCGGTCTTCAAATCTTTTGACAGCTTCCGAAGTGCTAATTTTAACATTTTTCAGCTGGACCAAATCACTACTTTACTTTAAAATTCATGACCCAAATTTTTTTACAGTGTCATTTCACCCCACTACTTACTATTTGAGTCATAAAACATGGAGCAATAAATTCGGAAGGGGTATAAAAAAAATCGACAAGAAACACACTGTCCACACTAGGGACTATATTCGTACCGGACCTAATAGGGTAGAAAAAGTTGACCAATCTTAATGAAACTTAATATGACCAAAGCTTATTAAATTATAAGACTGCCTACAAAGTTTCATGGCAATAGGATATATATTATAGACAATATGACTAATTCTATATTCAACTTTGAGTGTTAAATTAAGACGTTAAAATTGAAAATTTTCAACTATCAACATTTGGGGCTTAAAAAATTAAAATGTTGCAAAAAAATACTTTTGAAATGCCTTAATATATAATATATCATGTATTAAAAGCAATAGAGTACTCATTTGATTTATCAGACTGATCATAATTATTAAAAAGTCAAATTTATATGAGCCTGTGGCTAAAAATGGAGATTTTCCAATGAAGGGGGGCCTTACATGAAGATGTAATATTTTCCAGCAATTTTAAATTTGTAAAGCTTTTTGGTTATAAATAATCCTTACATATGTATTTAATGTACTTTAAATGGAAAGAAAACTTACAAATAACATATCACATTATTTTAAAAGGGTCTTAGGCCAAGTAAGACTGAAAATAATTTAGGGTCAATTTAGGCCGTATCACATATTTACATTTAAAAATGCATATTGAAGCTATATGAAATAAAATTTTGTGTCTTTTCTATCATTTCTATACTCAGGTGTCATGATACAATAAATCTGAGCACAAAAAGACTCTTGCATTCAACTTTTTTTGCAGACAGTATGGTCTGATACAAAGATTTTTCACTTTTTAGTGAAAAACATGCATGCAATTTTAGTCTCAACAGGCTTATATTTGAACCACTTGCTATGCTACAGAAGAAAAGAAAGATATTAGGTGACATAAAACAGGTACAAAAGACATTGTTAAGTGCTTTTTATACAAATTTAGTGAGGTCTTTATAATGGACTTCAACTTTTATGTTCCAAGCTCCTCACATTTAACTTGATCCAAACAGGGCGTTAGACGAGGATCATATATACAACACATTTTGCACATATTGTCTAAGATAATCTTCTTTTCTGTAGATTCAGAGTTCTCAAATGAGTAATACAACTGGATTGAAGCATAGAAACACAAATATTGACTCATAAAAACCTGTCAGATAGAAATTCAGAATGCCACTTATGCATCAAAATTGAAAAAGCTATGAAATGCTTATTTTGACCATAAAATGCCAAAATTGGTCATTTTTGCAGAAATTCTATCAAATAAAAGTTTAAATCCTTTAGTTTTATGCTATTTGATAAATTGACACCATCAAATCATTCAGGGAAGTTGCAAAAGTACAGATTCTATATTTCCTGATTTCACCTCTTAGGTCCGAGTACACAGTTATTTCGTAGTGCATTTCTTTTAGACAATAAATGAAAATAAAAAAAATCCCACCTGCGCTTTCTCAATAATATTTTTACAGTGTGTTGTACTACTTTTGGGACAAATTATATCAAAATTATAGAAAACTTCATCGGCTCTAACTCAAAATATGGACAATTTCATGCTAAGGCGGTCTTCAAATCTTTTGACAGCTTCCGAAGTGCTAATTTTAACATTTTTCAGCTGGACCAAATCACTACTTTACTTTAAAATTCATGACCCAAATTTTTTTACAGTGTCATTTCACCCCACTTCTTACTATTTGAGTCATAAAACATGGAGCAATAAATTCGGAAGGGGTATAAAAAAAATCGACAAGAAACACACTGTCCACACTAGGGACTATATTCGTACCGGACCTAATAGGGTAGAAAAAGTTGACCAATCTTAATGAAACTTAATATGACCAAAGCTTATTAAATTATAAGACTGCCTACAAAGTTTCATGGCAATAGGATATATATTATAGACAATATGACTAATTCTATATTCAACTTTGAGTGTTAAATTAAGACGTTAAAATTGAAAATTTTCAACTATCAACATTTGGGGCTTAAAAAATTAAAATGTTGCAAAAAAATACTTTTGAAATGCCTTAATATATAATATATCATGTATTAAAAGCAATAGAGTACTCATTTGATTTATCAGACTGATCATAATTATTAAAAAGTCAAATTTATATGAGCCTGTGGCTAAAATTGAGATTTTCCAATGAAGGGGGGCCTTACATGAAGATGTAATATTTTCCAGCAATTTTAAATTTGTAAAGCTTTTTGGTTATAAATAATCCTTACATATGTATTTAATGTACTTTAAATGGAAAGAAAACTTACAAATAACATATCACATTAGTTTAAAAGGGTCTTAGGCCAAGTAAGACTGAAAATAATTTAGGGTCAATTTAGGCCGTATCACTTATTTACATTTAAAAATGCATATTGAAGCTATATGAAATAAAATTTTGTGTCTTTTCTATCATTTCTATACTCAGGTGTCATGATACAATAAATCTGAGCACAAAAAGACTCTTGCATTCAACTTTTTTTGCAGACAGTATGGTCTGATACAAAGATTTTTCACTTTTTAGTGAAAAACATGCATGCAATTTTAGTCTCAACAGGCTTATATTTGAACCACTTGCTATGCTACAGAAGAAAAGAAAGATATTAGGTGACATAAAACAGGTACAAAAGACATTGTTAAGTGCTTTTTATACAAATTTAGTGAGGTCTTTATAATGGACTTCAACTTTTATGTTCCAAGCTCCTCACATTTAACTTGATCCAAACAGGGCGTTAGACGAGGATCATATATACAACACATTTTGCACATATTGTCTAAGATAATCTTCTTTTCTGTAGATTCAGAGTTCTCAAATGAGTAATACAACTGGATTGAAGCATAGAAACACAAATATTGACTCATAAAAACCTGTCAGATAGAAATTCAGAATGCCACTTATGCATCAAAATTGAAAAAGCTATGAAATGCTTATTTTGACCATAAAATGCCAAAATTGGTCATTTTTGCAGAAATTCTATCAAATAAAAGTTTAAATCCTTTAGTTTTATGCTATTTGATAAATTGACACCATCAAATCATTCAGGGAAGTTGCAAAAGTACAGATTCTATATTTCCTGATTTCACCTCTTAGGTCCGAGTACACAGTTATTTCGTAGTGCATTTCTTTTAGACAATAAATGAAAATAAAAAAAATCCCACCTGCGCTTTCTCAATAATAATTTTACAGTGTGTTGTACTACTTTTGGGACAAATTATATCAAAATTATAGAAAACTTCATCGGCTCTAACTCAAAATATGGACAATTTCATGCTAAGGCGGTCTTCAAATCTTTTGACAGCTTCCGAAGTGCTAATTTTAACATTTTTCAGCTGGACCAAATCACTACTTTACTTTAAAATTCATGACCCAAATTTTTTTACAGTGTCATTTCACCCCACTACTTACTATTTGAGTCATAAAACATGGAGCAATAAATTCGGAAGGGGTATAAAAAAAATCGATAAGAAACACACTGTCCAAACTAGGGACTATATTCGTACCGGACCTAATAGGGTAGAAAAAGTTGACCAATCTTAATGAAACTTAATATGACCAAAGCTTATTAAATTATAAGACTGCCTACAAAGTTTCATGGCAATAGGATATATATTATAGACAATATGACTAATTCTATATTCAACTTTGAGTGTTAAATTAAGACGTTAAAATTGAAAATTTTCAACTATCAACATTTGGGGCTTAAAAAATTAAAACGTTGCAAAAAAATACTTTTGAAATGCCTTAATATATAATATATCATGTATTAAAAGCAATAGAGTACTCATTTGATTTATCAGACTGATCATAATTATTAAAAAGTCAAATTTATATGAGCCTGTGGCTAAAAATGGAGATTTTCCAATGAAGGGGGGCCTTACATGAAGATGTAATATTTTCCAGCAATTTTAAATTTGTAAAGCTTTTTGGTTATAAATAATCCTTACATATGTATTTAATGTACTTTAAATGGAAAGAAAACTTACAAATAACATATCACATTAGTTTAAAAGGGTCTTAGGCCAAGTAAGACTGAAAATAATTTAGGGTCAATTTAGGCCGTATCACATATTTACATTTAAAAATGCATATTGAAGCTATATGAAATAAAATTTTGTGTCTTTTCTATCATTTCTATACTCAGGTGTCATGATACAATAAATCTGAGCACAAAAAGACTCTTGCATTCATCTTTTTTTGCAGACAGTATGGTCTGATACAAAGATTTTTCACTTTTTAGTGAAAAACATGCATGCAATTTTAGTCTCAACAGGCTTATATTTGAACCACTTGCTATGCTACAGAAGAAAAGAAAGATATTAGGTGACATAAAACAGGTACAAAAGACATTGTTAAGTGCTTTTTATACAAATTTAGTGAGGTCTTTATAATGGACTTCAACTTTTATGTTCCAAGCTCCTCACATTTAACTTGATCCAAACAGGGCGTTAGACGAGGATCATATATACAACACATTTTGCACATATTGTCTAAGATAATCTTCTTTTCTGTAGATTCAGAGTTCTCAAATGAGTAATACAACTGGATTGAAGCATAGAAACACAAATATTGACTCATAAAAACCTGTCAGATAGAAATTCAGAATGCCACTTATGCATCAAAATTGAAAAAGCTATGAAATGCTTATTTTGACTATAAAATGCCAAAATTGGTCATTTTTGCAGAAATTCTATCAAATAAAAGTTTAAATCCTTTAGTTTTATGCTATTTGATAAATTGACACCATCAAATCATTCAGGGAAGTTGCAAAAGTACAGATTCTATATTTCCTGATTTCACCTCTTAGGTCCGAGTACACAGTTATTTCGTAGTGCATTTCTTTTAGACAATAAATGAAAATAAAAAAAATCCCACCTGCGCTTTCTCAATAATATTTTTACAGTGTGTTGTACTACTTTTGGGACAAATTATATCAAAATTATAGAAAACTTCATCGGCTCTAACTCAAAATATGGACAATTTCATGCTAAGGCGGTCTTCAAATCTTTTGACAGCTTCCGAGGTGCTAATTTTAACATTTTTCAGCTGGACCAAATCACTACTTTACTTTAAAATTCATGACCCAAATTTTTGTACAGTGTCATTTCACCCCACTACTTACTATTTGAGTCATAAAACATGGAGCAATAAATTCGGAAGGGGTATAAAAAAAATCGACAAGAAACACACTGTCCACACTAGGGACTATATTCGTACCGGACCTAATAGGGTAGAAAAAGTTGACCAATCTTAATGAAACTTAATATGACCAAAGCTTATTAAATTATAAGACTGCCTACAAAGTTTCATGGCAATAGGATATATATTATAGACAATATGACTAATTCTATATTCAACTTTGAGTGTTAAATTAAGACGTTAAAATTGAAAATTTTCAACTATCAACATTTGGGGCTTAAAAAATTAAAATGTTGCAAAAAAATACTTTTGAAATGCCTTAATATATAATATATCATGTATTAAAAGCAATAGAGTACTCATTTGATTTATCAGACTGATCATAATTATTAAAAAGTCAAATTTATATGAGCCTGTGGCTAAAAATGGAGATTTTCCAATGAAGGGGGGCCTTACATGAAGATGTAATATTTTCCAGCAATTTTAAATTTGTAAAGCTTTTTGGTTATAAATAATCCTTACATATGTATTTAATGTACTTTAAATGGAAAGAAAACTTACAAATAACATATCACATTAGTTTAAAAGGGTCTTAGGCCAAGTAAGACTGAAAATAATTTAGGGTCAATTTAGGCCGTATCACATATTTACATTTAAAAATGCATATTGAAGCTATATGAAATAAAATTTTGTGTCTTTTCTATCATTTCTATACTCAGGTGTCATGATACAATAAATCTGAGCACAAAAAGACTCTTGCATTCAACTTTTTTTGCAGACAGTATGGTCTGATACAAAGATTTTTCACTTTTTAGTGAAAAACATGCATGCAATTTTAGTCTCAACAGGCTTATATTTGAACCACTTGCTATGCTACAGAAGAAAAGAAAGATATTAGGTGACATAAAACAGGTACAAAAGACATTGTTAAGTGCTTTTTATACAAAGTTAGTGAGGTCTTTATAATGGACTTCAACTTTTATGTTCCAAGCTCCTCACATTTAACTTGATCCAAACAGGGCGTTAGACGAGGATCATATATACAACACATTTTGCACATATTGTCTAGGATAATCTTCTTTTCTGTAGATTCAGAGTTCTCAAATGAGTAATACAACTGGATTGAAGCATAGAAACACAAATATTGACTCATAAAAACCTGTCAGATAGAAATTCAGAATGCCACTTATGCATCAAAATTGAAAAAGCTATGAAATGCTTATTTTGACCATAAAATGCCAAAATTTGTCATTTTTGCAGAAATTCTATCAAATAAAAGTTTAAATCCTTTAGTTTTATGCTATTTGATAAATTGACACCATCAAATCATTCAGGGAAGTTGCAAAAGTACAGATTCTATATTTCCTGATTTCACCTCTTAGGTCCGAGTACACAGTTATTTCGTAGTGCATTTCTTTGAGACAATAAATGAAAATAAAAAAAATCCCACCTGCGCTTTCTCAATAATATTTTTACAGTGTGTTGTACTACTTTTAGGACAAATTATATCAAAATTATAGAAAACTTCATCGGCTCTAACTCAAAATATGGACAATTTCATGCTAAGGCGGTCTTCAAATCTTTTGACAGCTTCCGAAGTGCTAATTTTAACATTTTTCAGCTGGACCAAATCACTACTTTACTTTAAAATTCATGACCCAAATTTTTTTACAGTGTCATTTCACCCCACTACTTACTATTTGAGTCATAAAACATGGAGCAATAAATTCGGAAGGGGTATAAAAAAAATCGACAAGAAACACACTGTCCACACTAGGGACTATATTCGTACCGGACCTAATAGGGTAGAAAAAGTTGACCAATCTTAATGAAACTTAATATGACCAAAGCTTATTAAATTATAAGACTGCCTACAAAGTTTCATGGCAATAGGATATATATTATAGACAATATGACTAATTCTATATTCAACTTTGAGTGTTAAATTAAGACGTTAAAATTGAAAATTTTCAACTATCAACATTTGGGGCTTAAAAAATTAAAATGTTGCAAAAAAATACTTTTGAAATGCCTTAATATATAATATATCATGTATTAAAAGCAATAGAGTACTCATTTGATTTATCAGACTGATCATAATTATTAAAAAGTCAAATTTATATGAGCCTGTGGCTAAAAATGGAGATTTTCCAATGAAGGGGGGCCTTACATGAAGATGTAATATTTTCCAGCAATTTTAAATTTGTAAAGCTTTTTGGTTATAAATAATCCTTACATATGTATTTAATGTACTTTAAATGGAAAGAAAACTTACAAATAACATATCACATTAGTTTAAAAGGGTCTTAGGCCAAGTAAGACTGAAAATAATTTAGGGTCAATTTAGGCCGTATCACATATTTACATTTAAAAATGCATATTGAAGCTATATGAAATAAAATTTTGTGTCTTTTCTATCATTTCTATACTCAGGTGTCATGATACAATAAATCTGAGCACAAAAAGACTCTTGCATTCAACTTTTTTTGCAGACAGTATGGTCTGATACAAAGATTTTTCACTTTTTAGTGAAAAACATGCATGCAATTTTAGTCTCAACAGGCTTATATTTGAACCACTTGCTATGCTACAGAAGAAAAGAAAGATATTAGGTGACATAAAACAGGTACAAAAGACATTGTTAAGTGCTTTTTATACAAATTTAGTGAGGTCTTTATAATGGACTTCAACTTTTATGTTCCAAGCTCCTCACATTTAACTTGATCCAAACAGGGCGTTAGACGAGGATCATATATACAACACATTTTGCACATATTGTCTAAGATAATCTTCTTTTCTGTAGATTCAGAGTTCTCAAATGAGTAATACAACTGGATTGAAGCATAGAAACACAAATATTGACTCATAAAAACCTGTCAGATAGAAATTCAGAATGCCACTTATGCATCAAAATTGAAAAAGCTATGAAATGCTTATTTTGACCATAAAATGCCAAAATTGGTCATTTTTGCAGAAATTCTATCAAATAAAAGTTTAAATCCTTTAGTTTTATGCTATTTGATAAATTGACACCATCAAATCATTCAGGGAAGTTGCAAAAGTACAGATTCTATATTTCCTGATTTCACCTCTTAGGTCCGAGTACACAGTTATTTCGTAGTGCATTTCTTTTAGACAATAAATGAAAATAAAAAAAATCCCACCTGCGCTTTCTCAATAATATTTTTACAGTGTGTTGTACTACTTTTGGGACAAATTATATCAAAATTATAGAAAACTTCATCGGCTCTAACTCAAAATATGGACAATTTCATGCTAAGGCGGTCTTCAAATCTTTTGACAGCTTCCGAAGTGCTAATTTTAACATTTTTCAGCTGGACCAAATCACTACTTTACTTTAAAATTCATGACCCAAATTTTTTTACAGTGTCATTTCACCCCACTACTTACTATTTGAGTCATAAAACATGGAGCAATAAATTCGGAAGGGGTATAAAAAAAATCGACAAGAAACACACTGTCCACACTAGGGACTATATTCGTACCGGACCTAATAGGGTAGAAAAAGTTGACCAATCTTAATGAAACTTAATATGACCAAAGCTTATTAAATTATAAGACTGCCTACAAAGTTTCATGGCAATAGGATATATATTATAGACAATATGACTAATTCTATATTCAACTTTGAGTGTTAAATTAAGACGTTAAAATTGAAAATTTTCAACTATCAACATTTGGGGCTTAAAAAATTAAAATGTTGCAAAAAAATACTTTTGAAATGCCTTAATATATAATATATCATGTATTAAAAGCAATAGAGTACTCAATTGATTTATCAATGTGATCATAATTATTAAAAAGTCAAATTTATATGAGCCTGTGGCTAAAAATGGAGATTTTCCAATGAAGGGGGCCCTTACATGAAGATGTAATATTTTCCAGCAATTTTAAATTTGTAAAGCTTTTTGGTTATAAATAATCCTTACATATGTATTTAATGTACTTTAAATGGAAAGAAAACTTACAAATAACATATCACATTAGTTTAAAAGGGTCTTAGGCCAAGTAAGACTGAAAATAATTTAGGGTCAATTTAGGCCGTATCACATATTTACATTTAAAAATGCATATTGAAGCTATATGAAATAAAATTTTGTGTCTTTTCTATCATTTCTATACTCAGGTGTCATGATACAATAAATCTGAGCACAAAAAGACTCTTGCATTCAACTTTTTTTGCAGACAGTATGGTCTGATACAAAGATTTTTCACTTTTTAGTGAAAAACATGCATGCAATTTTAGTCTCAACAGGCTTATATTTGAACCACTTGCTATGCTACAGAAGAAAAGAAAGATATTAGGTGACATAAAACAGGTACAAAAGACATTGTTAAGTGCTTTTTATACAAATTTAGTGAGGTCTTTATAATGGACTTCAACTTTTATGTTCCAAGCTCCTCACATTTAACTTGATCCAAACAGGGCGTTAGACGAGGATCATATATACAACACATTTTGCACATATTGTCTAAGATAATCTTCTTTTCTGTAGATTCAGAGTTCTCAAATGAGTAATACAACTGGATTGAAGCATAGAAACACAAATATTGACTCATAAAAACCTGTCAGATAGAAATTCAGAATGCCACTTATGCATCAAAATTGAAAAAGCTATGAAATGCTTATTTTGACCATAAAATGCCAAAATTGGTCATTTTTGCAGAAATTCTATCAAATAAAAGTTTAAATCCTTTAGTTTTATGCTATTTGATAAATTGACACCATCAAATCATTCAGGGAAGTTGCAAAAGTACAGATTCTATATTTCCTGATTTCACCTCTTAGGTCCGAGTACACAGTTATTTCGTAGTGCATTTCTTTTAGACAATAAATGAAAATAAAAAAAATCCCACCTGCGCTTTCTCAATAATATTTTTACAGTGTGTTGTACTACTTTTGGGACAAATTGTATCAAAATTATAGAGAACTTCATCGGCTCTAACTCAAAATATGGACAATTTCATGCTAAGGCGGTCTTCAAATCTTTTGACAGCTTCCGAAGTGCTAATTTTAACATTTTTCAGCTGGACCAAATCACTACTTTACTTTAAAATTCATGACCCAAATTTTTTTACAGTGTCATTTCACCCCACTACTTACTATTTGAGTCATAAAACATGGAGCAATAAATTCGGAAGGGGTATAAAAAAAATCGACAAGAAACACACTGTCCACACTAGGGACTATATTCGTACCGGACCTAATAGGGTAGAAAAAGTTGACCAATCTTAATGAAACTTAATATGACCAAAGCTTATTAAATTATAAGACTGCCTACAAAGTTTCATGGCAATAGGATATATATTATAGACAATATGACTAATTCTATATTCAACTTTGAGTGTTAAATTAAGACGTTAAAATTGAAAATTTTCAACTATCAACATTTGGGGCTTAAAAAATTAAAATGTTGCAAAAAAATACTTTTGAAATGCCTTAATATATAATATATCATGTATTAAAAGCAATAGAGTACTCATTTGATTTATCAGACTGATCATAATTATTAAAAAGTCAAATTTATATGAGCCTGTGGCTAAAAATGGAGATTTTCCAATGAAGGGGGGCCTTACATGAAGATGTAATATTTTCCAGCAATTTTAAATTTGTAAAGCTTTTTGGTTATAAATAATCCTTACATATGTATTTAATGTACTTTAAATGGAAAGAAAACTTACAAATAACATATCACATTAGTTTAAAAGGGTCTTAGGCCAAGTAAGACTGAAAATAATTTAGGGTCAATTTAGGCCGTATCACATATTTACATTTAAAATGCATATTGAAGCTATATGAAATAAAATTTTGTGTCTTTTCTATCATTTCTATACTCAGGTGTCATGATACAATAAATCTGAGCACAAAAAGACTCTTGCATTCAACTTTTTTTGCAGACAGTATGGTCTGATACAAAGATTTTTCACTTTTTAGTGAAAAACATGCATGCAATTTTAGTCTCAACAGGCTTATATTTGAACCACTTGCTATGCTACAGAAGAAAAGAAAGATATTAGGTGACATAAAACAGGTACAAAAGACATTGTTAAGTGCTTTTTATACAAATTTAGTGAGGTCTTTATAATGGACTTCAACTTTTATGTTCCAAGCTCCTCACATTTAACTTGATCCAAACAGGGCGTTAGACGAGGATCATATATACAACACATTTTGCACATATTGTCTAGGATAATCTTCTTTTCTGTAGATTCAGAGTTCTCAAATGAGTAATACAACTGGATTGAAGCATAGAAACACAAATATTGACTCATAAAAACCTGTCAGATAGAAATTCAGAATGCCACTTATGCATCAAAATTGAAAAAGCTATGAAATGCTTATTTTGACCATAAAATGCCAAAATTGGTCATTTTTGCAGAAATTCTATCAAATAAAAGTTTCAATCCTTTAGTTTTATGCTATTTGATAAATTGACACCATCAAATCATTCAGGGAAGTTGCAAAAGTACAGATTCTATATTTCCTGATTTCACCTCTTAGGTCCGAGTACACAGTTATTTCGTAGTGCATTTCTTTTAGACAATAAATGAAAATAAAAAAAATCCCACCTGCGCTTTCTCAATAATATTTTTACAGTGTGTTGTACTACTTTTGGGACAAATTATATCAAAATTATAGAAAACTTCATCGGCTCTAACTCAAAATATGGACAATTTCATGCTAAGGCGGTCTTCAAATCTTTTGACAGCTTCCGAAGTGCTAATTTTAACATTTTTCAGCTGGACCAAATCACTACTTTACTTTAAAATTCATGACCCAAATTTTTTTACAGTGTCATTTCACCCCACTACTTACTATTTGAGTCATAAAACATGGAGCAATAAATTCGGAAGGGGTATAAAAAAAATCGACAAGAAACACACTGTCCACACTAGGGACTATATTCGTACCGGACCTAATAGGGTAGAAAAAGTTGACCAATCTTAATGAAACTTAATATGACCAAAGCTTATTAAATTATAAGACTGCCTACAAAGTTTCATGGCAATAGGATATATATTATAGACAATATGACAAATTCTATATTCAACTTTGAGTGTTAAATTAAGACGTTAAAATTGAAAATTTTCAACTATCAACATTTGGGGCTTAAAAAATTAAAATGTTGCAAAAAAATACTTTTGAAATGCCTTAATATATAATATATCATGTATTAAAAGCAATAGAGTACTCAATTGATTTATCAGACTGATCATAATTATTAAAAAGTCAAATTTATATGAGCCTGTGGCTAAAAATGGAGATTTTCCAATGAAGGGGGCCCTTACATGAAGATGTAATATTTTCCAGCAATTTTAAATTTGTAAAGCTTTTTGGTTATAAATAATCCTTACATATGTATTTAATGTACTTTAAATGGAAAGAAAACTTACAAATAACATATCACATTAGTTTAAAAGGGTCTTAGGCCAAGTAAGACTGAAAATAATTTAGGGTCAATTTAGGCCGTATCACATATTTACATTTAAAAATGCATATTGAAGCTATATGAAATAAAATTTTGTGTCTTTTCTATCATTTCTATACTCAGGTGTCATGATACAATAAATCTGAGCACAAAAAGACTCTTGCATTCAACTTTTTTTGCAGACAGTATGGTCTGATACAAAGATTTTTCACTTTTTAGTGAAAAACATGCATGCAATTTTAGTCTCAACAGGCTTATATTTGAACCACTTGCTATGCTACAGAAGAAAAGAAAGATATTAGGTGACATAAAACAGGTACAAAAGACATTGTTAAGTGCTTTTTATACAAATTTAGTGAGGTCTTTATAATGGACTTCAACTTTTATGTTCCAAGCTCCTCACATTTAACTTGATCCAAACAGGGCGTTAGACGAGGATCATATATACAACACATTTTGCACATATTGTCTAAGATAATCTTCTTTTCTGTAGATTCAGAGTTCTCAAATGAGTAATACAACTGGATTGAAGCATAGAAACACAAATATTGACTCATAAAAACCTGTCAGATAGAAATTCAGAATGCCACTTATGCATCAAAATTGAAAAAGCTATGAAATGCTTATTTTGACCATAAAATGCCAAAATTGGTCATTTTTGCAGAAATTCTATCAAATAAAAGTTTAAATCCTTTAGTTTTATGCTATTTGATAAATTGACACCATCAAATCATTCAGGGAAGTTGCAAAAGTACAGATTCTATATTTCCTGATTTCACCTCTTAGGTCCGAGTACACAGTTATTTCGTAGTGCATTTCTTTTAGACAATAAATGAAAATAAAAAAAATCCCACCTGCGCTTTCTCAATAATATTTTTACAGTGTGTTGTACTACTTTTGGGACAAATTATATCAAAATTATAGAAAACTTCATCGGCTCTAACTCAAAATATGGACAATTTCATGCTAAGGCGGTCTTCAAATCTTTTGACAGCTTCCGAAGTGCTAATTTTAACATTTTTCAGCTGGACCAAATCACTACTTTACTTTAAAATTCATGACCCAAATTTTTTTACAGTGTCATTTCACCCCACTACTTACTATTTGAGTCATAAAACATGGAGCAATAAATTCGGAAGGGGTATAAAAAAATCGACAAGAAACACACTGTCCACACTAGGGACTATATTCGTACCGGACCTAATAGGGTAGAAAAAGTTGACCAATCTTAATGAAACTTAATATGACCAAAGCTTATTAAATTATAAGACTGCCTACAAAGTTTCATGGCAATAGGATATATATTATAGACAATATGAATAATTCTATATTCAACTTTGAGTGTTAAATTAAGACGTTAAAATTGAAAATTTTCAACTATCAACATTTGGGGCTTAAAAAATTAAAATGTTGCAAAAAAATACTTTTGAAATGCCTTAATATATAATATATCATGTATTAAAAGCAATAGAGTACTCATTTGATTTATCAGACTGATCATAATTATTAAAAAGTCAAATTTATATGAGCCTGTGGCTAAAAATGGAGATTTTCCAATGAAGGGGGGCCTTACATGAAGATGTAATATTTTCCAGCAATTTTAAATTTGTAAAGCTTTTTGGTTATAAATAATCCTTACATATGTATTTAATGTACTTTAAATGGAAAGAAAACTTACAAATAACATATCACATTAGTTTAAAAGGGTCTTAGGCCAAGTAAGACTGAAAATAATTTAGGGTCAATTTAGGCCGTATCACATATTTACATTTAAAAATGCATATTGAAGCTATATGAAATAAAATTTTGTGTCTTTTCTATCATTTCTATACTCAGGTGTCATGATACAATAAATCTGAGCACAAAAAGACTCTTGCATTCAACTTTTTTTGCAGACAGTATGGTCTGATACAAAGATTTTTCACTTTTTAGTGAAAAACATGCATGCAATTTTAGTCTCAACAGGCTTATATTTGAACCACTTGCTATGCTACAGAAGAAAAGAAAGATATTAGGTGACATAAAACAGGTACAAAAGACATTGTTAAGTGCTTTTTATACAAATTTAGTGAGGTCTTTATAATGGACTTCAACTTTTATGTTCCAAGCTCCTCACATTTAACTTGATCCAAACAGGGCGTTAGACGAGGATCATATATACAACACATTTTGCACATATTGTCTAAGATAATCTTCTTTTCTGTAGATTCAGAGTTCTCAAATGAGTAATACAACTGGATTGAAGCATAGAAACACAAATATTGACTCATAAAAACCTGTCAGATAGAAATTCAGAATGCCACTTATGCATCAAAATTGAAAAAGCTATGAAATGCTTATTTTGACCATAAAATGCCAAAATTGGTCATTTTTGCAGAAATTCTATCAAATAAAAGTTTAAATCCTTTAGTTTTATGCTATTTGATAAATTGACACCATCAAATCATTCAGGGAAGTTGCAAAAGTACAGATTCTATATTTCCTGATTTCACCTCTTAGGTCCGAGTACACAGTTATTTCGTAGTGCATTTCTTTTAGACAATAAATGAAAATAAAAAAAATCCCACCTGCGCTTTCTCAATAATATTTTTACAGTGTGTTGTACTACTTTTGGGACAAATTATATCAAAATTATAGAAAACTTCATCGGCTCTAACTCAAAATATGGACAATTTCATGCTAAGGCGGTCTTCAAATCTTTTGACAGCTTCCGAAGTGCTAATTTTAACATTTTTCAGCTGGACCAAATCACTACTTTACTTTAAAATTCATGACCCAAATTTTTTTACAGTGTCATTTCACCCCACTACTTACTATTTGAGTCATAAAACATGGAGCAATAAATTCGGAAGGGGTATAAAAAAAATCGACAAGAAACACACTGTCCACACTAGGGACTATATTCGTACCGGACCTAATAGGGTAGAAAAAGTTGACCAATCTTAATGAAACTTAATATGACCAAAGCTTATTAAATTATAAGACTGCCTACAAAGTTTCATGGCAATAGGATATATATTATAGACAATATGACTAATTCTATATTCAACTTTGAGTGTTAAATTAAGACGTTAAAATTGAAAATTTTCAACTATCAACATTTGGGGCTTAAAAAATTAAAATGTTGCAAAAAAATACTTTTGAAATGCCTTAATATATAATATATCATGTATTAAAAGCAATAGAGTACTCATTTGATTTATCAGACTGATCATAATTATTAAAAAGTCAAATTTATATGAGCCTGTGGCTAAAATTGAGATTTTCCAATGAAGGGGGGCCTTACATGAAGATGTAATATTTTCCAGCAATTTTAAATTTGTAAAGCTTTTTGGTTATAAATAATCCTTACATATGTATTTAATGTACTTTAAATGGAAAGAAAACTTACAAATAACATATCACATTAGTTTAAAAGGGTCTTAGGCCAAGTAAGACTGAAAATAATTTAGGGTCAATTTAGGCCGTATCACATATTTACATTTAAAAATGCATATTGAAGCTATATGAAATAAAATTTTGTGTCTTTTCTATCATTTCTATACTCAGGTGTCATGATACAATAAATCTGAGCACAAAAAGACTCTTGCATTCAACTTTTTTTGCAGACAGTATGGTCTGATACAAAGATTTTTCACTTTTTAGTGAAAAACATGCATGCAATTTTAGTCTCAACAGGCTTATATTTGAACCACTTGCTATGCTACAGAAGAAAAGAAAGATATTAGGTGACATAAAACAGGTACAAAAGACATTGTTAAGTGCTTTTTATACAAATTTAGTGAGGTCTTTATAATGGACTTCAACTTTTATGTTCCAAGCTCCTCACATTTAACTTGATCCAAACAGGGCGTTATAGACGAGGATCATATATACAACACATTTTGCACATATTGTCTAAGATAATCTTCTTTTCTGTAGATTCAGAGTTCTCAAATGAGTAATACAACTGGATTGAAGCATAGAAACACAAATATTGACTCATAAAAACCTGTCAGATAGAAATTCAGAATGCCACTTATGCATCAAAATTGAAAAAGCTATGAAATGCTTATTTTGACCATAAAATGCCAAAATTGGTCATTTTTGCAGAAATTCTATCAAATAAAAGTTTAAATCCTTTAGTTTTATGCTATTTGATAAATTGACACCATCAAATCATTCAGGGAAGTTGCAAAAGTACAGATTCTATATTTCCTGATTTCACCTCTTAGGTCCGAGTACACAGTTATTTCGTAGTGCATTTCTTTTAGACAATAAATGAAAATAAAAAAAATCCCACCTGCGCTTTCTCAATAATATTTTTACAGTGTGTTGTACTACTTTTGGGACAAATTATATCAAAATTATAGAAAACTTCATCGGCTCTAACTCAAAATATGGACAATTTCATGCTAAGGCGGTCTTCAAATCTTTTGACAGCTTCCGAAGTGCTAATTTTAACATTTTTCAGCTGGACCAAATCACTACTTTACTTTAAAATTCATGACCCAAATTTTTTTACAGTGTCATTTCACCCCACTACTTACTATTTGAGTCATAAAACATTGAGCAATAAATTCGGAAGGGGTATAAAAAAATCGACAAGAAACACACTGTCCACACTAGGGACTATATTCGTACCGGACCTAATAGGGTAGAAAAAGTTGACCAATCTTAATGAAACTTGATATGACCAAAGCTTATTAAATTATAAGACTGCCTACAAAGTTTCATGGCAATAGGATATATATTATAGACAATATGACTAATTCTATATTCAACTTTGAGTGTTAAATTAAGACGTTAAAATTGAAAATTTTCAACTATCAACATTTGGGGCTTAAAAAATTAAAATGTTGCAAAAAAATACTTTTGAAATGCCTTAATATATAATATATCATGTATTAAAAGCAATAGAGTACTCATTTGATTTATCAGACTGATCATAATTATTAAAAAGTCAAATTTATATGAGCCTGTGGCTAAAAATGGAGATTTTCCAATGAAGGGGGGCCTTACATGAAGATGTAATATTTTCCAGCAATTTTAAATTTGTAAAGCTTTTTGGTTATAAATAATCCTTACATATGTATTTAATGTACTTTAAATGGAAAGAAAACTTACAAATAACATATCACATTAGTTTAAAAGGGTCTTAGGCCAAGTAAGACTGAAAATAATTTAGGGTCAATTTAGGCCGTATCACATATTTACATTTAAAAATGCATATTGAAGCTATATGAAATAAAATTTTGTGTCTTTTCTATCATTTCTATACTCAGGTGTCATGATACAATAAATCTGAGCACAAAAAGACTCTTGCATTCAACTTTTTTTGCAGACAGTATGGTCTGATACAAAGATTTTTCACTTTTTAGTGAAAAACATGCATGCAATTTTAGTCTCAACAGGCTTATATTTGAACCACTTGCTATGCTACAGAAGAAAAGAAAGATATTAGGTGACATAAAACAGGTACAAAAGACATTGTTAAGTGCTTTTTATACAAATTTAGTGAGGTCTTTATAATGGACTTCAACTTTTATGTTCCAAGCTCCTCACATTTAACTTGATCCAAACAGGGCGTTAGACGAGGATCATATATACAACACATTTTGCACATATTGTCTAAGATAATCTTCTTTTCTGTAGATTCAGAGTTCTCAAATGAGTAATACAACTGGATTGAAGCATAGAAACACAAATATTGACTCATAAAAACCTGTCAGATAGAAATTCAGAATGCCACTTATGCATCAAAATTGAAAAAGCTATGAAATGCTTATTTTGACCATAAAATGCCAAAATTGGTCATTTTTGCAGAAATTCTATCAAATAAAAGTTTAAATCCTTTAGTTTTATGCTATTTGATAAATTGACACCATCAAATCATTCAGGGAAGTTGCAAAAGTACAGATTCTATATTTCCTGATTTCACCTCTTAGGTCCGAGTACACAGTTATTTCGTAGTGCATTTCTTTTAGACAATAAATGAAAATAAAAAAAATCCCACCTGCGCTTTCTCAATAATATTTTTACAGTGTGTTGTACTACTTTTGGGACAAATTATATCAAAATTATAGAAAACTTCATCGGCTCTAACTCAAAATATGGACAATTTCATGCTAAGGCGGTCTTCAAATCTTTTGACAGCTTCCGAAGTGCTAATTTTAACATTTTTCAGCTGGACCAAATCACTACTTTACTTTAAAATTCATGACCCAAATTTTTTTACAGTGTCATTTCACCCTACTACTTACTATTTGAGTCATAAAACATGGAGCAATAAATTCGGAAGGGGTATAAAAAAAATCGACAAGAAACACACTGTCCACACTAGGGACTATATTCGTACCGGACCTAATAGGGTAGAAAAAGTTGACCAATCTTAATGAAACTTAATATGACCAAAGCTTATTAAATTATAAGACTGCCTACAAAGTTTCATGGCAATAGGATATATATTATAGACAATATGACTAATTCTATATTCAACTTTGAGTGTTAAATTAAGATGTTAAAATTGAAAATTTTCAACTATCAACATTTGGGGCTTAAAAAATTAAAATGTTGCAAAAAAATACTTTTGAAATGCCTTAATATATAATATATCATGTATTAAAAGCAATAGAGTACTCATTTGATTTATCAGACTGATCATAATTATTAAAAAGTCAAATTTATATGAGCCTGTGGCTAAAATTGAGATTTTCCAATGAAGGGGGGCCTTACATGAAGATGTAATATTTTCCAGCAATTTTAAATTTGTAAAGCTTTTTGGTTATAAATAATCCTTACATATGTATTTAATGTACTTTAAATGGAAAGAAAACTTACAAATAACATATCACATTAGTTTAAAAGGGTCTTAGGCCAAGTAAGACTGAAAATAATTTAGGGTCAATTTAGGCCGTATCACATATTTACATTTAAAAATGCATATTGAAGCTATATGAAATAAAATTTTGTGTCTTTTCTATCATTTCTATACTCAGGTGTCATGATACAATAAATCTGAGCACAAAAAGACTCTTGCATTCAACTTTTTTTGCAGACAGTATGGTCTGATACAAAGATTTTTCACTTTTTAGTGAAAAACATGCATGCAATTTTAGTCTCAACAGGCTTATATTTGAACCACTTGCTATGCTACAGAAGAAAAGAAAGATATTAGGTGACATAAAACAGGTACAAAAGACATTGTTAAGTGCTTTTTATACAAATTTAGTGAGGTCTTTATAATGGACTTCAACTTTTATGTTCCAAGCTCCTCACATTTAACTTGATCCAAACAGGGCGTTAGACGAGGATCATATATACAACACATTTTGCACATATTGTCTAAGATAATCTTCTTTTCTGTAGATTCAGAGTTCTCAAATGAGTAATACAACTGGATTGAAGCATAGAAACACAAATATTGACTCATAAAAACCTGTCAGATAGAAATTCAGAATGCCACTTATGCATCAAAATTGAAAAAGCTATGAAATGCTTATTTTGACCATAAAATGCCAAAATTGGTCATTTTTGCAGAAATTCTATCAAATAAAAGTTTAAATCCTTTAGTTTTATGCTATTTGATAAATTGACACCATCAAATCATTCAGGGAAGTTGCAAAAGTACAGATTCTATATTTCCTGATTTCACCTCTTAGGTCCGAGTACACAGTTATTTCGTAGTGCATTTCTTTTAGACAATAAATGAAAATAAAAAAAATCCCACCTGCGCTTTCTCAATAATATTTTTACAGTGTGTTGTACTACTTTTGGGACAAATTATATCAAAATTATAGAAAACTTCATCGGCTCTAACTCAAAATATGGACAATTTCATGCTAAGGCGGTCTTCAAATCTTTTGACAGCTTCCGAAGTGCTAATTTTAACATTTTTCAGCTGGACCAAATCACTACTTTACTTTAAAATTCATGACCCAAATTTTTTTACAGTGTCATTTCACCCTACTACTTACTATTTGAGTCATAAAACATGGAGCAATAAATTCGGAAGGGGTATAAAAAAAATCGACAAGAAACACACTGTCCACACTAGGGACTATATTCGTACCGGACCTAATAGGGTAGAAAAAGTTGACCAATCTTAATGAAACTTAATATGACCAAAGCTTATTAAATTATAAGACTGCCTACAAAGTTTCATGGCAATAGGATATATATTATAGACAATATGACTAATTCTATATTCAACTTTGAGTGTTAAATTAAGACGTTAAAATTGAAAATTTTCAACTATCAACATTTGGGGCTTAAAAAATTAAAATGTTGCAAAAAAATACTTTTGAAATGCCTTAATATATAATATATCATGTATTAAAAGCAATAGAGTACTCATTTGATTTATCAGACTGATCATAATTATTAAAAAGTCAAATTTATATGAGCCTGTGGCTAAAATTGAGATTTTCCAATGAAGGGGGGCCTTACATGAAGATGTAATATTTTCCAGCAATTTTAAATTTGTAAAGCTTTTTGGTTATAAATAATCCTTACATATGTATTTAATGTACTTTAAATGGAAAGAAAACTTACAAATAACATATCACATTAGTTTAAAAGGGTCTTAGGCCAAGTAAGACTGAAAATAATTTAGGGTCAATTTAGGCCGTATCACATATTTACATTTAAAAATGCATATTGAAGCTATATGAAATCAAATTTTGTGTCTTTTCTATCATTTCTATACTCAGGTGTCATGATACAATAAATCTGAGCACAAAAAGACTCTTGCATTCAACTTTTTTTGCAGACAGTATGGTCTGATACAAAGATTTTTCACTTTTTAGTGAAAAACATGCATGCAATTTTAGTCTCAACAGGCTTATATTTGAACCACTTGCTATGCTACAGAAGAAAAGAAAGATATTAGGTGACATAAAACAGGTACAAAAGACATTGTTAAGTGCTTTTTATACAAATTTAGTGAGGTCTTTATAATGGACTTCAACTTTTATGTTCCAAGCTCCTCACATTTAACTTGATCCAAACAGGGCGTTAGACGAGGATCATATATACAACACATTTTGCACATATTGTCTAAGATAATCTTCTTTTCTGTAGATTTAGAGTTCTCAAATGAGTAATACAACTGGATTGAAGCATAGAAACACAAATATTGACTCATAAAAACCTGTCAGATAGAAATTCAGAATGCCACTTATGCATCAAAATTGAAAAAGCTATGAAATGCTTATTTTGACCATAAAATGCCAAAATTGGTCATTTTTGCAGAAATTCTATCAAATAAAAGTTTAAATCCTTTAGTTTTATGCTATTTGATAAATTGACACCATCAAATCATTCAGGGAAGTTGCAAAAGTACAGATTCTATATTTCCTGATTTCACCTCTTAGGTCCGAGTACACAGTTATTTCGTAGTGCATTTCTTTTAGACAATAAATGAAAATAAAAAAAATCCCACCTGCGCTTTCTCAATAATATTTTTACAGTGTGTTGTACTACTTTTGGGACAAATTATATCAAAATTATAGAAAACTTCATCGGCTCTAACTCAAAATATGGACAATTTCATGCTAAGGCGGTCTTCAAATCTTTTGACAGCTTCCGAAGTGCTAATTTTAACATTTTTCAGCTGGACCAAATCACTACTTTACTTTAAAATTCATGACCCAAATTTTTTTACAGTGTCATTTCACCCCACTACTTACTATTTGAGTCATAAAACATGGAGCAATAAATTCGGAAGGGGTATAAAAAAAATCGACAAGAAACACACTGTCCACACTAGGGACTATATTCGTACCGGACCTAATAGGGTAGAAAAAGTTGACCAATCTTAATGAAACTTAATATGACCAAAGCTTATTAAATAATAAGACTGCCTACAAAGTTTCATGGCAATAGGATATTTATTATAGACAATATGACTAATTCTATATTCAACTTTGAGTGTTAAATTAAGACGTTAAAATTGAAAATTTTCAACTATCAACATTTGGGGCTTAAAAAATTAAAATGTTGCAAAAAAATACTTTTGAAATGCCTTAATATATAATATATCATGTATTAAAAGCAATAGAGTACTCATTTGATTTATCAGACTGATCATAATTATTAAAAAGTCAAATTTATATGAGCCTGTGGCTAAAATTGAGATTTTCCAATGAAGGGGGGCCTTACATGAAGATGTAATATTTTCCAGCAATTTTAAATTTGTAAAGCTTTTTGGTTATAAATAATCCTTACATATGTATTTAATGTACTTTAAATGGAAAGAAAACTTACAAATAACATATCACATTAGTTTAAAAGGGTCTTAGGCCAAGTAAGACTGAAAATAATTTAGGGTCAATTTAGGCCGTATCACATATTTACATTTAAAAATGCATATTGAAGCTATATGAAATAAAATTTTGTGTCTTTTCTATCATTTCTATACTCAGGTGTCATGATACAATAAATCTGAGCACAAAAAGACTCTTGCATTCAACTTTTTTTGCAGACAGTATGGTCTGATACAAAGATTTTTCACTTTTTAGTGAAAAACATGCATGCAATTTTAGTCTCAACAGGCTTATATTTGAACCACTTGCTATGCTACAGAAGAAAAGAAAGATATTAGGTGACATAAAACAGGTACAAAAGACATTGTTAAGTGCTTTTTATACAAATTTAGTGAGGTCTTTATAATGGACTTCAACTTTTATGTTCCAAGCTCCTCACATTTAACTTGATCCAAACAGGGCGTTAGACGAGGATCATATATACAACACATTTTGCACATATTGTCTAAGATAATCTTCTTTTCTGTAGATTCAGAGTTCTCAAATGAGTAATACAACTGGATTGAAGCATAGAAACACAAATATTGACTCATAAAAACCTGTCAGATAGAAATTCAGAATGCCACTTATGCATCAAAATTGAAAAAGCTATGAAATGCTTATTTTGACCATAAAATGCCAAAATTGGTCATTTTTGCAGAAATTCTATCAAATAAAAGTTTAAATCCTTTAGTTTTATGCTATTTGATAAATTGACACCATCAAATCATTCAGGGAAGTTGCAAAAGTACAGATTCTATATTTCCTGATTTCACCTCTTAGGTCCGAGTACACAGTTATTTCGTAGTGCATTTCTTTTAGACAATAAATGAAAATAAAAAAAATCCCACCTGCGCTTTCTCAATAATATTTTTACAGTGTGTTGTACTACTTTTGGGACAAATTATATCAAAATTATAGAAAACTTCATCGGCTCTAACTCAAAATATGGACAATTTCATGCTAAGGCGGTCTTCAAATCTTTTGACAGCTTCCGAAGTGCTAATTTTAACATTTTTCAGCTGGACCAAATCACTACTTTACTTTAAAATTCATGACCCAAATTTTTTTACAGTGTCATTTCACCCCACTACTTACTATTTGAGTCATAAAACATGGAGCAATAAATTCGGAAGGGGTATAAAAAAAATCGACAAGAAACACACTGTCCACACTAGGGACTATATTCGTACCGGACCTAATAGGGTAGAAAAAGTTGACCAATCTTAATGAAACTTAATATGACCAAAGCTTATTAAATTATAAGACTGCCTACAAAGTTTCATGGCAATAGGATATATATTATAGACAATATGACTAATTCTATATTCAACTTTGAGTGTTAAATTAAGACGTTAAAATTGAAAATTTTCAACTATCAACATTTGGGGCTTAAAAAATTAAAATGTTGCAAAAAAATACTTTTGAAATGCCTTAATATATAATATATCATGTATTAAAAGCAATAGTGTACTCATTTGATTTATCAGACTGATCATAATTATTAAAAAGTCAAATTTATATGAGCCTGTGGCTAAAATTGAGATTTTCCAATGAAGGGGGGCCTTACATGAAGATGTAATATTTTCCAGCAATTTTAAATTTGTAAAGCTTTTTGGTTATAAATAATCCTTACATATGTATTTAATGTACTTTAAATGGAAAGAAAACTTACAAATAACATATCACATTAGTTTAAAAGGGTCTTAGGCCAAGTAAGACTGAAAATAATTTAGGGTCAATTTAGGCCGTATCACATATTTACATTTAAAAATGCATATTGAAGCTATATGAAATAAAATTTTGTGTCTTTTCTATCATTTCTATACTCAGGTGTCATGATACAATAAATCTGAGCACAAAAAGACTCTTGCATTCAACTTTTTTTGCAGACAGTATGGTCTGATACAAAGATTTTTCACTTTTTAGTGAAAAACATGCATGCAATTTTAGTCTCAACAGGCTTATATTTGAACCACTTGCTATGCTACAGAAGAAAAGAAAGATATTAGGTGACATAAAACAGGTACAAAAGACATTGTTAAGTGCTTTTTATACAAATTTAGTGAGGTCTTTATAATGGACTTCAACTTTTATGTTCCAAGATCCTCACATTTAACTTGATCCAAACAGGGCGTTAGACGAGGATCATATATACAACACATTTTGCACATATTGTCTAAGATAATCTTCTTTTCTGTAGATTCAGAGTTCTCAAATGAGTAATACAACTGGATTGAAGCATAGAAACACAAATATTGACTCATAAAAACCTGTCAGATAGAAATTCAGAATGCCACTTATGCATCAAAATTGAAAAAGCTATGAAATGCTTATTTTGACCATAAAATGCCAAAATTGGTCATTTTTGCAGAAATTCTATCAAATAAAAGTTTAAATCCTTTAGTTTTATGCTATTTGATAAATTGACACCATCAAATCATTCAGGGAAGTTGCAAAAGTACAGATTCTATATTTCCTGATTTCACCTCTTAGGTCCGAGTACACAGTTATTTCGTAGTGCATTTCTTTTAGACAATAAATGAAAATAAAAAAAATCCCACCTGCGCTTTCTCAATAATATTTTTACAGTGTGTTGTACTACTTTTGGGACAAATTATATCAAAATTATAGAAAACTTCATCGGCTCTAACTCAAAATATGGACAATTTCATGCTAAGGCGGTCTTCAAATCTTTTGACAGCTTCCGAAGTGCTAATTTTAACATTTTTCAGCTGGACCAAATCACTACTTTACTTTAAAATTCATGACCCAAATTTTTTTACAGTGTCATTTCACCCCACTACTTACTATTTGAGTCATAAAACATGGAGCAATAAATTCGGAAGGGGTATAAAAAAAATCGACAAGAAACACACTGTCCACACTAGGGACTATATTCGTACCGGACCTAATAGGGTAGAAAAAGTTGACCAATCTTAATGAAACTTAATATGACCAAAGCTTATTAAATTATAAGACTGCCTACAAAGTTTCATGGCAATAGGATATATATTATAGACAATATGACTAATTCTATATTCAACTTTGAGTGTTAAATTAAGACGTTAAAATTGAAAATTTTCAACTATCAACATTTGGGGCTTAAAAAATTAAAATGTTGCAAAAAAATACTTTTGAAATGCCTTAATATATAATATATCATGTATTAAAAGCAATAGTGTACTCATTTGATTTATCAGACTGATCATAATTATTAAAAAGTCAAATTTATATGAGCCTGTGGCTAAAATTGAGATTTTCCAATGAAGGGGGGCCTTACATGAAGATGTAATATTTTCCAGCAATTTTAAATTTGTAAAGCTTTTTGGTTATAAATAATCCTTACATATGTATTTAATGTACTTTAAATGGAAAGAAAACTTACAAATAACATATCACATTAGTTTAAAAGGGTCTTAGGCCAAGTAAGACTGAAAATAATTTAGGGTCAATTTAGGCCGTATCACATATTTACATTTAAAAATGCATATTGAAGCTATATGAAATAAAATTTTGTGTCTTTTCTATCATTTCTATACTCAGGTGTCATGATACAATAAATCTGAGCACAAAAAGACTCTTGCATTCAACTTTTTTTGCAGACAGTATGGTCTGATACAAAGATTTTTCACTTTTTAGTGAAAAACATGCATGCAATTTTAGTCTCAACAGGCTTATATTTGAACCACTTGCTATGCTACAGAAGAAAAGAAAGATATTAGGTGACATAAAACAGGTACAAAAGACATTGTTAAGTGCTTTTTATACAAATTTAGTGAGGTCTTTATAATGGACTTCAACTTTTATGTTCCAAGATCCTCACATTTAACTTGATCCAAACAGGGCGTTAGACGAGGATCATATATACAACACATTTTGCACATATTGTCTAAGATAATCTTCTTTTCTGTAGATTCAGAGTTCTCAAATGAGTAATACAACTGGATTGAAGCATAGAAACACAAATATTGACTCATAAAAACCTGTCAGATAGAAATTCAGAATGCCACTTATGCATCAAAATTGAAAAAGCTATGAAATGCTTATTTTGACCATAAAATGCCAAAATTGGTCATTTTTGCAGAAATTCTATCAAATAAAAGTTTAAATCCTTTAGTTTTATGCTATTTGATAAATTGACACCATCAAATCATTCAGGGAAGTTGCAAAAGTACAGATTCTATATTTCCTGATTTCACCTCTTAGGTCCGAGTACACAGTTATTTCGTAGTGCATTTCTTTTAGACAATAAATGAAAATAAAAAAAATCCCACCTGCGCTTTCTCAATAATATTTTTACAGTGTGTTGTACTACTTTTGGGACAAATTATATCAAAATTATAGAAAACTTCATCGGCTCTAACTCAAAATATGGACAATTTCATGCTAAGGCGGTCTTCAAATCTTTTGACAGCTTCCGAAGTGCTAATTTTAACATTTTTCAGCTGGACCAAATCACTACTTTACTTTAAAATTCATGACCCAAATTTTTTTACAGTGTCATTTCACCCCACTACTTACTATTTGAGTCATAAAACATGGAGCAATAAATTCGGAAGGGGTATAAAAAAAATCGACAAGAAACACACTGTCCACACTAGGGACTATATTCGTACCGGACCTAATAGGGTAGAAAAAGTTGACCAATCTTAATGAAACTTAATATGACCAAAGCTTATTAAATTATAAGACTGCCTACAAAGTTTCATGGCAATAGGATATATATTATAGACAATATGACTAATTCTATATTCAACTTTGAGTGTTAAATTAAGACGTTAAAATTGAAAATTTTCAACTATCAACATTTGGGGCTTAAAAAATTAAAATGTTGCAAAAAAATACTTTTGAAATGCCTTAATATATAATATATCATGTATTAAAAGCAATAGAGTACTCATTTGATTTATCAGACTGATCATAATTATTAAAAAGTCAAATTTATATGAGCCTGTGGCTAAAAATTGAGATTTTCCAATGAAGGGGGGCCTTACATGAAGATGTAATATTTTCCAGCAATTTTAAATTTGTAAAGCTTTTTGGTTATAAATAATCCTTACATATGTATTTAATGTACTTTAAATGGAAAGAAAACTTACAAATAACATATCACATTAGTTTAAAAGGGTCTTAGGCCAAGTAAGACTGAAAATAATTTAGGGTCAATTTAGGCCGTATCACATATTTACATTTAAAAATGCATATTGAAGCTATATGAAATAAAATTTTGTGTCTTTTCTATCATTTCTATACTCAGGTGTCATGATACAATAAATCTGAGCACAAAAAGACTCTTGCATTCAACTTTTTTTGCAGACAGTATGGTCTGATACAAAGATTTTTCACTTTTTAGTGAAAAACATGCATGCAATTTTAGTCTCAACAGGCTTATATTTGAACCACTTGCTATGCTACAGAAGAAAAGAAAGATATTAGGTGACATAAAACAGGTACAAAAGACATTGTTAAGTGCTTTTTATACAAATTTAGTGAGGTCTTTATAATGGACTTCAACTTTTATGTTCCAAGCTCCTCACATTTAACTTGATCCAAACAGGGCGTTAGACGAGGATCATATATACAACACATTTTGCACATATTGTCTAAGATAATCTTCTTTTCTGTAGATTCAGAGTTCTCAAATGAGTAATACAACTGGATTGAAGCATAGAAACACAAATATTGACTCATAAAAACCTGTCAGATAGAAATTCAGAATGCCACTTATGCATCAAAATTGAAAAAACTATGAAATGCTTATTTTGACCATAAAATGCCAAAATTGGTCATTTTTGCAGAAATTCTATCAAATAAAAGTTTAAATCCTTTAGTTTTATGCTATTTGATAAATTGACACCATCAAATCATTCAGGGAAGTTGCAAAAGTACAGATTCTATATTTCCTGATTTCACCTCTTAGGTCCGAGTACACAGTTATTTCGTAGTGCATTTCTTTTAGACAATAAATGAAAATAAAAAAAATCCCACCTGCGCTTTCTCAATAATATTTTTACAGTGTGTTGTACTACTTTTGGGACAAATTATATCAAAATTATAGAAAACTTCATCGGCTCTAACTCAAAATATGGACAATTTCATGCTAAGGCGGTCTTCAAATCTTTTGACAGCTTCCGAAGTGCTAATTTTAACATTTTTCAGCTGGACCAAATCACTACTTTACTTTAAAATTCATGACCCAAATTTTTTTACAGTGTCATTTCACCCCACTACTTACTATTTGAGTCATAAAACATGGAGCAATAAATTCGGAAGGGGTATAAAAAAAATCGACAAGAAACACACTGTCCACATTAGGGACTATATTCGTACCGGACCTAATAGGGTAGAAAAAGTTGACCAATCTTAATGAAACTTAATATGACCAAAGCTTATTAAATTATAAGACTGCCTACAAAGTTTCATGGCAATAGGATATATATTATAGACAATATGACTAATTCTATATTCAACTTTGAGTGTTAAATTAAGACGTTAAAATTGAAAATTTTCAACTATCAACATTTGGGGCTTAAAAAATTAAAATGTTGCAAAAAAATACTTTTGAAATGCCTTAATATATAATATATCATGTATTAAAAGCAATAGAGTACTCATTTGATTTATCAGACTGATCATAATTATTAAAAAGTCAAATTTATATGAGCCTGTGGCTAAAATTGAGATTTTCCAATGAAGGGGGGCCTTACATGAAGATGTAATATTTTCCAGCAATTTTAAATTTGTAAAGCTTTTTGGTTATAAATAATCCTTACATATGTATTTAATGTACTTTAAATGGAAAGAAAACTTACAAATAACATATCACATTAGTTTAAAAGGGTCTTAGGCCAAGTAAGACTGAAAATAATTTAGGGTCAATTTAGGCCGTATCACATATTTACATTTAAAAATGCATATTGAAGCTATATGAAATAAAATTTTGTGTCTTTTCTATCATTTCTATACTCAGGTGTCATGATACAATAAATCTGAGCACAAAAAGACTCTTGCATTCAACTTTTTTTGCAGACAGTATGGTCTGATACAAAGATTTTTCACTTTTTAGTGAAAAACATGCATGCAATTTTAGTCTCAACAGGCTTATATTTGAACCACTTGCTATGCTACAGAAGAAAAGAAAGATATTAGGTGACATAAAACAGGTACAAAAGACATTGTTAAGTGCTTTTTATACAAATTTAGTGAGGTCTTTATAATGGACTTCAACTTTTATGTTCCAAGCTCCTCACATTTAACTTGATCCAAACAGGGCGTTAGACGAGGATCATATATACAACACATTTTGCACATATTGTCTAAGATAATCTTCTTTTCTGTAGATTCAGAGTTCTCAAATGAGTAATACAACTGGATTGAAGCATAGAAACACAAATATTGACTCATAAAAACCTGTCAGATAGAAATTCAGAATGCCACTTATGCATCAAAATTGAAAAAGCTATGAAATGCTTATTTTGACCATAAAATGCCAAAATTGGTCATTTTTGCAGAAATTCTATCAAATAAAAGTTTAAATCCTTTAGTTTTATGCTATTTGATAAATTGACACCATCAAATCATTCAGGGAAGTTGCAAAAGTACAGATTCTATATTTCCTGATTTCACCTCTTAGGTCCGAGTACACAGTTATTTCGTAGTGCATTTCTTTTAGACAATAAATGAAAATAAAAAAAATCCCACCTGCGCTTTCTCAATAATATTTTTACAGTGTGTTGTACTACTTTTGGGACAAATTATATCAAAATTATAGAAAACTTCATCGGCTCTAACTCAAAATATGGACAATTTCATGCTAAGGCGGTCTTCAAATCTTTTGACAGCTTCCGAAGTGCTAATTTTAACATTTTTCAGCTGGACCAAATCACTACTTTACTTTAAAATTCATGACCCAAATTTTTTTACAGTGTCATTTCACCCCACTACTTACTATTTGAGTCATAAAACATGGAGCAATAAATTCGGAAGGGGTATAAAAAAATCGACAAGAAACACACTGTCCCTAACTAGGGACTATATTCGTACCGGACCTAATAGGGTAGAAAAAGTTGACCAATCTTAATGAAACTTAATATGACCAAAGCTTATTAAATTATAAGACTGCCTACAAAGTTTCATGGCAATAGGATATATATTATAGACAATATGACTAATTCTATATTCAACTTTGAGTGTTAAATTAAGACGTTAAAATTGAAAATTTTCAACTATCAACATTTGGGGCTTAAAAAATTAAAATGTTGCAAAAAAATACTTTTGAAATGCCTTAATATATAATATATCATGTATTAAAAGCAATAGAGTACTCATTTGATTTATCAGACTGATCATAATTATTAAAAAGTCAAATTTATATGAGCCTGTGGCTAAAAATGGAGATTTTCCAATGAAGGGGGGCCTTACATGAAGATGTAATATTTTCCAGCAATTTTAAATTTGTAAAGCTTTTTGGTTATAAATAATCCTTACATATGTATTTAATGTACTTTAAATGGAAAGAAAACTTACAAATAACATATCACATTAGTTTAAAAGGGTCTTAGGCCAAGTAAGACTGAAAATAATTTAGGGTCAATTTAGGCCGTATCACATATTTACATTTAAAAATGCATATTGAAGCTATATGAAATAAAATTTTGTGTCTTTTCTATCATTTCTATACTCAGGTGTCATGATACAATAAATCTGAGCACAAAAAGACTCTTGCATTCAACTTTTTTTGCAGACAGTATGGTCTGATACAAAGATTTTTCACTTTTTAGTGAAAAACATGCATGCAATTTTAGTCTCAACAGGCTTATATTTGAACCACTTGCTATGCTACAGAAGAAAAGAAAGATATTAGGTGACATAAAACAGGTACAAAAGACATTGTTAAGTGCTTTTTATACAAATTTAGTGAGGTCTTTATAATGGACTTCAACTTTTATGTTCCAAGCTCCTCACATTTAACTTGATCCAAACAGGGCGTTAGACGAGGATCATATATACAACACATTTTGCACATATTGTCTAAGATAATCTTCTTTTCTGTAGATTCAGAGTTCTCAAATGAGTAATACAACTGGATTGAAGCATAGAAACACAAATATTGACTCATAAAAACCTGTCAGATAGAAATTCAGAATGCCACTTATGCATCAAAATTGAAAAAGCTATGAAATGCTTATTTTGACCATAAAATGCCAAAATTGGTCATTTTTGCAGAAATTATATCAAATAAAAGTTTAAATCCTTTAGTTTTATGCTATTTGATAAATTGACACCATCAAATCATTCAGGGAAGTTGCAAAAGTACAGATTCTATATTTCCTGATTTCACCTCTTAGGTCCGAGTACACAGTTATTTCGTAGTGCATTTCTTTTAGACAATAAATGAAAATAAAAAAAATCCCACCTGCGCTTTCTCAATAATATTTTTACAGTGTGTTGTACTACTTTTGGGACAAATTATATCAAAATTATAGAAAACTTCATCGGCTCTAACTCAAAATATGGACAATTTCATGCTAAGGCGGTCTTCAAATCTTTTGACAGCTTCCGAAGTGCTAATTTTAACATTTTTCAGCTGGACCAAATCACTACTTTACTTTAAAATTCATGACCCAAATTTTTTTACAGTGTCATTTCACCCCACTACTTACTATTTGAGTCATAAAACATGGAGCAACAAATTCGGAAGGGGTATAAAAAAAATCGACAAGAAACACACTGTCCACACTAGGGACTATATTCGTACCGGACCTAATAGGGTAGAAAAAGTTGACCAATCTTAATGAAACTTAATATGACCAAAGCTTATTAAATTATAAGACTGCCTACAAAGTTTCATGGCAATAGGATATATATTATAGACAATATGACTAATTCTATATTCAACTTTGAGTGTTAAATTAAGACGTTAAAATTGAAAATTTTCAACTATCAACATTTGGGGCTTAAAAAATTAAAATGTTGCAAAAAAATACTTTTGAAATGCCTTAATATATAATATATCATGTATTAAAAGCAATAGAGTACTCATTTGATTTATCAGACTGATCATAATTATTAAAAAGTCAAATTTATATGAGCCTGTGGCTAAAATTGAGATTTTCCAATGAAGGGGGGCCTTACATGAAGATGTAATATTTTCCAGCAATTTTAAATTTGTAAAGCTTTTTGGTCATAAATAATCCTTACATATGTATTTAATGTACTTTAAATGGAAAGAAAACTTACAAATAACATATCACATTAGTTTAAAAGGGTCTTAGGCCAAGTAAGACTGAAAATAATTTAGGGTCAATTTAGGCCGTATCACATATTTACATTTAAAAATGCATATTGAAGCTATATGAAATAAAATTTTGTGTCTTTTCTATCATTTCTATACTCAGGTGTCATGATACAATAAATCTGAGCACAAAAAGACTCTTGCATTCAACTTTTTTTGCAGACAGTATGGTCTGATACAAAGATTTTTCACTTTTTAGTGAAAAACATGCATGCAATTTTAGTCTCAACAGGCTTATATTTGAACCACTTGCTATGCTACAGAAGAAAAGAAAGATATTAGGTGACATAAAACAGGTACAAAAGACATTGTTAAGTGCTTTTTATACAAATTTAGTGAGGTCTTTATAATGGACTTCAACTTTTATGTTCCAAGCTCCTCACATTTAACTTGATCCAAACAGGGCGTTAGACGAGGATCATATATACAACACATTTTGCACATATTGTCTAAGATAATCTTCTTTTCTGTAGATTCAGAGTTCTCAAATGAGTAATACAACTGGATTGAAGCATAGAAACACAAATATTGACTCATAAAAACCTGTCAGATAGAAATTCAGAATGCCACTTATGCATCAAAATTGAAAAAGCTATGAAATGCTTATTTTGACCATAAAATGCCAAAATTGGTCATTTTTGCAGAAATTCTATCAAATAAAAGTTTAAATCCTTTAGTTTTATGCTATTTGATAAATTGACACCATCAAATCATTCAGGGAAGTTGCAAAAGTACAGATTCTATATTTCCTGATTTCACCTCTTAGGTCCGAGTACACAGTTATTTCGTAGTGCATTTCTTTTAGACAATAAATGAAAATAAAAAAAATCCCACCTGCGCTTTCTCAATAATATTTTTACAGTGTGTTGTACTACTTTTGGGACAAATTATATCAAAATTATAGAAAACTTCATCGGCTCTAACTCAAAATATGGACAATTTCATGCTAAGGCGGTCTTCAAATCTTTTGACAGCTTCCGAAGTGCTAATTTTAACATTTTTCAGCTGGACCAAATCACTACTTTACTTTAAAATTCATGACCCAAATTTTTTTACAGTGTCATTTCACCCCACTACTTACTATTTGAGTCATAAAACATGGAGCAATAAATTCGGAAGGGGTATAAAAAAATCGACAAGAAACACACTGTCCACACTAGGGACTATATTCGTACCGGACCTAATAGGGTAGAAAAAGTTGACCAATCTTAATGAAACTTAATATGACCAAAGCTTATTAAATTATAAGACTGCCTACAAAGTTTCATGGCAATAGGATATATATTATAGACAATATGACTAATTCTATATTCAACTTTGAGTGTTAAATTAAGACGTTAAAATTGAAAATTTTCAACTATCAACATTTGGGGCTTAAAAAATTAAAATGTTGCAAAAAAATACTTTTGAAATGCCTTAATATATAATATATCATGTATTAAAAGCAATAGAGTACTCATTTGATTTATCAGACTGATCATAATTATTAAAAAGTCAAATTTATATGAGCCTGTGGCTAAAAATGGAGATTTTCCAATGAAGGGGGGCCTTACATGAAGATGTAATATTTTCCAGCAATTTTAAATTTGTAAAGCTTTTTGGTTATAAATAATCCTTACATATGTATTTAATGTACTTTAAATGGAAAGAAAACTTACAAATAACATATCACATTAGTTTAAAAGGGTCTTAGGCCAAGTAAGACTGAAAATAATTTAGGGTCAATTTAGGCCGTATCACATATTTTCATTTAAAAATGCATATTGAAGCTATATGAAATAAAATTTTGTGTCTTTTCTATCATTTCTATACTCAGGTGTCATGATACAATAAATCTGAGCACAAAAAGACTCTTGCATTCAACTTTTTTTGCAGACAGTATGGTCTGATACAAAGATTTTTCACTTTTTAGTGAAAAACATGCATGCAATTTTAGTCTCAACAGCTAGGCTTATATTTGAACCACTTGCTATGCTACAGAAGAAAAGAAAGATATTAGGTGACATAAAACAGGTACAAAAGACATTGTTAAGTGCTTTTTAATGGACTTCAACTTTTATGTTCCAAGCTCCTCACATTTAACTTGATCCAAACAGGGCGTTAGACGAGGATCATATATACAACACATTTTGCACATATTGTCTAAGATAATCTTCTTTTCTGTAGATTCAGAGTTCTCAAATGAGTAATACAACTGGATTGAAGCATAGAAACACAAATATTGACTCATAAAAACCTGTCAGATAGAAATTCAGAATGCCACTTATGCATCAAAATTGAAAAAGCTATGAAATGCTTATTTTGACCATAAAATGCCAAAATTGGTCATTTTTGCAGAAATTCTATCAAATAAAAGTTTAAATCCTTTAGTTTTATGCTATTTGATAAATTGACACCATCAAATCATTCAGGGAAGTTGCAAAAGTACAGATTCTATATTTCCTGATTTCACCTCTTAGGTCCGAGTACACAGTTATTTCGTAGTGCATTTCTTTTAGACAATAAATGAAAATAAAAAAAATCCCACCTGCGCTTTCTCAATAATATTTTTACAGTGTGTTGTACTACTTTTGGGACAAATTATATCAAAATTATAGAAAACTTCATCGGCTCTAACTCAAAATATGGACAATTTCATGCTAAGGCGGTCTTCAAATCTTTTGACAGCTTCCGAAGTGCTAATTTTAACATTTTTCAGCTGGACCAAATCACTACTTTACTTTAAAATTCATGACCCAAATTTTTTTACAGTGTCATTTCACCCCACTACTTACTATTTGAGTCATAAAACATGGAGCAATAAATTCGGAAGGGGTATAAAAAAAATCGACAAGAAACACACTGTCCACACTAGGGACTATATTCGTACCGGACCTAATAGGGTAGAAAAAGTTGACTAATCTTAATGAAACTTAATATGACCAAAGCTTATTAAATTATAAGACTGCCTACAAAGTTTCATGGCAATAGGATATATATTATAGACAATATGACTAATTCTATATTCAACTTTGAGTGTTAAATTAAGACGTTAAAATTGAAAATTTTCAACTATCAACATTTGGGGCTTAAAAAATTAAAATGTTGCAAAAAAATACTTTTGAAATGCCTTAATATATAATATATCATGTATTAAAAGCAATAGAGTACTCATTTGATTTATCAGACTGATCATAATTATTAAAAAGTCAAATTTATATGAGCCTGTGGCTAAAATTGAGATTTTCCAATGAAGGGGGGCCTTACATGAAGATGTAATATTTTCCAGCAATTTTAAATTTGTAAAGCTTTTTGGTTATAAATAATCCTTACATATGTATTTAATGTACTTTAAATGGAAAGAAAACTTACAAATAACATATCACATTAGTTTAAAAGGGTCTTAGGCCAAGTAAGACTGAAAATAATTTAGGGTCAATTTAGGCCGTATCACATATTTACATTTAAAAATGCATATTGAAGCTATATGAAATAAAATTTTGTGTCTTTTCTATCATTTCTATACTCAGGTGTCATGATACAATAAATCTGAGCACAAAAAGACTCTTGCATTCAACTTTTTTTGCAGACAGTATGGTCTGATACAAAGATTTTTCACTTTTTAGTGAAAAACATGCATGCAATTTTAGTCTCAACAGGCTTATATTTGAACCACTTGCTATGCTACAGAAGAAAAGAAAGATATTAGGTGACATAAAACAGGTACAAAAGACATTGTTAAGTGCTTTTTATACAAATTTAGTGAGGTCTTTATAATGGACTTCAACTTTTATGTTCCAAGCTCCTCACATTTAACTTGATCCAAACAGGGCGTTAGACGAGGATCATATATACAACACATTTTGCACATATTGTCTAAGATAATCTTCTTTTCTGTAGATTCAGAGTTCTCAAATGAGTAATACAACTGGATTGAAGCATAGAAACACAAATATTGACTCATAAAAACCTGTCAGATAGAAATTCAGAATGCCACTTATGCATCAAAATTGAAAAAGCTATGAAATGCTTATTTTGACCATAAAATGCCAAAATTGGTCATTTTTGCAGAAATTCTATCAAATAAAAGTTTAAATCCTTTAGTTTTATGCTATTTGATAAATTGACACCATCAAATCATTCAGGGAAGTTGCAAAAGTACAGATTCTATATTTCCTGATTTCACCTCTTAGGTCCGAGTACACAGTTATTTCGTAGTGCATTTCTTTTAGACAATAAATGAAAATAAAAAAAATCCCACCTGCGCTTTCTCAATAATATTTTTACAGTGTGTTGTACTACTTTTGGGACAAATTATATCAAAATTATAGAAAACTTCATCGGCTCTAACTCAAAATATGGACAATTTCATGCTAAGGCGGTCTTCAAATCTTTTGACAGCTTCCGAAGTGCTAATTTTAACATTTTTCAGCTGGACCAAATCACTACTTTACTTTAAAATTCATGACCCAAATTTTTTTACAGTGTCATTTCACCCCACTACTTACTATTTGAGTCATAAAACATGGAGCAATAAATTCGGAAGGGGTATAAAAAAATCGACAAGAAACACACTGTCCACACTAGGGACTATATTCGTACCGGACCTAATAGGGTAGAAAAAGTTGACCAATCTTAATGAAACTTAATATGACCAAAGCTTATTAAATTATAAGACTGCCTACAAAGTTTCATGGCAATAGGATATATATTATAGACAATATGACTAATTCTATATTCAACTTTGAGTGTTAAATTAAGACGTTAAAATTGAAAATTTTCAACTATCAACATTTGGGGCTTAAAAAATTAAAATGTTGCAAAAAAATACTTTTGAAATGCCTTAATATATAATATATCATGTATTAAAAGCAATAGAGTACTCATTTGATTTATCAGACTGATCATAATTATTAAAAAGTCAAATTTATATGAGCCTGTGGCTAAAAATGGAGATTTTCCAATGAAGGGGGGCCTTACATGAAGATGTAATATTTTCCAGCAATTTTAAATTTGTAAAGCTTTTTGGTTATAAATAATCCTTATACATATGTATTTAATGTACTTTAAATGGAAAGAAAACTTACAAATAACATATCACATTAGTTTAAAAGGGTCTTAGGCCAAGTAAGACTGAAAATAATTTAGGGTCAATTTAGGCCGTATCACATATTTACATTTAAAAATGCATATTGAAGCTATATGAAATAAAATTTTGTGTCTTTTCTATCATTTCTATACTCAGGTGTCATGATACAATAAATCTGAGCACAAAAAGACTCTTGCATTCAACTTTTTTTGCAGACAGTATGGTCTGATACAAAGATTTTTCACTTTTTAGTGAAAAACATGCATGCAATTTTAGTCTCAACAGGCTTCCCTACTGAAAATGTAAAGTGGGATTTCACTGAAAATACCAGTGGAGTTTCATCAGAGTTCCATTGGAATACCACTGTATTACCACTGGGAAATTTGGTCGGGATTTTCATTGGACATTCATTGTTTTCCATTGGGATATCAGTGGAATATCCAGTGGGATTCCGGTGAATACTCGAGTGGAATACAGTGGAAATTCCATTGGAATACCAGTGAAAACTTCGTTGGAATACCATTGTTTTCCCACTGAACATTTATTGTTTTCTACTGGGATACCAGTGGTAATTCCATTGGAAATTGTAACAATCAACCGAAGAAAACCAGTGATATTTCAATGGAAGTTGACAATTCCACTGAAATGTTAGATATCATTTTGCATGCACTGCTTATTTTTGAATGAATTAATAAGAAAACTTGAAATAAGACAATAACCATTTTAATGCAAGTCAACAATTAAAGAAATTACAACAGTTTATACATCATCCACATTTAAGACCTTTTAAACGAAAAGATCAACCTCTTTAAAATATTAACGTTGATAAATTATCATTTTTTAGTCAAACAGTTATAGGACAAACGCCAAATTTCATCCTAAAATTTAGGAGATATCAAATTGCACAATTTATTGATGTTAATTAATCCATTCAACATATTACAACCTCTTATCAGACTCCCTACTGGTAGAGATCAGATAGTCAGATGAATGGGTATGAAACATTTATCTGTGACCATGGTAATCAGACCACTGACCACACAGACAAATGTTTAATTCAGAATTTGTAGAAGAACACTATTTTATAGGACCTTATAGAGTGAAATCTGTTCAAGGAATACAACACATGTGTTAATAATGTATATATATATATGATTAAGGAGTTCTTTGTATATATGTTTGAAATTAGTTACAGAAATGAATTACTAAATTAATAGTGACACAAGCATATTAATTGCGATTCAAGGATTTTGAAAAGGGGTGGCACCAAGGCACCATTAGGAGTATCTACATCTGAATATGACCTTGTTTTAAGTCTGGAATTTAAATTATTCGAAAATATTTTGTATTTACATGGTTATCTAGAAAATAAATCAAAATTTGCTCAGGGTTCAATCTCTTAATTATTTAGAAGCTTCAGCCAAAGTTTTGTAAAATTATATGAAGGTTTGGCAAAATTATTCAAAATCTTTCACAACAGAATATACCTAAAAAGTTGACTGCCAAAAAAACAATTTATTTTTAAATTACGAAAGAATGGGTGGAAAATTTAAAATTTTATTCTGCATGTATTTATTGAGTATGAAGAATCTTCTTTTAAAGTTTCCTGAAAATGAAGGTTTGAGAAAGGTTATTGATATTTTGTTAACTTAACCCTAAACGGTATCAAAATGTTTATTAAACAAAAAGAGTTCTAATCATCAGCAAAATACAGAAAAGTTACAGTAAAATAAAAAAAAAAAACCAAAAACTTTATTCTTAAGTTGCCATTGTTTTGGTCATGATGAAAATTCTGTCTCTGTTCATAAAATTCCATTAAGTTATTGATGTTTGGAAAACTTTAACCCAAGACTAAATCTAAATATTAACTCCAAAAAAGCCTTTTATCAATAAAATAAGGAAAATTGATACAATTGTTTTATATTTTACTCTTGATCTTGAAGAACCTAATTTATAATATCATTCAATGATGCTTCGACAAAATTATAGATGTCTAAGAAAAACTAAAACATCTGACTGTATCTAAATAAAGTCATCATAAATACCAGGCATCAAATTTTGAACATCTGATGTACGTTTAGTCTACAAAAGACTGATCAGTGACGCACGAATCAAAAATGTTGAAAGACCAAAATAAAGTACGAAGTTGAAGAGTATTGGGGACCCAAAATTCCAAAAGATTTTGCAAAATACAGCTGAGGTAATCTATTCCTGAAATAAAAAATCCTTAGTATTTAGAAAAATTCAAAGTTTTAATGTAAAGAGTTAATTTATAAAAACATTAGTGCAAAAAAACTTATCACAGTAAAATATTGAAAAAAGAAAAAAAAAATCTCTTGATGCTGTCATTGTATAGAAGAAGCGTCTGTCAGTTAAATAAGTTCTGTGAAGGTTTAACAAAAATGTTGACGTTTTAAAAAAGAAAATAACCAAAGAATGCATCTAAATGTTGATGACACGACTAGAGAAGGATTAGTTTAATTTCAAATCAATATTTTATTTTTCAAAAGTGCTCAAATTACAATTATACAAAAGAAATACAGGGATTTGGAAACAAGATGAACTTACATAAATCCGTTCCCATAGAAGGATTGTTATGTCTAGCTTTGGCGACTTTAGTTGCAGGCTAGACAAATAATAAATTGTAAATCTGGAAATATTAAGAATGTCAAGATTTGTTTTTGGTGAAAGACATACTTGTAATGAATTTTGAACTACTTTATAAAGTTTTAAAACTTGTGTTTGATTTTTTACAACCATTATTTAGAGAAAACGTTTTCAAAGTGTGCCTGTGGTACGAGAATATCAAATTCTATAACTTCTCAAGTTTCATTCCAGTATACAAAATTTTTTTTACAAAATCAGTCATTTCTTATTCATATTTGTATTGAAGATTTAGTTATACGCTTAAATATAAAAATAAAATACTAAACACAAATACTCAGTTTTCAAATGAGAATGTTTCAATTGCCTTGTATTAATTTAAAAAAAGGAGGTCTTGTGTATATAAAATTCAAAAGTCAGAAGAGTTTGCTACTAGCTGATTCTGATAACAATCTATTAATATGGATTGTAAAAGTACTGTTCCATAGTACACATGTGGTCATTTCTGGTCAGTCATCTAAAATATTGGGGTAATCAGAAGATTCCCTGCTGTGGAGACAAATAAACAAGTGTTTGAATAAATGCTGTTAATTGGTTAATGTTCTGGCTATTTTGCTGAAGAAATTCAAAATCTGGCGTTTGTCCTATAACTGCAAAGATGTATTTACTTAATTGTACATGTAAATCATTTTTCTGGTTAAATCATTCATAAGTCCATGGTAACTTTTGGTCATCTTGAAATCTTTCACAAATGGTTTTAATTTTCAATTTTACAAATTTGTTTATTGTGCATTAACCAAACAAAAATGTCCAGTTTACATGCATACGAAATACTTTGTCAGTTTGGTCAGTTTTCTTCATCATCCATTGATATTATTCATGAATTAAGTCCAAAGTTTCTGCATTCCAATCCTGTTCCATTAAGTCTTCATTGATTAATCTGAAAGAAAAAAAATCATACATCATAACATGCATAGAATTTTGAATTAAAATAACATTACAATACCATGCTCCAGTCTGCAATTATTCAAAAATATATGTTACTGGCATATTTTATTTGTGTTTGTGTGTAATTTATTCACAACATTTTTACACTAAGAGCAATTTAGACACATGTATGTCTATTGTTGAAGACTATGTGTTCTCTAGATATCTTTGGCTATAGTTGTTGGGTTGCTGTCTCTTAGACTTATAACACACATCTCTTTTTATCAAAATGGACTTTTATTGTTCATGGATCAGGTGTCTCTCAAAGCCAAATAAAATAGTATGTGTGGTTCTAGTTACATTTAAAAAAAAATTAGGGTAGTTAGAATTTTTTTTATTTTATGGTTTTTGTCGAGCCTGCGACTTTTGTCGCAGAAAGCTCGACATAGGGATAGCGATCCGGCGGCGGCGGCGTTAGCTAACTTCTTAAAAGCTTTATATTTTAGAAGATGGAAGACCTGGATGCTTCATACTTTGTATATGGATGCCTCATGTTACGAAGTTTCCGTCAGTCACATGTCCAATGTCCTTGACCTCATTTTCATGGTTCAGTGACTACTTGAAAAAAAAGTTCAGATTTTTTGTAATGTTAAATTCTCTCTTATTATAAGTAATAGGATAACTATATTTGGTATGTGCGTACCTTGCAAGGTCCTCATGCCCGTCAGACAGTTTTCACTTGACCTCGACCTCATTTCATGGATCAGTGAACAAGGTTAAGTTTTGGTGGTCAAGTCCATATCTCAGATACTATAAGCAATAGGTCTAGTATATTCGGTGTATGGAAGGACTGTAAGGTGTACATGTCCAACTGGCAGGTGTCATCTGACCTTGACCTCATTTTCATGGTTCAGTGGTTATAGTTAAGTTTTTGTGTTTTGGTCTGTTTTTCTTATACTGTATGCAATAGGTCAGCTATATTTGGTGTATGGAATGATTGTAAGGTGTACATGTCTAGCTGGCAGGTGTCATCTGACCTTGACCTCATTTTCATGGTTCAGTGGTCAAAGTTAAGTTTTTGAGTTTTGGTCTTTTTTTCTAATACTGCATGCACTAGGTCAGCTATATTTGGTGTATGGAATGATTGTAAGGTGTACATGTCTAGCTGGCAGGTGTCATCTTACCTTGACCTCATTTTCATGGTTCAGTGGTCAAAGTTAAGTTTTTGAGTTTTGGTCTTTTTTTCTAATACTATATGCAATAGTTCAACTATATTTGGTGTATGGAAATATTTTATGATCTATATGTCAGTCACGCAGGTTTTATTTGACCTTGACCTCATTTTCAAGGTTCATTGCTCAGTGTTAAGTTTTTGTGTTTTCGTCTGTTTTTCTTAAACTATAAGCAATAGGTCAACTATATTTGTTGTATGGAAGAATTGTTAGCTGTACATGCCTGCCTAGCATGGTTCATCTGACCTTGACCTCATTTTCATGGTTCATTGGTCAATGTTTAGTTTACTTGGTTAATGTTAAGTTTATGTGACAGTTGTAATAAAGCTTTATATTTAGGACTATCAACATAATATCAATGATTAGTAAAGAAGGCGAGACATTTCAGCGTGTGCTCTCTTGTTTTTTACATTGAGTCTATCATGTCTATGGGAGCAACATTTTGACTTAAACAGTACTTACTGAAAAATGACAAAAAAATCTTTAGGGTAGGCTATTGTTAAGACTAAAAAAAAAGGTAGGTAAGGTAATTGGAACCACGCATATATTTTTATTCAGCCTCATATTATCTTTCCCTTTGTGTTGTGTTTGTTGTTGGTTTACTATCTGGTTGAAGCATACCAGACACCTCATTTTGTTCACATAATAGCCATGATTAACCATTGTGCATGATGATCAGATCAATGTTTTTGAGATGTGTTTACAGCTTATAGATGTGAATGATTAACATGATTAATGTATTTTTATTTCAAGTGTGGGAAGGATGAAAAAATAATTCAATAAGTACCTTTCAATAATCTTATACTCAAATTTCTTTTCTGCTGCTGGTTCGTTTGTTTTCATCGTGTTTTCATATTATTGAGTGGATATTGATCGATGCACAGTCATCATTTTTGCAGCTTTGTACCTTCACCATGATCAATCCCTTTTAATATATATGGACAACCTAAAAAAAATGTAAAAACATTTTATTAATCATTTTTAATTCTGGTCATGACCTGTATGCATCATATATTACTGATATTTATCATACAATGTACATATATAATTAAGAAGCTTCTTTCAGTTAAGTATAAAGACTCTAAAACACAATATTAACCTTTAGGGATTTTTTGTGTTGCATGTCCATCCAAATCAGAACATGACAAAATTAAGTTGAATGTGCCTGACATTGTGTAGTAAACTGTAAACATCTTTCCTTGATTGTGAAGGCACACAATGTAATTCAATATTGAATAATAAAATTATTATTACATTCCCACCTCCCCCTTTTCAGAACACCAAATGGTCATCCTCAAAGTGTGAACTAACAGAGCCCATGAATAAAACTAAAGGGGGTGTATATCTTTTTTTTTTAATTTTAATTAAAAATATTCATGATGTAAAAATCAAATGTAAAATCTCTTAAAAATTACCTGTATCTGCTGTACGTCTGCCCTACATCAGCACATCGTCTCATCGTAAATTCTTGGTTCAACAGCTAATGTCATACCTAAATGTTCTGCCTTTAATGTCTATTTCTTTATTTATCGAAGTTTGTTGAGTATTAATTATTATTAACATGATTAATGTAACCACAGCTGGACAATGCTGGACAGGATACATACTCGTACAATATTTTTAGTTTCAAATTTGAACACATTCCGTGTATTAATGATAACGACTATCTGATTGGCCGATCGGAAATCCCGGAAATAGAGTTATCCAATCAAATCAGCGGTTATATATATAGTCTGGTAGAAAAAAATGGCAGCCTCCATGAATGTAAACATGTGTGTTGAAAAACAACATTATAGACTACAGTTTCACGAATTTTCTGCTCAAATTATGCCAAAACACTGACATTTAGCGTACAATTGATTGGAGCGGATTATATGTGAAATGTTTCTATAGATTAACTTATATGACCCGAGTTCCAGTGCCGAGTTCAGGACATGAAAATGATGAAAAATTCATCACACGGACAAAGTTAAGATACCGAAACAGTTTATAGAACAATGTGGAAAATGAAAGCCGTTCACTTTACTTTTCTCAAAAGAACAGTAGACCAGTAACAGTTAATGAACATGATGAAGTCAAAGGAGAAATAATTATAATATGAGGCAGGCATTACCTGTGAAAGGGGACGAAGTCTATATAAATTATTTTTTTTTAATTCAAACATATTTTAAGTTCTAAATCTGTTAAAAAAGAAACGGAAATACCGTAACGTTTCCGATTTTGGTTCTGTTGTTAGGGATTTTATATGTGACGTTATTTTAATTATGACGTCATGTTCAATGTAAACAAAGAAACGCTATCATCAGGTAACGTTTTTTCATATCAAAGAATAATTAGAAATGAAATTGTTATTGTGTTCCTTCCTATATTTTACTGGACTGATAAATATATATTTCACTCAAAGTCTCATGACAAACGAGACCGGAAGAAGGAAGTAGATTTCTGCGCAAATGCGGGAATTAAAAAAAGTTACAAAAAAAAAGTTAACGATTTTGAGTTCATTAGTACAATGAAAATTTCAGGAAATTTTCCCGATTTTTTTTTTTTTTTTTTTTTTATTGATTTTTCTACTGTAATAGGGGACTTCGTCCCCTTATTATTGTATACATGTAGACTGTAGTGCAGGGCAGTTGCCAGTACGGTCACTTGAAGAAAAAAACGGAGTTATCCTAACAATTCGTACAGTCTGAAGATAATTTCTGCAACAGATCTGTTTAAAACGGCCCTTTTAAGAGCCATGCACATTTTTCAAAAAGAATCTTAATTGTTTTTGTTCGTTAAATCAACCAGAATCTTATTCTCAACCCAATTTGATATAAAATATTCATTTCTTTATTTATATTATCTGATTATTGCACATTTAATTTTATTTCTTAATAGTTAAAATGTATCCTTTCAATGTGTCATACTCATAGGCTATATGGTGATGCATTATATTCACCCTACATCTGAGGAGCTACCATTTTACTTATTTTATATGAGGGGGGGGGGGTCTTTCAGACCAAATGATTATTTTCAATTTGTTACTAGGCAAGTGATTTCATATTACATTTAACCATGTAACATTTTTTGAACAAATGTTTCATATACATGTATATATGTAGGTTTATGAAATATTCATTACATCCCATATATTATCATGATTATAATATTTAATTTCTTATCAGGCCAGCAAATTATATGCTACAAATTAAATCCTTTATATAATAATCATGCACTTAATTATTTGAAAAATTTAAATTAGAAGTATATATTCCTTTAAATTTCTAAGTCCAAAATTCCACTGGAATATTTGCATTAAATCAAAACTCCACTGAAATATAAACAATAATATTCCACTGGAAATTAATTGGGAAATCTTTAGAAGTTTCATTGGAAATTTCACTGATTTTCCATTGGAATTACAGTGTGAAAAATATTCCAGATGTTTTGGATGAAATTCTAATGGGATTCCATCGGAATATTTTTTTCCACTGAATACCAGTGTAATTTCACTGGAAATCCAGTGGAATCCCGTACTCATTTTCAGTAGGGTTATATTTGAACCACTTGCTATGCTACAGAAGAAAAGAAAGATATTAGGTGACATAAAACAGGTACAAAAGACATTGTTAAGTGCTTTTTATACAAATTTAGTGAGGTCTTTATAATGGACTTCAACTTTTATGTTCCAAGCTCCTCACATTTAACTTGATCCAAACAGGGCGTTAGACGAGGATCATATATACAACACATTTTGCACATATTGTCTAAGATAATCTTCTTTTCTGTAGATTCAGAGTTCTCAAATGAGTAATACAACTGGATTGAAGCATAGAAACACAAATATTGACTCATAAAAACCTGTCAGATAGAAATTCAGAATGCCACTTATGCATCAAAATTGAAAAAGCTATGAAATGCTTATTTTGACCATAAAATGCCAAAATTTGTCATTTTTGCAGAAATTCTATCAAATAAAAGTTTAAATCCTTTAGTTTTATGCTATTTGATAAATTGACACCATCAAATCATTCAGGGAAGTTGCAAAAGTACAGATTCTATATTTCCTGATTTCACCTCTTAGGTCCGAGTACACAGTTATTTCGTAGTGCATTTCTTTTAGACAATAAATGAAAATAAAAAAAATCCCACCTGCGCTTTCTCAATAATATTTTGACATTGTGTTGTACTACTTTTGGGACAAATTATATCTAAATTATAGAAAACTTCATCGGCTCTAACTCAAAATATGGACAATTTCATGCTAAGGGGGTCTTCAAATCTTTTGACAGCTTCCGAAGTGCTAATTTTTAACATTTTTCAGCTGGACCAAATCACTACTTTACTTTAAAATTCATGACCCAAATTTTTTTACAGTCTCATTTCACCCCACTACTTACTACTATTTGAGTCATAAAACATGGAGAAATAAATTCGGAAGGGGTATAAAAAAAATCGACAAGTAACACACTGTCCACACTAGGGACTATATTCGTATCGGACCTAATAGGGTAGAAAAAGTTGACCAATCTTAATGAAACTTGGTATGACCAAAGCCTATTAAATTATAAGACTGCCTACAAAGTTTCATGGCAATAGGATATATATTATAGACAATATGACTAATTCTATATTCAACTTTGAGTGTTAAATTAAGACGTTAAAATTGAAAATTTTCAACTATCAACATTTGGGGCTTAAAAAATTAAATTGTTGCAAAAAAATACTTTTGAAATGCCTTAATATATAATATATTATGTATTAAAAGCAATAGAGTACTCATTTGATTTATCAGACTGATCATAATTATTAAAAAGTCAAATTTATATGAGCCTGTGGCTAAAAATGGAGGTTTTCCAATGAAGGGGGGCCTTACATGAAGATGTAATATTTTCCAGCAATTTTAAATTTGTAAAGCTTTTTGGTTATAAATAATCCTTACATATGTATTTAATGTACTTTAAATGGAAAGAAAACTTACAAATAACATATCACATTAGTTTAAAAGGGTCTTAGGCCAAGTAAGACTGAAAATAATTTAGGGTCAATTTAGGCCGTATCACATATTTACATTTAAAAATGCATATTGAAGCTATATGAAATAAAATTTTGTGTCTTTTCTATCATTTCTATACTCAGGTGACATGATACAATAAATCTGAGCACAAAAAGACTCTTGCATTCAACTTTTTTTGCAGACAGTATGGTCTGATACAAAGATTTTTCACTTTTTAGTGAAAAACATGCATGCAATTTTAGTCTCAACAGGCTAATATTTGAACCACTTGCTATGCTACAGAAGAAAAGAAAGATATTATGTGACATAAAACAGGTACAAAAGACATTGTTAAGTGCTTTTTATACAAATTTAGTGAGGTCTTTATAATGGACTTCAACTTTTATGTTCCAAGCTCCTCACATTTAACTTGATCCAAACAGGGTGTTAGACGAGGATCATATATACAACACATTTTGCACATATTGTCTAAGATAATCTTCTGTTCTGTAGATTCAGAGTTCTCAAATGAGTAATACAACTGGATTGAAGCATAGAAACACAAATATTGACTCATAAAAACCTGTCAGATAGAAATTCAGAATGCCACTTATGCATCAAATTTGAAAAAGCTATGAAATGCTTATTTTGACCATAAAATGCCAAAATTGGTCATTTTTGCAGAAATTCTATCAAATAAAAGTTTAAATCCTTTAGTTTTATGCTATTTGATAAATTGACACCATCAAATCATTCAGGGAAGTTGCAAAAGTACAGATTCTATATTTCCTGATTTCACCTCTTAGGTCCGAGTACACAGTTATTTCGTAGTGCATTTCTTTTAGACAATAAATGAAAATAAAAAAAATCCCACCTGCGCTTTCTCAATAATATTTTACAGTGTGTTGTACTACTTTTGGGACAAATTATATCAAAATTATAGAAAACTTCATCAGCTCTAACTCAAAATATGGACAATTTCATGCTAAGGGGGTCTTCAAATCTTTTGACAGCTTCCGAAGTGCTAATTTTAACATTTTTCAGCTGGACGAAATCACTACTTTACTTTAAAATTCATGACCCAAATTTGTTAACAGTGTCATTTCACCCCACTACTTACTATTTGAGTCATAAAACATGGAGAAATAAATTCGGAAGGGGTATAAAAAAATCGACAAGTAACACACTGTCCACACTAGGGACTACCCTACTGAAAATGAGTACGGGATTCCACTGGATTTCCAGTGAAATTACACTGGTATTCAGTGGAAAAAAATATTCCGATGGAATCCCATTAGAATTTCATCCAAAACATCTGGAATATTTTTCACACTATAATTCTAATGGAAAATCAGTGAAATTTCCAATGAAACTTCCAAAGATTTTCCAATTAATTTCCAGTGGAATATTATTGTTTTTATTTCAGTGGAGTTTTGATTTAATGCAAATATTCCAGTGGAATTTTGGACTTAGAAATTTAAAGGAATATATACTTCTAATTTAAATTTTTCAAATAGTTAAGTGCATGATTATTATATAAAGGATTTAATTTGTAACATATAATTTGCTGGCCTGATAAGAAATTAAATATTATAATCATGATAATATATGGGATGTAATGAATATTTCATAAACCTACATATATACATGTATATGAAACATTTGTTCAAAAAATGTTACATGGTTAAATGTAATATGAAATCACTTGCCTAGTAACAAATGAAAATAATCATTTGGTCTGAAAGAACCCCCCCCCCCCCCCCCCCCCATATAAAATAAGTAAAATGGTAGCTCCTCAGATGTAGGGTGAATATAATGCATCACCATATAGCCTATGAGTATGACACATTGAAAGGATACATTTTAACTATTTAGAAATAAAATTAAATGTGCAATAATCAGATAATATAAATAAAGAAATGAATATTTTATATCAAATTGGGTTGAGAATAAGATTCTGTTTGATTTAACGAACAAAAACAATTAAGATTCTTTTTGAAAAATGTGCATGGCTCTTAAAAGGGCCGTTTTAAACAGATCTGTTGCAGAAATTATCTTCAGACTGTACGAATTGTTAGGATAACTCAGTTTTTTTCTTCAAGTGACCGTACTGGCAACTGCCTTGCACTACAATCTACATGTATACAATAATATAATTATTTCTCCTTTGACTTCATCATGTTCATTAACTGTTACTGGTCTACTGTTCTTTTGAGAAAAGTAAAGTGAACGGCTTTCATTTTCCACATTGTTCTATAAACTGTTTCGGTATCTTAACTTTGTCGGTGTGATGAATTTTTCATCATTTTCATGTCCTGAACTCGGCACTGGAACTCGGGTCATATAAGTTAATCTATAGAAACATTTCACATATAATCCGCTCCAATCAATTGTACGCTAAATGTCAGTGTTTTGTCATAATTTGAGCAGAAAATTCGTGAAACTGTAGTCTATAATGTTGTTTTTCAACACACATGTTTACATTCATGGAGGCTGCCATTTTTTTTCTACCAGACTATATATATAACCGCTGATTTGATTGGATAACTGTATTTCCGGGATTTCCGATCGGCCAATCAGATAATCGTTATCATTAATACACGGAATGTGTTCAAATTTGAAACTGAAAATATTGTACGAGTATGTATCCTGTCCAGCATTGTCCAGCTGTGGTTACATTAATCATGTTAATAATAATTAATACTCAACAACCTTCGATAAATAAAGAAATAGACATTAAAGGCAGAACATTTAGGTATGACATTAGCTGTTGAACCAAGAATTTACGATGAGACGATGTGCTGATGTAGGGCAGACGTACAGCAGATACAGGTAATTTTTAAGAGATTTTACATTTGATTTTTACATCATGAATATTTCTAATTAAAATTTAAAAAAAAAGATATACACCCCCTTTAGTTTCATTCATGGGCTCTGTTAGTTCACACTTTGAGGATGACCATTTGGTGTTCTGAAAAGGGGGAGGTGGGAATGTAATAATAATTTTATTATTCAATATTGAATGACATTGTGTGCCTTCACAATCAAGGAAAGATGTTTACAGTTTACTACACAATTGTCAGGCACATTCAACTTAATTTTGTCATGTTCTGATTTGGATGGACATGCAGCACAAAAAAATCCCTAAAGGTTAATATTGTGTTTTAGAGTCTTATACTTAACTGAAAGAAGCTTCTTAATTATATATGTACATTGTATGATAAATATCAGTAATGTATGATGCATACAGGTCATGACCAGAATTAAAAATTATTAATAAAATGTTTTTACATTTTTTTTTTAGGTTGTCCATATATTAAAAGGGATTGATCATGGTGAAGGTACAAAGCTGCAAAAATGATGACTGTGCATCGATCAATATCCACTCCATTATATGAAAACACGATGAAAACAAACAAACCAGCAGCAGAAAAGAAATTTGAGTATAAGATTATTGAAAGGTACTTATTGAATTATTTTTTCATCCTTCCCACACTTGAAATAAAAATACATTAATCATGTCAATCATTCACATCTATAAGTTGTAAACACATTTCAAAAACATTGATCTGATCATCATGCACAATGGTTAATCATGGCTATTATGTGAACAAAATGAGGTGTCTGGTATGCTTCAACCAGATAGTAAACCAACAACAAACACAACAAAAAGGGAAAGATAATATGAGGCTAAATAAAAATATATGCGTGGTTCCAATTACCTTACCTACCTTTTTTTTTAGTCTTAACAATAGCCTACCCTAAAGATTTTTTTGTCATTTTTCAGTAAGTACTGTTTAAGTCAGAATGTTGCTCCCATAGACATGATAGACTGAATGTAAAAAAAAATCATAAAATAAAAAAAATTCTTACCTACCTACCCTAATTTTTTTTTAAATGTAACTGGAACCACACATACTTTTTTTATTTGGCTTTGAGAGACACCTGATCCATGAACAATAAAAGTCTATTTTGATAAAAAGAGATGTGTGTTATATGTCTAAGAGACAGCAACCCAACAACTATAGCCAAAGATATCTAGAGAACACATAGTCTTCAACAATAGACATACATGTGTCTAAATTGCTCTTAGTGTATAAATGTTGGGAATAAATTACACACAAACACAAATAAAATATGCCAGTAACATACATTTTTGAATAATTGCAGACTGGAGCATGGTATTGTAATGTTATTTTAATTCAAAATTCTATGCATGTTATGATGTATGATTTTTTTTCTTTCAGATTAATCAATGAAGACTCAATGGAACAGGATTGGAATGCAGAAACTTTGGACTTAATTCATGAATAATATCAATGGATGATGAAGAAAACTGACCAAACTGACAAAGTATTTCGTATGCATGTAAACTGGACATTTTTGTTTGTTTAATGCACAATAAACAAATTTTGAAAATTAAAACCATTTGTGAAAGATTTCAAGAGGACCAAAAGTTACCATGGACTTATGAATGATTTAACCAGAAAAATGATTTACATGTACAATTAAGTAAATACATCTTTGACTAAAAAATGATAATTTATCAACTTTAATATTTTAAAGAGGTTGATCTTTTCGTTTAAAAGGTCTTAAATGTGGATGATGTATAAACTGTTGTAATTTCTTTAATTGTTGACTTGCATTAAAATGGTTATTGTCTTATTTCAAGTTTTCTTATTAATTCATTCAAAAATAAGCAGTGCATGCAAAATGATATCTAACATTTCAGTGGAATTGTCAATTTCCATTGAAATATCACTGGTTTTCTTTGGTTGATTGTTACAATTTCCAATGGAATTACCACTGGTATCCCAGTAGAAAACAATAAATGTCCAGTGGGAAAACAATGGTATTCCAACGAAGTTTTCACTGGTATTCCAATGGAATTTCCACTGTATTCCACTCGAGTATTCACCGTAATCCCACTGGATATTCCACTGATATCCCAATGGAAAACAATGAATGTCCAATGAAAATCCCGACCAAATTTCCCAGTGGTAATACAGTGGTATTCCAATGGAACTCTGATGAAACTCCACTGGTATTTTCAGTGAAATCCCACTTTACATTTTCAGTAGGGTATATTCGTACCGGACCTAATAGGGTAGAAAAAGTTGACCAATCTTAATGAAACTTGGTATGACCAAAGTTTATTAAATTATAAGACTGCCTACAAAGTTTCATGACAATAGGATATATATTATAGACAATATGACTAATTCTATATTCAACTTTGAGTGTTAAATTAAGACGTTAAAATTGAAAATTTTCAACTATCAACATTTGGGGCTTAAAAAATTAAAATGTTGCAAAAAAATACTTTTGAAATGCCTTAATATATAATATATCATGTATTAAAAGCAATAGAGTACTCATTTGATTTATCAGACTGATCATAATTATTAAAAAGTCAAATTTATATGAGCCTGTGGCTAAAAATGGAGGTTTTCCAATGAAGGGGGGCCTTACATGAAGATGTAATATTTTCCAGCAAGTTTAAATTTGTAAAGCTTTTTGGTTATAAATAATCCTTACATATGTATTTAATGTACTTTTAATGGAAAGAAAACTTACAAATAACGTATCACATTAGTTTAAAAGGGTCTTAGGCCAAGTAAGACTGAAAATAATTTGGGGTCAATTTAGGCCGTATCACATATTTACATTTAAAAATGCATATTGAAGCTATATGAAATAAAATTTTGTGTCTTTTCTATCATTTCTATACGCAGGTGACATGATACAATAAATCTGAGCACAAAAAGACTCTTGCATTCAACTTTTTTTGCAGACAGTATGGTCTGATACAAAGATTTTTCACTTTTTAGTGAAAAACATGCATGCAATTTTAGTCTCAACAGGCTTATATTTGAACCACTTGCTATCCTACAGAAGAAAAGAAAGATATTATGTGACATAAAACAGGTACAAAAGACATTGTTAAGTGCTTTTTATACAAATTTAGTGAGGTCTTTATAATGGACTTCAACTTTTATGTTCCAAGCTCCTCACATTTAACTTGATCCAAACAGGGCGTTAAACAAGGATCGTATATACAACACATTTTGCACATATTGTCTAAGATAATCTTCTTTTCTGTAGATTCAGAGTTCTCAAATGAGTAATACAACTGGATTGAAGCATAGAAACACAAATATTGACTCATAAAAACCTGTCAGATAGAAATTCAGAATGCCACTTATGCATCAAAATTGAAAAAGCTATGAAATGCTTATTTTGACCATAAAATGCCAAAATTGGTCATTTTTGCAGAAATTCTATCAAATAAAAGTTTAAATCCTTTAGTTTTATGCTATTTGATAAATTGACACCATCAAATCATTCAGGGAAGTTGCAAAAGTACAGATTCTATATTTCCTGATTTCACCTCTTAGGTCCGAGTACACAGTTATTTCGTAGTGCATTTCTTTTAGACAATAAATGAAAATAAAAAAAATCCCACCTGCGCTTTCTCAATAATATTTTTACAGTGTGTTGTACTACTTTTGGGACAAATTATATCAAAATTATAGAAAACTTCATCGGCTCTAACTCAAAATATGGACAATTTCATGCTAAGGCGGTCTTCAAATCTTTTGACAGCTTCCGAAGTGCTAATTTTAACATTTTTCAGCTGGACCAAATCACTACTTTACTTTAAAATTCATGACCCAAATTTTTTTACAGTGTCATTTCACCCCACTACTTACTATTTGAGTCATAAAACATGGAGCAATAAATTCGGAAGGGGTATAAAAAAAATCGACAAGAAACACACTGTCCACACTAGGGACTATATTCGTACCGGACCTAATAGGGTAGAAAAAGTTGACCAATCTTAATGAAACTTAATATGACCAAAGCTTATTAAATTATAAGACTGCCTACAAAGTTTCATGGCAATAGGATATATATTATAGACAATATGACTAATTCTATATTCAACTTTGAGTGTTAAATTAAGACGTTAAAATTGAAAATTTTCAACTATCAACATTTGGGGCTTAAAAAATTAAAATGTTGCAAAAAAATACTTTTGAAATGCCTTAATATATAATATATCATGTATTAAAAGCAATAGAGTACTCATTTGATTTATCAGACTGATCATAATTATTAAAAAGTCAAATTTATATGAGCCTGTGGCTAAAATTGAGATTTTCCAATGAAGGGGGGCCTTACATGAAGATGTAATATTTTCCAGCAATTTTAAATTTGTAAAGCTTTTTGGTTATAAATAATCCTTACATATGTATTTAATGTACTTTAAATGGAAAGAAAACTTACAAATAACATATCACATTAGTTTAAAAGGGTCTTAGGCCAAGTAAGACTGAAAATAATTTAGGGTCAATTTAGGCCGTATCACATATTTACATTTAAAAATGCATATTGAAGCTATATGAAATAAAATTTTGTGTCTTTTCTATCATTTCTATACTCAGGTGTCATGATACAATAAATCTGAGCACAAAAAGACTCTTGCATTCAACTTTTTTTGCAGACAGTATGGTCTGATACAAAGATTTTTCACTTTTTAGTGAAAAACATGCATGCAATTTTAGTCTCAACAGGCTTATATTTGAACCACTTGCTATGCTACAGAAGAAAAGAAAGATATTAGGTGACATAAAACAGGTACAAAAGACATTGTTAAGTGCTTTTTATACAAATTTAGTGAGGTCTTTATAATGGACTTCAACTTTTATGTTCCAAGCTCCTCACATTTAACTTGATCCAAACAGGGCGTTAGACGAGGATCATATATACAACACATTTTGCACATATTGTCTAAGATAATCTTCTTTTCTGTAGATTCAGAGTTCTCAAATGAGTAATACAACTGGATTGAAGCATAGAAACACAAATATTGACTCATAAAAACCTGTCAGATAGAAATTCAGAATGCCACTTATGCATCAAAATTGAAAAAGCTATGAAATGCTTATTTTGACCATAAAATGCCAAAATTGGTCATTTTTGCAGAAATTCTATCAAATAAAAGTTTAAATCCTTTAGTTTTATGCTATTTGATAAATTGACACCATCAAATCATTCAGGGAAGTTGCAAAAGTACAGATTCTATATTTCCTGATTTCACCTCTTAGGTCCGAGTACACAGTTATTTCGTAGTGCATTTCTTTTAGACAATAAATGAAAATAAAAAAAATCCCACCTGCGCTTTCTCAATAATATTTTTACAGTGTGTTGTACTACTTTTGGGACAAATTATATCAAAATTATAGAAAACTTCATCGGCTCTAACTCAAAATATGGACAATTTCATGCTAAGGCGGTCTTCAAATCTTTTGACAGCTTCCGAAGTGCTAATTTTAACATTTTTCAGCTGGACCAAATCACTACTTTACTTTAAAATTCATGACCCAAATTTTTTTACAGTGTCATTTCACCCCACTACTTACTATTTGAGTCATAAAACATGGAGCAATAAATTCGGAAGGGGTATAAAAAAAATCGACAAGAAACACACTGTCCACACTAGGGACTATATTCGTACCGGACCTAATAGGGTAGAAAAAGTTGACCAATCTTAATGAAACTTAATATGACCAAAGCTTATTAAATTATAAGACTGCCTACAAAGTTTCATGGCAATAGGATATATATTATAGACAATATGACTAATTCTATATTCAACTTTGAGTGTTAAATTAAGACGTTAAAATTGAAAATTTTCAACTATCAACATTTGGGGCTTAAAAAATTAAAATGTTGCAAAAAAATACTTTTGAAATGCCTTAATATATAATATATCATGTATTAAAAGCAATAGAGTACTCATTTGATTTATCAGACTGATCATAATTATTAAAAAGTCAAATTTATATGAGCCTGTGGCTAAAATTGAGATTTTCCAATGAAGGGGGGCCTTACATGAAGATGTAATATTTTCCAGCAATTTTAAATTTGTAAAGCTTTTTGGTTATAAATAATCCTTACATATGTATTTAATGTACTTTAAATGGAAAGAAAACTTACAAATAACATATCACATTAGTTTAAAAGGGTCTTAGGCCAAGTAAGACTGAAAATAATTTAGGGTCAATTTAGGCCGTATCACATATTTACATTTAAAAATGCATATTGAAGCTATATGAAATAAAATTTTGTGTCTTTTCTATCATTTCTATACTCAGGTGTCATGATACAATAAATCTGAGCACAAAAAGACTCTTGCATTCAACTTTTTTTGCAGACAGTATGGTCTGATACAAAGATTTTTCACTTTTTAGTGAAAAACATGCATGCAATTTTAGTCTCAACAGGCTTATATTTGAACCACTTGCTATGCTACAGAAGAAAAGAAAGATATTAGGTGACATAAAACAGGTACAAAAGACATTGTTAAGTGCTTTTTATACAAATTTAGTGAGGTCTTTATAATGGACTTCAACTTTTATGTTCCAAGCTCCTCACATTTAACTTGATCCAAACAGGGCGTTAGACGAGGATCATATATACAACACATTTTGCACATATTGTCTAAGATAATCTTCTTTTCTGTAGATTCAGAGTTCTCAAATGAGTAATACAACTGGATTGAAGCATAGAAACACAAATATTGACTCATAAAAACCTGTCAGATAGAAATTCAGAATGCCACTTATGCATCAAAATTGAAAAAGCTATGAAATGCTTATTTTGACCATAAAATGCCAAAATTGGTCATTTTTGCAGAAATTCTATCAAATAAAAGTTTAAATCCTTTAGTTTTATGCTATTTGATAAATTGACACCATCAAATCATTCAGGGAAGTTGCAAAAGTACAGATTCTATATTTCCTGATTTCACCTCTTAGGTCCGAGTACACAGTTATTTCGTAGTGCATTTCTTTTAGACAATAAATGAAAATAAAAAAAATCCCACCTGCGCTTTCTCAATAATATTTTTACAGTGTGTTGTACTACTTTTGGGACAAATTATATCAAAATTATAGAAAACTTCATCGGCTCTAACTCAAAATATGGACAATTTCATGCTAAGGCGGTCTTCAAATCTTTTGACAGCTTCCGAAGTGCTAATTTTAACATTTTTCAGCTGGACCAAATCACTACTTTACTTTAAAATTCATGACCCAAATTTTTTTACAGTGTCATTTCACCCCACTACTTACTATTTGAGTCATAAAACATGGAGCAATAAATTCGGAAGGGGTATAAAAAAATCGACAAGAAACACACTGTCCACACTAGGGACTATATTCGTACCGGACCTAATAGGGTAGAAAAAGTTGACCAATCTTAATGAAACTTAATATGACCAAAGCTTATTAAATTATAAGACTGCCTACAAAGTTTCATGGCAATAGGATATATATTATAGACAATATGACTAATTCTATATTCAACTTTGAGTGTTAAATTAAGACGTTAAAATTGAAAATTTTCAACTATCAACATTTGGGGCTTAAAAAATTAAAATGTTGCAAAAAAATACTTTTGAAATGCCTTAATATATAATATATCATGTATTAAAAGCAATAGAGTACTCATTTGATTTATCAGACTGATCATAATTATTAAAAAGTCAAATTTATATGAGCCTGTGGCTAAAAATGGAGATTTTCCAATGAAGGGGGGCCTTACATGAAGATGTAATATTTTCCAGCAATTTTAAATTTGTAAAGCTTTTTGGTTATAAATAATCCTTACATATGTATTTAATGTACTTTAAATGGAAAGAAAACTTACAAATAACATATCACATTAGTTTAAAAGGGTCTTAGGCCAAGTAAGACTGAAAATAATTTAGGGTCAATTTAGGCCGTATCACATATTTACATTTAAAAATGCATATTGAAGCTATATGAAATAAAATTTTGTGTCTTTTCTATCATTTCTATACTCAGGTGTCATGATACAATAAATCTGAGCACAAAAAGACTCTTGCATTCAACTTTTTTTGCAGACAGTATGGTCTGATACAAAGATTTTTCACTTTTTAGTGAAAAACATGCATGCAATTTTAGTCTCAACAGGCTTATATTTGAACCACTTGCTATGCTACAGAAGAAAAGAAAGATATTAGGTGACATAAAACAGGTACAAAAGACATTGTTAAGTGCTTTTTATACAAATTTAGTGAGGTCTTTATAATGGACTTCAACTTTTATGTTCCAAGCTCCTCACATTTAACTTGATCCAAACAGGGCGTTAGACGAGGATCATATATACAACACATTTTGCACATATTGTCTAAGATAATCTTCTTTTCTGTAGATTCAGAGTTCTCAAATGAGTAATACAACTGGATTGAAGCATAGAAACACAAATATTGACTCATAAAAACCTGTCAGATAGAAATTCAGAATGCCACTTATGCATCAAAATTGAAAAAGCTATGAAATGCTTATTTTGACCATAAAATGCCAAAATTGGTCATTTTTGCAGAAATTCTATCAAATAAAAGTTTAAATCCTTTAGTTTTATGCTATTTGATAAATTGACACCATCAAATCATTCAGGGAAGTTGCAAAAGTACAGATTCTATATTTCCTGATTTCACCTCTTAGGTCCGAGTACACAGTTATTTCGTAGTGCATTTCTTTTAGACAATAAATGAAAATAAAAAAAATCCCACCTGCGCTTTCTCAATAATATTTTTACAGTGTGTTGTACTACTTTTGGGACAAATTATATCAAAATTATAGAAAACTTCATCGGCTCTAACTCAAAATATGGACAATTTCATGCTAAGGCGGTCTTCAAATCTTTTGACAGCTTCCGAAGTGCTAATTTTAACATTTTTCAGCTGGACCAAATCACTACTTTACTTTAAAATTCATGACCCAAATTTTTTTACAGTGTCATTTCACCCCACTACTTACTATTTGAGTCATAAAACATGGAGCAATAAATTCGGAAGGGGTATAAAAAAATCGACAAGAAACACACTGTCCACACTAGGGACTATATTCGTACCGGACCTAATAGGGTAGAAAAAGTTGACCAATCTTAATGAAACTTAATATGACCAAAGCTTATTAAATTATAAGACTGCCTACAAAGTTTCATGGCAATAGGATATATATTATAGACAATATGACTAATTCTATATTCAACTTTGAGTGTTAAATTAAGACGTTAAAATTGAAAATTTTCAACTATCAACATTTGGGGCTTAAAAAATTAAAATGTTGCAAAAAAATACTTTTGAAATGCCTTAATATATAATATATCATGTATTAAAAGCAATAGAGTACTCATTTGATTTATCAGACTGATCATAATTATTAAAAAGTCAAATTTATATGAGCCTGTGGCTAAAAATGGAGATTTTCCAATGAAGGGGGGCCTTACATGAAGATGTAATATTTTCCAGCAATTTTAAATTTGTAAAGCTTTTTGGTTATAAATAATCCTTACATATGTATTTAATGTACTTTAAATGGAAAGAAAACTTACAAATAACATATCACATTAGTTTAAAAGGGTCTTAGGCCAAGTAAGACTGAAAATAATTTAGGGTCAATTTAGGCCGTATCACATATTTACATTTAAAAATGCATATTGAAGCTATATGAAATAAAATTTTGTGTCTTTTCTATCATTTCTATACTCAGGTGTCATGATACAATAAATCTGAGCACAAAAAGACTCTTGCATTCAACTTTTTTTGCAGACAGTATGGTCTGATACAAAGATTTTTCACTTTTTAGTGAAAAACATGCATGCAATTTTAGTCTCAACAGGCTTATATTTGAACCACTTGCTATGCTACAGAAGAAAAGAAAGATATTAGGTGACATAAAACAGGTACAAAAGACATTGTTAAGTGCTTTTTATACAAATTTAGTGAGGTCTTTATAATGGACTTCAACTTTTATGTTCCAAGCTCCTCACATTTAACTTGATCCAAACAGGGCGTTAGACGAGGATCATATATACAACACATTTTGCACATATTGTCTAAGATAATCTTCTTTTCTGTAGATTCAGAGTTCTCAAATGAGTAATACAACTGGATTGAAGCATAGAAACACAAATATTGACTCATAAAAACCTGTCAGATAGAAATTCAGAATGCCACTTATGCATCAAAATTGAAAAAGCTATGAAATGCTTATTTTGACCATAAAATGCCAAAATTGGTCATTTTTGCAGAAATTCTATCAAATAAAAGTTTAAATCCTTTAGTTTTATGCTATTTGATAAATTGACACCATCAAATCATTCAGGGAAGTTGCAAAAGTACAGATTCTATATTTCCTGATTTCACCTCTTAGGTCCGAGTACACAGTTATTTCGTAGTGCATTTCTTTTAGACAATAAATGAAAATAAAAAAAATCCCACCTGCGCTTTCTCAATAATATTTTTACAGTGTGTTGTACTACTTTTGGGACAAATTATATCAAAATTATAGAAAACTTCATCGGCTCTAACTCAAAATATGGACAATTTCATGCTAAGGCGGTCTTCAAATCTTTTGACAGCTTCCGAAGTGCTAATTTTAACATTTTTCAGCTGGACCAAATCACTACTTTACTTTAAAATTCATGACCCAAATTTTTTTACAGTGTCATTTCACCCCACTACTTACTATTTGAGTCATAAAACATGGAGCAATAAATTCGGAAGGGGTATAAAAAAATCGACAAGAAACACACTGTCCACACTAGGGACTATATTCGTACCGGACCTAATAGGGTAGAAAAAGTTGACCAATCTTAATGAAACTTAATATGACCAAAGCTTATTAAATTATAAGACTGCCTACAAAGTTTCATGGCAATAGGATATATATTATAGACAATATGACTAATTCTATATTCAACTTTGAGTGTTAAATTAAGACGTTAAAATTGAAAATTTTCAACTATCAACATTTGGGGCTTAAAAAATTAAAATGTTGCAAAAAAATACTTTTGAAATGCCTTAATATATAATATATCATGTATTAAAAGCAATAGAGTACTCATTTGATTTATCAGACTGATCATAATTATTAAAAAGTCAAATTTATATGAGCCTGTGGCTAAAAATGGAGATTTTCCAATGAAGGGGGGCCTTACATGAAGATGTAATATTTTCCAGCAATTTTAAATTTGTAAAGCTTTTTGGTTATAAATAATCCTTACATATGTATTTAATGTACTTTAAATGGAAAGAAAACTTACAAATAACATATCACATTAGTTTAAAAGGGTCTTAGGCCAAGTAAGACTGAAAATAATTTAGGGTCAATTTAGGCCGTATCACATATTTACATTTAAAAATGCATGTTGAAGCTATATGAAATAAAATTTTGTGTCTTTTCTATCATTTCTATACTCAGGTGTCATGATACAATAAATCTGAGCACAAAAAGACTCTTGCATTCAACTTTTTTTGCAGACAGTATGGTCTGATACAAAGATTTTTCACTTTTTAGTGAAAAACATGCATGCAATTTTAGTCTCAACAGGCTTATATTTGAACCACTTGCTATGCTACAGAAGAAAAGAAAGATATTAGGTGACATAAAACAGGTACAAAAGACATTGTTAAGTGCTTTTTATACAAATTTAGTGAGGTCTTTATAATGGACTTCAACTTTTATGTTCCAAGCTCCTCACATTTAACTTGATCCAAACAGGGCGTTAGACGAGGATCATATATACAACACATTTTGCACATATTGTCTAAGATAATCTTCTTTTCTGTAGATTCAGAGTTCTCAAATGAGTAATACAACTGGATTGAAGCATAGAAACACAAATATTGACTCATAAAAACCTGTCAGATAGAAATTCAGAATGCCACTTATGCATCAAAATTGAAAAAGCTATGAAATGCTTATTTTGACCATAAAATGCCAAAATTGGTCATTTTTGCAGAAATTCTATCAAATAAAAGTTTAAATCCTTTAGTTTTATGCTATTTGATAAATTGACACCATCAAATCATTCAGGGAAGTTGCAAAAGTACAGATTCTATATTTCCTGATTTCACCTCTTAGGTCCGAGTACACAGTTATTTCGTAGTGCATTTCTTTTAGACAATAAATGAAAATAAAAAAAATCCCACCTGCGCTTTCTCAATAATATTTTTACAGTGTGTTGTACTACTTTTGGGACAAATTATATCAAAATTATAGAAAACTTCATCGGCTCTAACTCAAAATATGGACAATTTCATGCTAAGGCGGTCTTCAAATCTTTTGACAGCTTCCGAAGTGCTAATTTTAACATTTTTCAGCTGGACCAAATCACTACTTTACTTTAAAATTCATGACCCAAATTTTTTTACAGTGTCATTTCACCCCACTACTTACTATTTGAGTCATAAAACATGGAGCAATAAATTCGGAAGGGGTATAAAAAAATCGACAAGAAACACACTGTCCACACTAGGGACTATATTCGTACCGGACCTAATAGGGTAGAAAAAGTTGACCAATCTTAATGAAACTTAATATGACCAAAGCTTATTAAATTATAAGACTGCCTACAAAGTTTCATGGCAATAGGATATATATTATAGACAATATGACTAATTCTATATTCAACTTTGAGTGTTAAATTAAGACGTTAAAATTGAAAATTTTCAACTATCAACATTTGGGGCTTAAAAAATTAAAATGTTGCAAAAAAATACTTTTGAAATGCCTTAATATATAATATATCATGTATTAAAAGCAATAGAGTACTCATTTGATTTATCAGACTGATCATAATTATTAAAAAGTCAAATTTATATGAGCCTGTGGCTAAAAATGGAGATTTTCCAATGAAGGGGGGCCTTACATGAAGATGTAATATTTTCCAGCAATTTTAAATTTGTAAAGCTTTTTGGTTATAAATAATCCTTACATATGTATTTAATGTACTTTAAATGGAAAGAAAACTTACAAATAACATATCACATTAGTTTAAAAGGGTCTTAGGCCAAGTAAGACTGAAAATAATTTAGGGTCAATTTAGGCCGTATCACATATTTACATTTAAAAATGCATGTTGAAGCTATATGAAATAAAATTTTGTGTCTTTTCTATCATTTCTATACTCAGGTGTCATGATACAATAAATCTGAGCACAAAAAGACTCTTGCATTCAACTTTTTTTGCAGACAGTATGGTCTGATACAAAGATTTTTCACTTTTTAGTGAAAAACATGCATGCAATTTTAGTCTCAACAGGCTTATATTTGAACCACTTGCTATGCTACAGAAGAAAAGAAAGATATTAGGTGACATAAAACAGGTACAAAAGACATTGTTAAGTGCTTTTTATACAAATTTAGTGAGGTCTTTATAATGGACTTCAACTTTTATGTTCCAAGCTCCTCACATTTAACTTGATCCAAACAGGGCGTTAGACGAGGATCATATATACAACACATTTTGCACATATTGTCTAAGATAATCTTCTTTTCTGTAGATTCAGAGTTCTCAAATGAGTAATACAACTGGATTGAAGCATAGAAACACAAATATTGACTCATAAAAACCTGTCAGATAGAAATTCAGAATGCCACTTATGCATCAAAATTGAAAAAGCTATGAAATGCTTATTTTGACCATAAAATGCCAAAATTGGTCATTTTTGCAGAAATTCTATCAAATAAAAGTTTAAATCCTTTAGTTTTATGCTATTTGATAAATTGACACCATCAAATCATTCAGGGAAGTTGCAAAAGTACAGATTCTATATTTCCTGATTTCACCTCTTAGGTCCGAGTACACAGTTATTTCGTAGTGCATTTCTTTTAGACAATAAATGAAAATAAAAAAAATCCCACCTGCGCTTTCTCAATAATATTTTTACAGTGTGTTGTACTACTTTTGGGACAAATTATATCAAAATTATAGAAAACTTCATCGGCTCTAACTCAAAATATGGACAATTTCATGCTAAGGCGGTCTTCAAATCTTTTGACAGCTTCCGAAGTGCTAATTTTAACATTTTTCAGCTGGACCAAATCACTACTTTACTTTAAAATTCATGACCCAAATTTTTTTACAGTGTCATTTCACCCCACTACTTACTATTTGAGTCATAAAACATGGAGCAATAAATTCGGAAGGGGTATAAAAAAATCGACAAGAAACACACTGTCCACACTAGGGACTATATTCGTGGACAACGAAAATCAAAGAACGATAACTGTGTACCCGGACCTACTGGTTGACGATAATAGGACGTCATATTAGAATCTACGATATTTATAGAATTGACTTCCACAGCAAGCACAATTTATCATTCGGACGCTTTCAACGTTTCATAAGATTGTGACATTTCAGAGAACATAATTCTATAGATTAAATGTGACATTTGAAAGCTTCAAATCTAGAAGTATGTCTATTTCACTGAAGATTTAAATGTTGCAAATCAAAATAAATTTGATTCATATTCAATTTCTTTCAGACAAGATGGACATACAAGCTGATGGACAGACAAGCTGATAGACATACATAGCAAAAAATGTATTAAAGTAGTTCATTTAGTGAAAAGTTTACCGAACGTGACCTTAAAAAACAATCAACACAGAATCATGGAGCACGTGAACAATAGGTGAAATGATAGACATGCAAAAGACCGATGTTTTTTTCCATGCGTTTCTATTTGTTAATGAAACTTTGTCATTGCAATTGGTATATAATTTGATATATTAAACTTTTTCTTTCAGAATCAATAAACACTATCTAAATTCCTTGTTTGTTTACCCTTTCTGTCATCATGGGTCTTCCCTCGCACTTTCACTGTGTGGTTTCCGAAGTACTAACAAGGGCCTCGTGGTTACATACGGAAAAGTAATCATGAAATTAGAGTACTGGAAGACAATAGCAGTACATTTCTGAAGATTTTGATAAGATAACGGATTTTCTTTTAAAAGAAAGTCCATGTTCACATGTTTTATAGGACAACCTAGCCATTCAAGTATATATAACATATTCAACATTTGTTTTCACCTTGAAGTATCATATGAGTTTAGCCTGAATTTGTTCGAGGCGCACTACAATGTATGATGTTTGATACAAAACCTTCCATAAATGATCATCCAAAAATCCCTTATGTCACCATGTTGCCTAGAATTTGTTTTTGCTATGACAGTAAGCACAAAACGACCTTATTTTCAAATATCTAATAATGCTACATATTATAATGCCCTAGCGTCGAATCATGGCATTACTATTAACCGGTTATGGCTGCAACAGTTTTGATCAAACTTGACCTGCATTTTATTGTTGGTTGAAATATTGCAACGGTCACATAAAGCGAATTGAGCTATTGTCTGGAAAACCTTTTTTTTCAGAAAAAAAGACGGATAACAGCGAAAGCAACAAGATTACTCAAAACTTTCATTCGTGGAGCTTAAAAATATTGAAAATTCATTTAACGAAACATTCGTGAAGGACGAAAATTTGAAAAAATGTTAAGTTATAATATTTATAGTCCAAGGTGTATACTTCTTATCTTTAAATGTGTCTGTAATTTATAAATGTATTTTATAAACTCATCATTAATACCAGGATTAGAATTCGTACGCCAGACACGCGTTTCGTCTACAACAGACTCATCAGTACTCATCAGTAACGCTCGAATTAAAAAAAGTTTAAAAGGCCCAAAAAAAGTACAAAGTTTTTATATCAGAATACGCCAAAATCAGTTCCGTTCGCCTACAATTTTTTAATTAAGTTGCAGAACACATGGAAACCAAAAACATTTTCTAAAAAACGGACTGAAACTCGTTGTAAATCTTATGTTCAGAAAATCGTTAACCTAAATTTATCTCAAATTTGTTGACTATAATGTGGCGGAATGACATAATACACATGTAGAATTCGTTTAGGCACTGTAATTTTATCACTGTGCATATATTATTCCATTGTTAATCACACCCTTTCAAAGTTATGGTTTTAATGTATTTTTATGACATAACAACCTGTTATTTAGTCATTATTGTCTTAACTTCATTCACAAATAGACAGTCTCTCTTCTTCATAGTGCCACCCAAGAAGTGTATTGGTATCGTCCTCGCTTCGAGTGAGTACGAAACCCCGGCCAGGTAATCACTAAACACGAAAATGTGAATGTCGCATTGAGGAGTTAAAAGGAGTAATGACCGGTTGGCTATGTGTCAGGGTAAGGTATCATCTCTTTCCTGCGACTGTTATGATTGGACCTAGCACGTTAAAATTCAGCACCTTTTTGTCGGTCCTATACAAATCAGGGTGCATATTCATATCTCATCAACATGTTATCGTCCTGATTATGCATTTATTAGCCAGTGAATGTTTCACACATATCATCATCATCTTCTCCATAGTATAATCACGATAAAACAATAACAAATTGACAAAATGTATGGCATACTTTGATCTTTAAATTCCATATTGGTCCTCAATAGACTTAAATATGATAACATCGCAAAAACATATTCAACAAATACAAATTCTATTATCTCAGCTATATAATGTTTAAAGTAAACATGTTACTTTAGAATTGGAATGCTCTAAGGGTTTTAGTAAATACACCATTTCAAAGCCTGAAGCATTAAAGGCATTTCTTTAGAATAAGATAAGCTTATATATGTCAACACAATAAAAGATTATAAAAATATGATATATTGATTTGCCTTTGAAGGCTATATTCTTTAGTTCATTTATCTCAGGTTCCCACTAGTTTTTACGTTCGCCGATTAGGTTATTGTTTACCACCGACACGACATATACTTAGAAAAACTACAAGGGTATATGTCATAACGCTTGTTGAAGCTTAATCCTACATTTCCAAATACTTACTGCATTGAAAGTCATCAGGTAAAACTGTTTATTTAAAAGTTGAAGAATATTCTAATTATATAGCGAAAATTTACATGAGGAAACCAACTTTCAATATATCTAATATGAACAGAAACACAAGGTCCTTTATGTATTTTGATATATCAATTTCACACGGGAAACTCTATACTAACGTTTACGTCAAAAGACGCCTTTTTCGTTCCCTCAAAAGTATTCTTTTTGGACGGTGGTGTTTCTTTGGTTTCTGTTAAAGGTGTGTTTTCCCCAAATCTTCCGATATGCGCTTGTCTGAAGTGACGTTTTATATTTCAATGAACGTTATCTTTTTTTTACTAGAAATTATCAAATGAGGGATTTCTTATTTATTATTATGGTTTATATTTTATTAAAAATCGGGCTTTGAAGTAGTTTTCGGTAACTGCCAGTACTCTTAGATCTGTACTTTTTGTCTTTTGTATTTTTGTGTGTCGAACTGATCCGACGAGTCAATGAAACACACACTTTGTAAATTTAACGCGTTCACAACACTTTTCTGAATTCAACGTAATGAAGAACGCTCACACATAAATATTTGAGAGACAGGGATGCGTAAATATGCTTCATCGTATTGAGCTTTAATGATAAAAGGGACATAAACAAAATAGCCAAATTCATCAACGCTCAACTTTCCCTGAGGCAGTTGGAACCTTAGTTTCAGAAAATTTGATTGATTTATGAACGGGTAATTTCATATAAGTATATGTTATAAATCATGTCGGTAACGAAGTACGGACTGCTGAGCTGGTGATACCCTCGGGGACGAACAGTCCAACGCCAGCAGTAATCACGCAGTACTAATAAATGAAATCAACACTTTACAAATAACGTGCGTCCGAAACGCTTTTCTAGGTTAACCTTATTTCAGGAATGTATTAAATACACTGTCACGTTAAGAGATATATGACCAAAAAGTCAGCCTTTTTTTAACAGTTCGTTTCAAATCTTTTCTATGTCTAAAGCCAAAACCAAAACCTGGTTGTTGCCGTATGTTGCTTTGTTCTATAATTGTTTTTTCGTTTATTTTTATAGTCTAAATCAGGCCTTTGGTTTTTCCCCAACCCGTTCACATTTAATCATCGGATGGTCTTTTTTTACAGTACTTTACGGTATGAGATTTTTTCATCGTCAACCTATATTTGATGTTATCGGTTTTTTTTGGTGGATAGTTATCTTATTGATTATCATAAAACGTCTATTTTTTTTTATATTAATAAACATGTTAAGTCCATTTTAATAACATTTACAATCCTACCTTTGTTAAACATTTTCTGATTTTGAAAATAATCTGTGTTTATATGATTTAAATTTCACGGATATTACAAATCGAATGTTTTTAAATAAGACGCAGAAAACAAAAAGTAAGAATATGTATAAATGTTTTTGTCTGACATCTTAAATTAAACTAAAGTCTGTTATGTCAAAGAATTCTCGTCCTTTTTCTAAAAAAAATCACCGGAAGATACCAAGACCTTGTTGATAAATATTCCGTATCAACTTCACAAATAATACATGGTGGTCTTGATGTATAGATTCTAGGTACTGACGTTACATTTATCATCTTAATTACGTGTTATAGTGTTCTTTTATTTGTCTTTGTAAATTATTAACGTTTACTGTTTGGTCCATTTTTGGTAATATCCTTTAGACGTGGCTCGGTATTTGTACATCCCGCCATTGTGTTGTGCTATGTGTTTTAGTATTCTTGTGTTACAGTGTTGCGTATGTGCTTTGTCTATATGCCATTTTGTTTTTCTTTATTGACATATTTGATTGTTTTTATTGTGATTGATATTATCACACAATGTTGGCTGCTGCCACCTATTTTTGACATTTTTACCTATTATGTCTGTTTGTTTTGTTCACACATTGTTGTTAATATAATGGAATTTTATGCGACTGTCATACAAGTGAGAGGTTTAGCTAGCTTTAAAACCAGGTTAATCTACCATTTTCTACATAAGAAAATGCCTGTACCAAGTCAGGAATATGACATTTGTTTTCCTTTCGTTTAATGTGTATGAGCTTTTGATTTTGCCAATTATTGAGGGACTTTTCGTTATGAATTTTTATTGGAGTTCGGTATTTTTGTTGTTTTACTTTTCGTCTTTTGATCTTTATCTTTGTTTTTGCCATGGCGTTGTCATTTTTTTTTTTGACTCGTGGGTTTTAATGTCGCTTCGGTATCCTTCGCCTCTCTTGTACTGTTACACCATTGTCACAGGTTAGAGCGAGGATTTGGCGCCAGCAAACATGTTTAACCCTGCCACATGTTGTATGTGCATGTCCCAAATCAGGGGCTAGTAGTTCAGTGGTTGTCGTTTGTTGCTGTATATCATAATTGTTTTTCGTTTATTGATTTGTGCATAAAATTTGGCCGCTAATTTTCTTGTTTGAATTGTTTTAAATTTGTCATTTCGGGGTCTTTTGTAGCTTACTATGCGGTATGGGTTTTGCTCATTGTTTGGAGTCCGTACGGTGACCTATAGTTGTTTACGTTGTCTCATTGGGAATCATACCACATCTTCTTATTTTTATCCAAACGTAAAATATTGGTAAAAATCGTCATTTATGAGAAAGAACTCCAATACGTAGTCGACTGACGATTTCGACTTTGTTGACTTACTTTTAGATCTAGTCTTGCATGCTGATCATTTTTGCGACTGAAAGTGGCTATCTATCTATAATAGTTTTCAAGATAAGAGGCAGAAAATTAAAAAAGAAATTAAAATCGTCATGAAAGAGCAATGACTCCAATATGGAGTGAACTAATGATTTCGAGATCTTGTCTTGCTAATCATTTTTGCTTATTTAAGTTTTAATCTATCTGTTATAGTTTTTCAGAACGCAAAATGCAAAAAAAAATGATAAAAATCCTCATTAAATGGCAATAACACCAATGAGAAGTCGTCTGAGGATTTCGACATGTCACTTCTAAGAAGATCTTGTCTTAGTGATCATTTTTTTTATATTCAAAGTTTCTCTTTATCTATTATAATTTAAGATTATAGGCAAAAATGAAAAAAATGGTAAAATTTGTCATTTAAGGTCAAAAACTCCTTTTAGAAGTCGTCTGACAGTTTTCATTTAAAATTCAATTGGTATGTTTCATCAACCTGAAAATTTTTGCATTGTGACATTTTTCTATTCATAGCCGTTTTCAATATGATAGACAAAATTTGCATTTTACCCCTATGTTCTATTTGTTAGCCATGCAAACCATGTTGGTTGGCAGGCTGGGTCATCGGACACATTTTTTAATTCAATACCCAAATGATGATTGTGGTCAACTTTGGTTAAATTTTGCCTAGTAGTTTAAGAGGAGAAGATTTTTGTAAAAGTTAACGACGACGGACGACGGACGCCAAGTGATAAAAAATGCCCACATGACACTTTGGGTATTGTGATCTAAAACGCGTTACAATTTTCCTTAGCAATGCACATACCTATTATGTCCAAGAGCAAAATCTCCAATATTTTTTTGTATAAATATGCTACAAGACATTAAGTCATCAGTTGCTTATAATGCAATTTTCAATTCAATTTTCATTTCCAAGGACCATAACTCCTGTGAAAAAAGTTGATCGGTGCTTATGACCCAACTTGTCCAAGACCTTGTTAATACACACCTTTCAATTCCCTCAGACAAAGTTGACCCTAAATGGATTTGGCTATTTTTAATGTCCCTTTTGGTCATATAGCTTTTCAACTGTTTCGGTTCTTATACATCATTGGCTTTCAAATATTCGGCTTTAAGCCTTCCTGGTGAAGGTAAATCCAGAAAAGTGTTCTAAAGGGAAATAATTTCTTCTCTTGAATTAATTTATCGGGACTGATTTTCTAACTCGTCCAAGACAATACACTTTGATTTAAATTCCTTTAAAATCTTACAAGAAAATGCCTGAGAGCAAAAAAAATGCAATTTTCCATAGGCATTTCATATAGACATTACTTCTGTGAAACTATTTGATCACCGTTAATCTGAAACGGTGTCTTCTGGCTATTCCTACATTTGTATTTTACTATTCTGGCAAGGTCATAGGACATTATAGCGAACTAAAAAAAAAATGCACATAGGGTCATTTGAGCGCCAACATCATATGACATTTGAGCGCCGGAATATTAACATTACCTGGATTTTCAAATAGGACGTTTGAGCGAAATGTCCTGTGATACTTTTATATGAATTAAGAAAATATTTTTTAAAGAGTAAGAAAAAAGAGTAAGGATTTAAAATATTTATATTTCATCTGATTTAACACCCGAGTAATTCGACCAGTTCTAGCTAGTTAATGATAGTGTGGTCATAAGTTGATCTCTACCAATCCTTGTCCCTTGGCACTTGAGATCTTTAATAGTACACCGTCAGTACACGTAATACATGTACATTTAAGGAATGACTGTAATATTTTTTCTGTTATGAAGAAATAACGTCAAAAATGTGGTGCATGTGTACTGAATAACCCGCGTAGCGGGTTATTTTAAAGTGTGCACCACATTTTTTATGTTATTTCGAATAGACAGAAAAAATATTACAGTCATTTCTTATAATTTAATTCTTAATTCCATTTTAAACCGGAGTAAATCATGAAAAAACGTTGATGACGTCAAGGTCACATGACAAAATTATGTCTATGAGCTGATAAACAAAACAACGTCAGCCAATCGGAAGACGCGTTACATCCAAAATTAAATTATGCTAAAATGGATATAATTTTGACCGAGACTAATAAAGGAAAAAAGAGGCCTGTGTGTGACAGTTTCAGATATAGAGTGGAAAAAACACTAAAAGGAGAAGAAATATCCTGGAGATGTACGCTAAGTACTTTTTTCTTACAAATTTAATGTTAATGTAAAATACTCGTTCGTTCTTTTAATTTATCTTGCAAGTATTTAAACAATTTTATTGCATTTGTTCTTTTAATATTTTTCAGGCAAAAGGTTGCAAAGCAAGAGTGAGGACGGACTGTAACGGAACCGCTGTAATTCAACAGAAAAACCCACATAACCATGATACCAATGAACGTGACAATGAATGTCACATGCTCCTGCTACGCACAAAACGGAAAGCCTCTGCGTCCTTCGAAAATTAACCATACCGAGTTACAGAACATGGATGAGGCAAACCTAAAATCTGAAGACATAAGCAGCGTTCCAAAGGCTCTATATAGAAAGAGACTTAAATCTCACCCTGCACTTCCAATATCTCGAGAGGAAACGCACAAATCGTTAACAAAGATGAATATTGAGACAAATAAATTTGAAAATTTTGAACAGGTGAATGATGAACAAACTGGAATAATTATTCTTACGTGTGCAACCACTCTTGAATGTTTATGCAGTGTGCCGGAAATATCTATGGCTGGTACATACAAATATTGCCCAACGTTTTTTAAACAATTATATACTTTTCATGGCTACAAGAACGGAAATTATGTCCCTCTTGTATTGTGCTTACTTCCTGAAAAGTCTGAAGAAATTTATGTGAATTGCTTTTCATCAATTGTCAAGTTATGTTTCGATCAAGGTCACATATTTCAATCAAGAGCAGTACATGTCGATTTTGAAGAAAGGGTTGTGAAAGTTATGAAGGATTTTTCCCGGCAATTGAGATCAAATGCTGTTCACTTAGGCCAAGCATGGTGGCGAAAAATTCAAAAAGTTGGATTAAGTCAACAATACAAATAGATAGATTCAGATATCAGTGAATGGCTGAAAGGATTGTTTGGGATAGCTTTTTTATCTCCAGAGGAAGTAGCAGACTGTTTTGTCGAGGATTTCATGACCGTTTTACCTAACGACAAGCTTTGTATAGAATTTGACGATTACTTGACCGTAACTTACATCACAGACGAATCGTTGTTTCCTCCTTATCTCCGGGCCGCAGTTCCATCTGCATCAAAACGTACTAGCAATGGACCCAAATCATTTCATGCTCATTAGAATGAGCAATTTTATCAAAGTCACCCATCAATTTATACTTTCCTTGACACCAGTATCAAACTACAATCTGTGACTTACATCAACATTCGGAGTTTAAATATTGATGCACCTCAGAGCCGAACAGACAAGGAGAAGGAAAAGAATCTCCTGGACTTGTATTCGCGGTTTTGCCAGCAAGAAATAACAAGGGATTTTTATGTCAGAAGCCTAGGATACAAATTTCAAGCCAGAACTGACTTGTTAATAATGTCATTGCCGAGTTTTAAGTTTTATGACAGTGCTTTGTTTTTTAAAATTTAAAGATGTTTGAAACTCCACAATTTATTAACAATATCATGCTCGGAATCATACTTCCACCTCCCCGATCTGGCGAACGGAAGAGATACTCCTTCATCATTCTTAATTTTTTATCGCTCAAATGTCCTATGCTTATTTTTATTTTCGCTCAAATGTCCTAAAATTTCGGCGCTCAAATGTCCTATACTTTGGCGCTCAAACGTCCTTTTTTCGCTTAAATGTCCAATGCCGTCTGGCTATTCCTACATGGAAGATTATGGGAAGAACAATAGATGTTGTTATTGCAAAATGTGTTGTTTTAGTCATTAGTGTCTAATTAGGTCACAGGTAATTTACCTGTGGAAATTAAATAAAAATAATTATTTTATATGAAATTTATGTAAAAAAAATGTTGGTTTTTTTCGTTTGAAACATGTATCAAGTGTTATAATTAAGTGTTTCTAATATGGAATTTCTTGAAAAATAAAATTATTTAAAAGAAAAGGTAGTAAAAGCATTTAGTAGTCTGGAAAATAAAATTATTTTAAAGAAAAAGTAGTAAAAGCATTTAAAAGTCTGAAAAAAAAACTATTTAAAAGAAAAGGTAGTTAAAGCATTTATAAGTAACCAACACTTTCAACTTTAGCTTCAAAGAATTAATTAATTTCATTATTTGAATAAATTATAACTATAATCAAAAAGGCAGCCAAACGGCTTTAAAAATGGGTTAACATGATTTCGTGTCTCTAAAATCAGTAATTAAAAATTAACCATTTACAAGAATTTGAGTTTTTCCGAAATACTAAGGATTTTCTATCCCAGGAATAGATTACCTTAGCTTTATTTGGCAAAACCTTTCGGAATTTCGGGTCCTCAATGCTCTTAAATTTTGTACTTTATTTGGCCTTTTTCACTTTTTCTATTCGAGCGTCAATGATGGGTCTTTTGCAGACGAAACGCGCGAACACAATTTTAATCCTGGCATCTATGATGAGTGTATCGGTATTGGGCATAGGGAACTCAATCCTTTGCATGGGAACTCTACTCAAATTTCGTACTTTATTTGGCCTTTTTCACTTTTTTTATTCGAGCGTCACTGATGGGTCTTTTGCAGACGAAACGCGCGTACACAATTTTAATCCTGGCATCTATGATGAGTGTATCGGTATTGGGCCTAGGGAACTCTAATGAAAAAAGCATAAGTATTTTGTCTTATTTTGTATCGAGTCCGATATTTTTAAGGACATTTCATAGTGGACGTTGTTTTGAATTTTCAAACTTAAGTCTAGTCATAATCAAAATAATACTTCAACTTATTTTTATGAATTCCAGATTTCAACATTTGACATTTGAAATGTGTCCTTTTTGAAATTATCTTATACTGCAAAATCGTGTTTCAATAGAGGTAAGACAAATAATTATTTCCAAAAGGTTTAATTTTTACCTTATACGACTTAAATGTTACTTTAGACAGGTTTGGGATTCAAATTATTATACAAGTTAATAACTCGTGTATTCAACATACAAGTAAATAGAAATATTGGTATTAGAGCTTAGAAAAGCAACCATTTTACAGAAAGGTTAATGTGCTTTGTGTCAGTTTCATGTTTAAAAAAAACAAGTCGAAAGTTTATTTTGAATTTGTATTCGAAAAGTAACGCATATAATCAAAAAGACAGCCAAACGGCTTTTAAAAATGTGTTAACACAATTCCGTGTCTCTAATCCTTTGCATGGGAACTCTACTGAACAACAAAAAACGCACATTTTTTTTATATTGTAACTAAATGATAACAAAGGATATATTATGAATTATGAATATGTTCAATCACACTCTATTTCCGTCTACATGTACTGCAGATCAACATATAACACAGTTCAAAATCTGTTGTGCATGATTTATAAATCCGTTGTATTGCAATGGTAATCGAAACAGAATACAAAAATCTACTGTACACGCACTACAAAAGTCAAAAAGTCTGAAAAGACCAGTTTTTGTCTGAATTTGCATGAATTTTTACTCGACATTCTTAATTTGTCTGAATAATTTTTAAAAATTCTTGACATAGTATGAATTTGTCTAATAAGGTTCTTGATTTTTCTTGACAAGTGTCTTGACAGTATGAACATTGTCTTAAAATTTCTCGACACTTCCTGTATCATCTGATAAGAGTCTGGATTAGTCTCGACCAATTCTTGACTATCTTAAATTTGTCTCGATCTGTCTTGACATATTCTTGACATTCTTAATAATGTCTGAATATGTCTCGACATATTCTTGACATACTAAATAATGTCTGAATATGTCTCGACACATTCTTGACAGTCTTAAATATGTCTTGACACTATCTCAACAGTATAAATTTCGCCTGAAATGTGAACAGACTTATTCTGCACTGTTTATGACATTCTATTGCTGTTATATACTCCTTTTTATTATGGCTAAACTAAACTTTGAAGAATCAAGGATTAATTTGGTATAGTAAGATACCCTTTTGGTGCAACTAAGTTGGAATACCCTGAATAATCCCCCATGTAGTTTAATTTTGATTTATTTTTATTAAACATTTAAGTAATTGTTTTCACTTGGAATATAAGTCGAAGGTATTGACAAACAGCATTTAGATGTTTGCCGTTCGCAAAACTGCCAGTCAAATTTGCTTTACTAAAATAGGTGTCTTGTATCTCTTTTGGACCCCACAATTCATCTTTTGGGTTTGTGTGGCTAAAAAAAGAGGGGGGGCTTTCGTTTAGGTCAAAGAATTTGTTCCCATCTTGATTCAAAAACCTTATTCATTTTTTAGAACAATTCAAAAACATTTTTTATTCAAATTTGAGTGTTGAATTTTATAATTTTTTATCAAAAATAAATATTTGTGATAACTCCTTCCTGAAAAGAAAAAAATGTTTAGATCTATATCATGCATGTCTGTTTGAGAACCATTTCATAAGACCGATGATTTCTATAGAAATCATTGATGGGACCCATTATAAATACATTTTGTTTATTATTCCTGGAGTAGATAATAATTTTCTTTTAATCTTTGGGAATTATTCAATTTGTTTTTATGTTAAAATAATTAACTTCATAATTTTGATGAAGAAAATCCATTTCAATTCAATTTTTTTTCATCAAAAAGATGATTTCGATTTTCATCTATCAACAAACTTTTTAAATTGTAGTGGCATGGTCAGTCAACTGATAAGTTGTATGGCTGATTACAGGTAATGCAATAACTTCTATTTGACAGTTGCGTGTACTCTGGGGTGTGGAATACCTTAATTTTATGGGGAACATCCTGTCCATGTGTAATACTTAATAATAGTATTCCAACAGATGACATTACACAAATTTTTCTTCTGTTAAATGAATGATTTGTATATCATCATAATTTGCTATTTATATAAAAACCACATTTTGGTATAATAATTATGTACCATATCAACATTGAATATTATGAATGTAGAATGAAATATGTCTACAGTATGATTGGTTTGAATCATTTAATTTATAAGATTTAGGAATCAAAATTTGTAATTATTTAAAAACCCACATTGAAATTGTTTTATATCAACACACCCGCATTTGAATTATTTTATACTTTAGATTTCATAGCCATATTTGCATTTGTAAAAATATTTATATACCCAAATTTTCAATTATTTTACATGCCCAACTTTTATTTTTGTTGAAAAGAAGTGTAACTTGAAACAACAGTATATCATATAAAGAGAAATAAAGATTAAAGTTATATCATGAATATTGGTCATGATTTGTAAAACTCAGAACTGTCAAGTAAATTTAAGACACGATTCAAAATGTTCAGAATATGTCAAGCCATACTGAGAAAAAATAAGAATGTCGAGAATATGTCGAGAAATTTCAAGACAGTATTCAAATGTCAAGAATTTGTCAAGAAATTTTAAGACCATATTCAGAATGTCGAGAATATGTCGAGTAAATTTCATACAAATTTAATATAAATGAGAATTGTCAAGAAAAATTAAGACACAAGTCATACTTTTGGAGAATGTCGAGTAAAAGTTCATGCAAATTAAGACAAAAACAGGTCTTTTCAGACTTTTAGACTTTTGTAGTGACGTAAGCAAAAACAATTGTTGTAATGGTGATCGGGGATACATATCCTATTAGACGTGTTAGGAAAGTCAATACGATTTTGACGCTGATGTTAAATACCAAAACCACTACAGGCTATAGTGGGGACCATCTCAAAAAGCACAGCTTATAATTCATTAAAATTACCTGTATGGGTTTGTTTAATAATGCTAAGATGATTTTTAAACAATAAAATAATAACAATTTATTCCGAAATACACCGAGCAGGATCCATCAAAACAACACGTTCATTATTCTTAAAATTGCATTGTTTCATAGGAGTGATCGATTAAGTTTATAATCGTTGTTCACCCATTTCTTTTTAATTTGTTGAACGATTACAAAGAAAATCTGTAAAGTGATCAAAATACATAACTACAAAAACAGTGCAATCCAATCACATCCTAATCCGATTTTTTTTATTATGCATCAATCTTTGTTTCAAATGTTGGTTTATTTGAAAATTATCGAAAATATACTTTTCAGGTCGGGGCCCTTCATGGCTTTTGTGCGGGATGGGTTTTGCTCCTTGTTAGGGGCCATACGGTGACCTATAATAATTGCACACATTTGCGGTATTTGGTATCTGGTAGATAGTTGTCCACTTTGACAATCATACCACATCTCCTTATTTTATATCATTTTCTAGAATAGAGAAATGTGTAGATTTAAATTCTAATTGAAAAAATCTAGAAATTTGTGTACTTGACAAGTAAAAAATAAATAAAAGAATGAAACAAAGGCGTACTCAATTTAACTATCTTTATCTTTTTATTTTAATTTAATGTAAGTCTGAAAAGGGACAATACCTAAAAAAAAACGCAAACATGTGTGAATTAATTATTCTAATTCACATTTTAACTGACGTTTTCTTTCTATCAACTCTTGTCAGTTAGTTTTTCGGACAAAATAGGTTATCGATCTTATTTTAAAAAGGTCACTAAAGTTTGGTCATTATTCAAGCATGTTAAATTTACGTTTCGCAGTTCGAAGGGTCGGAAGTTTTCATTTTCGGTATCACGGATTCCTCCACCAACAAAACAGAACACCACAATTAAATTGAGATATTGTTGAAAGCAGCGTTAACCTTTCATATGGATAATTAATTTTAATATCTTTGTATAAGGATGATAGTTTAAAAACGAAATATTCATGTTCACCTCTCGCAAAGCCTGCTGAATTGCATGTCGGGCAATTATATTTTTTTATCGATTTTCTTCATTTTGTTTTGCCTAATATTCACTATACACTCCGCTTTCTAAATATGACGGTGCATAAAGATGGGTGGATGGGTCCATCCGTCCGTTCTTCCGTCTTTTTGTCCATTAATTACATTCATACCCAGATAGTAATAGACAATACGAATCGCATACGGCTTCCTCCAAACTGTGTTAATTTATACGAACCGCCTGCCAATTGTTACACCATAAAGGAGACACAAAATACGACAAAACCGCAAAGGGAAAAAAGAATATGCAAAAAACTAAATATAGAAGAATTTCAGAATGTCAAGTTTATGTCGAACACGCCATCAGACGTTTAAAACATTAAGAGTTGTTGGAACTTTGTATAGACATCCAAGACATGAATCAAATCAAATTGTTGAATTGTGTCCTGGGCTTGTGGAGAGGCAAACTGAGTTATTTGAATACTAAATATATTCTACTAATATCATTTAATGTGTATATTTGGATTTGTGGCCATAAAATCCGTCATTCTCATTCTTGACCCTTACATATATTTTTTAAAATATTTTTTTGCACTCCTAAATCAAAAAAATATGAACGAATGTATGAAAATCAACGTAAGACCAATGCTAGTCTTAAAATAACCGTTCGTTTAATATTGTATTAAACACACCTCAAAGCTTATTTATATACTACGCCGGAATACTTTTCAATGTAATTACATTTTGAGAAAGTCCACACTTAAATCTTGTATCGGTATTGTTATGCAACATCAGCGCATTATTTAAATCCCTTTCCTAATACATCTATTATATCCGCCGTAGTGATAGCCGGTAATAGGATGTTAATCAAAGGATTTAGAGCTAATTTCAATTTCTGAAATCACAAGGAAGGTTTGTATATCGTGTCTACGATTGATTGCAACAATGAAGTCATTATAATTTGCTAAGACATTTCGACTAATTTGTTCAACATTAATTTGATTATCGCTTTGCCAACGTATCTTTGTTCCTCCTAACAGACGTTCCTCTAAACAAATTGTTCTAAACAATGTTATTATATCTGTTCCATTTGAAAAAAAAAATCAATACCCTCCATTCCGTTAACGAAATAGAGTAATATTTCTTCCAACGGAAATAATATTCCAGAATATTTCTTCCAATAGAAATGCTATTACAGAATACTTTATTCCATTTGAAACTTACATTATAAACATTACAACGTGTTTCTTGGTCATGAGCTGCTGCGACAGATTCAGCATCTGGTCGCATTCGACAAACTTTGTCAACTAGGTTCAAAAGACTCGAATTGTGATGACTTGCAAACCAGTTTTCACATTTTGTATGTAGCCATCAAAATAAACTTTGAATGTGCATTGATATTCATGCGTATTGTTTTGACAACGTGATTTTAATTGGGATGATTGCTTATAGTTTTGGTTAGATTTATTGGCAAGACAGTTCAACCAAAGATAATTTACATCTTTTGGAAAATATATAATACATATAATAAATGTGTACTTTTTATCTTATTGTTTATGTATTTAATTGCATTCTTCTTGATATAAAGAGATATTAAATTTGCTGCAAAATAAATAAATAAATTGTTCTGAATAAATTTATCAACCCAAATAAATGAATTAAAATCTTGCTTGCATAATGATGGCAAGATTTTTCTATATATGACGTAAACAAATCAAGAGGTCAATCTTTTTGCAGATAACCGAAAGAACATGTTGAAATAAGTAGAGTTGATGGTTTTAAATAATCATTTCTATTTTTAATTTGATAAACGAAGTATGACTTTAAATTCCATCAATTTGCATGCAAAAACTTCCGTTTTATATTTTGAAACGTGTATTTGACTTCGCAATTTCCTTTGAAGGCCCAATATTAACGTTAGATGGCTGCGTAAGACTATTATTGTCTATAGCAAATGACAATAACGATAAAAGAAGAGCAAAAGGTAAATTCAACATCATTTAATTAATCGTCTGAGCTGTTTTGCAAATAATTCGAAATATCCATGCCAGGCTATTTTTTTTGGTAAGAGCATGCAATAAATATTACAAAAAAATTAGGAACCTTGTAAACCATTAAACAAATTTAATTTCCTTATTTTATTAAAATTTTTAGATAAACACACAGTTGAGTCACAATGAAATGAATGATCTCAATAGCGAATGGACACGACAAGCTATTCCGTTACTATTGAACACATCCTTTCTGATAATATGCCATTTTTGCAGTTCAGCGTTGGTGAGTTTGGAATATCGAAAGGTGCATTAAGTTTGATTGTCGAAGTTTCTACGATGTTGAAAGATATGCAAAAATGTTCATCTACCATACAATCAATAATCAATATATTACCTGTCTGTCATTTGCAGAATACCCCATTTTATTCCATGTACATGTGACCATTGTTGATCCATTAAAGGATGTATCATTGAACATTTTGTGTACCTCTTCTGATACAGATATGGTGTCTACATTGGAGATCTCGGTCAGCTTACATGAAAGTCCTCTGCTGGAATCAGTCTGTTAAAACATATTTACAAAATACAATTATTGAAAATTCAAAGTTTATAAGTGCATTTGTTAGTGCAACTAAATTTTTAATAATATGTGATGAACTAAAACGTTACATGTTGTTGCAGAATATGCAAAATACTGAAATGACAATTATTGTAATTAATTTAATGTTCATTTTGATGCATTTTGTCCCTTCATAAATCTCTTTGTTTGCCATATTGTTCTTTATGTTAACCTATATATATGCGTTAAATTATTGAAACTTTTCAGCTCCGATGCAACATTGATGTTCACATTAAACAATCTAATCGGTTAGTCGGAAATAAAAAAAAACTCTTTGTGTGAACATCATACCGAAATGTTCTGATATTATGGAACGCCACAGCTGTCTTGTGTGGCACTCTGACATTACGTTATGGGGTTTTATTATTACATGATGATATTTTGTCTTTACATAATATGGTTTTGACATTACTTGATGATGTTTTGATTTTGATCAATATGGTATAGTCATTATCTAATGATATTTCGATATTACATGCTGGGGTTTCGTATTGACTTGATATGGTTTTTCATCACTTAATATGATTTTGTCATTACTTAATATGATTCCAATATTATTTAATGTGGTTGTGTCATTATGCAATGTGGTTTTAACATTACTTGATGTGTATGTGTGTTAATGTAATGTAGTTGCTTCATTGTATGATGTGGTTTTGTTATTTCGAAAAGATGATTTGTCAATTCTTTATATGGCTTTTATATTACATAATGATGTTTAAAAATTTTACGATTTTACACTACATGATGTGATCATTTCAGTATTTGATGTGGTTTTGTCATTCCTTGATGTTGTTATCACATTACTTGATGAGGTAAAACCACGTGATCATTTCGGAAGATTAATTCTATTTTCAAACCGATTTCCGTGTCGTTTGTTACAATCTTTTCGAATACATCTATCGAGTTAAAGTACAGATTAAAGTTCGAGTTACTGCTCAGAGTTATTTGGTATGAAAAAGGGACTGAGGGGCAGGCGTAGATAATGGGGAATCTGCAGAAAAAAATAAGGAAAAAGTACAAGAAATAACAACAATATTTCGAACATAATCCCCTCACCCCTTGGTCCGCCAGTTTTTTTTTTCAATAGCTCTCAAATAGAAGCAGTATTATAGCCAAAAAAATCGTAAAGGGTTCCGCGGAATCCTATGTCTCGTCTTCGATTGCTGCTGTCAGTGTAAAAGTGTAAACTTGACTGTAAAAAGTCATTTATCAGTACAAAAACTAACATTTAAAAATCCAACTTTTACTTTAGATGCTTTCCTTGATCTTGAAGATAAGCTTGTTAAACATGTTAAAGTTTTATAACAATCCATGAAGATTTACAAATTTATCATGTCAAAACGTTTAATTTAGTAATGGTTAATGCATTGGTATGATTACCAATAAGTCACTCTCCACCAGATACCAAATGACGCAGAAATTTACAACTATAGGCCTCCGTACGGCCTTCAACAATGGGCAAACAACATCTCATAATAAGCTACAAAAGGCTCCGACATGACAAATGTAAAACAATTCAAACGAAAAAAACTAACTGCTGATGGACGTTCCAAAAAATCAACTGGAAAAAATATGATATACAGCAACAAATCACAACCACTGAACTATAGGCTCCTGACTTAGGACTAAGTAAAATAACAAAAAATGAAGAAAACAATGTTTTGTTTTAAATTTTGCTTCAGACATTACCTCTTTTTGAAAAAAAGCTTCTGCCAAAGTTTCATAAAAACAACGTAATTGATGTGTAACAAACTTAACTACGGATTGTATCTAATTGTTGACTGCAAAACTAAGTCCTTTTATCAGTTTGATACGGGAAAAGTAAATATTTTCAAAATGTTGCCCTTCTTCTGTTCATAAAAAAGCTTCTGTCTAAATTTCCAAAAAATCCATAAAGATTTAACAAAATTATTGATGTGTCGCACTTCCGCCATCTTTATGTCGCAGCCTCGACACCAAAAAAAATACTTGTATTTTATTGTCAACAAAGGAGACACTTTTAATCAATTCACACTAATTTGGAGGGAAACGGGGGGAGGAGGATGTCGGACTAAGGTACAAAGCAACAATTCTATAAAAAGAGAATTCTCCGATCTTATTTAGCGTGTATGATCATTTGAACATATACGGATGTCAATCGTTTATTTTCATAAATCGCGTTCTCTGATATACCACGCACTGTTTTTCAAAAATCAACAATTTGAAATATCTGCTTCACAGATGACAACGAATATTTTCCAATTGTCGTTAGCACAATCCCGTCCTGTTTTCCTCGAATGTAACCTATCGAATTAGACTTATCACCGGATGTGTACCTTCACGACGGGTTCCACACGTGGAGCAGGTTATGTTTAACATTCCAGAGTACCCCCGGTTTTTTGGTGGGGTTTGTATTGCTCAGTCGTATATATGTTTTGAGTTAAACCAATTGGAACTGATATTTATAGTTTATTCTTATGTTGTGTTGTTACACTATTGTCCAAAATTAGGGGAGGGTTGTGCGCCCACATACATGTTTAATGTTCAATGTATACAAACATGTTTTACATTCAATGTTTACTAATTTTGTGTTATATCTCGTCTTACTATTTTTTTTATATGTACCACCTTTGATAAGTATTTAGTATGACGAAAAAAAAATCACTTCTGTACTCGTACTATGAACAACAAATTTATTTTGTAAAAAATGTTTCTGTACTCCTAACAACAAAATTATTATATTTAAATTTACCTGTGTACGTTACTTTATTTATCGCCATTTTGTCCTAGGTTAAAGTTGTCTTTTTGAAATTGAAACATCTTTTTATTTATATTGTGTCATAGATCAAACTTATTCGTTCAGTGTATATTTCATTGTTTTTGTGTATTGTCTTTTTGATCGAGTTAAGCCATTTCAATTGATATTTTATTGTGTGTCTTTTTATGTTGTAATGTTATACCACTGTTTCAGGTAAGGATGAAGGTTGGCACCTGTTAAAACGTTTAAACCCGCTGCATTTTTATGCACCTGTCCTAAGTCATGAGCCTGTTGTTCAGTGGTTGTCGTTTGTTGGTGTGGTTCATAAGTGTTTCTCGTTTCTCATTTTTTATATAGATTAGACCGTTGGTTTTCCTGTTTGAATTGTTTTACACTAGTCGTTTTGGAGGTCCTTTATAGCTTGCTGTTCGATGTGAGCCAAGGCTCCGTGTTGAAGGCCGTACTTTGACCTATAATTGTTTACTTTTTACACATTGTGACTTGGATGGATAGTTGTCTCATTGGCACTCATACCACATCTTCTTACTTATATTAACCCCGCCACATTCTTTATGTGCCTTTCCCAACTCTGGACCATGTAGTTCAGGAGTTGTCGTTGGTTCATGTTCGCATATTAGTTTTTTTTAATTGTGTTGTTATAAATTAGAGCGTTAGTTTTCTTGTTTGAATTTGAAAATCAAACCACATCTAATTTTTATTTAGATTTCTATATTGTGTTTTGTTTACTGTAACATTGTTGGTCTTTTGGTCGTTTTTCGTTTTCGCCATGGCACTGCCAGTTCGTTTTCGACTTGTGAGTTTGAAAATCACTTTGGTATCTTTCGCCTCTCTTTAAGGACACTGGAAGAAATTTATCTTAACTATTTGTATGCAAATAATTTTGAAAAAAATAGCGGATAGAAGCATTGGGAGGAGTTCAAAAATTTGTGTTTTGTGTACTTTTTTCTTATATTTAACTGCCGGTCCCCCATAATGTAGGCATGCTTCTCAGTCCACCTTTCGAAATCCCTGGATCCTCGATAAAAAATTAGATTGGAATGTAACTAGTTTGCAATGGTACGAGTTCGCAGTGGTACATTGTACGAGGTAACATTGATACGAGTTGAGTTTTAGTAGTACGAGTTCATGGACATCGGTTTAAAAATAGAACTAACTTTTCACAAATGGTCACGTAGTTTTACCTCATCAAATAATGTGATAAAACATCAAAGAACGATAGAACCACATCAAATACCAGAACGACCACATCATGTGATGTAAAATCGTCAAATTTTGAAACATCAATATGTAATGTCAAAGCCATATAAAGTATTGACAAATCATCATTACGAAATAACAGAACCACATCATGTAATGAAACAACTACACTACGTTAACCCATATACACATCAAGTAATGATAAAACCACATTGCATAATGACACAACCACATTAAATTATATTGGAATCATATTAAGTAATGACAAAACTTATTAAGTAATGAAAAACCATACTAAGTAATGACAAAACCATATCAAGTCAATACGAAACCCTATCATGTAATATCGAAACATCATTAAGTAATGTCAAAACCATATTATGTAAAGACAAAATATCATCAAGTAAAACGTAATGTCAGGGTACCACATAAGAAAGCTGTGGCGTTCCATAATATGATGATATACCTGCTTTTACTTGATGCAGCAATTATCAAAATAATTCCTTACATTTTGAATCGGCTTTAATGTGAAACTAAGTTCCACACTATCTGCCATAGTGTGTGTCAATTGACAATAGATCATCCCTCTGAAAGGAAAGTATCAAAATGTTGGTGACGAAACTGTGCCCATTTATTCAGAGATCGGAGTAAGAAGATATATTCTTACATGTTCACACGACAAGACTCTAATATAAAAGATGCCTGTGTTTTTGGTACACAAATTGGCACAAAAGTAATCAAACCAAAAAAGTACTAAATAAAGCTCGGACATAAAACAGATTTTGCATATATCAGCGATCTGTAAATTTTGAACTAGAAATCGAAATAATTAAAAGTAGTGCATTTGTCGCTTTATATTTTCTGAAATATCAATGACTGAATTCTTTCAAAGAAGATGTATCATTGTCTCGACTTGCAAATACCGCTCAAGGAAGCCTCTAGTATGATATCATATTCATTACTCTGCAGATTTGTTTGCGAGTCTCTATATGAAAAAAAGTTTATGTCTTCAAAGTTTCAAAATCATGTTAGTATTATAGCAAGATTATTGAAATGAGTTGGTCTTGTCTTCCAAGTGCAGAAATGTTATTAATTATGTTACTGACAGAAACAAATGCCTAACACTGAATAAACCAATACAGATATTACCATATTTTCTGTTTTCATCTGAGCCCACCAACCAGCTACCGCTACCTTTTCTTGAAAATCAGAGTTTAGGGACAATGTTGATGGATTACTAAATGGTTTCTGTATTCCTGTCTGCATTTTGTCGTAAGTTACTGTTGTCAATAATATCAAGCCATTTTTTGAAACCTGAAAATGTAAAACATAATTAATAAAAAACAAAAACCAGAAGAGATACGGGGCCAATTGCTTAGTAGACAATGCAAGATATCAATCTTTCTGAGTCTAGAAAAGTTGTAAATTTACCTACCAAAAATCTTTAATCAATACGAAATTCTTTAAATGAGAAAAGAATACAGATAACACAAGACAAGAAGTGACGAGGTTCCTTGTGTGAATTAGGCGCATTAAGTTGTGGAGGGGTCTAATTCGTAAATCTCAACCCTCCCCGTTGTTGTAACCTCCATCAGTGGAATAAAAAAGGCACATAAAGGAATCAAGTAAAACAAAAACGCAATTAACACTTCAATATCAGTAAAATAGATGTTTTCTCAATTTTACATCATAAAATAAGTCAAAGTCTCAAATGGCGAAGTTGCAATATTTGTGACTAATCATTGTAAACTGTTAGCAATGTAGTTGCAATTACATACTATGCAATCTTCCTGTGAAGTTTCAATGATCTGGATTGAAAGACCTAAATAACACAAAAATTATCCCTCTTTCAAAAATTTTGCTGAAAAATTACTAAGTTCACAAGTCTAAAACATAAGAAAAATTTCCTCTAACAATTTTATAAAAGCAGGTGCACAACTTCAACATATGTGCACCTGCTTTCCTGTAAAGTTTCGTCAATCTGGGTTGCAAACTGTAGGAGGATTTGATTACACAAAAGTTATACCCTCTTTCGTAAATTTTGCCGAAAAAAGACTAAGTTCCCAAGCAAGGAGGAATGAGAAAAATTTCTCAGTCAATTGCATAATAGCACGTACACAACTTCAACATATGTGTAATATTCTCATGAGTTCTGAGTTGAAAACTATAGGAATAGTTCACAAATTACATGAATTAGGAACACACTTTTCCCCAACGGCCAACCTCCCGCCCGACTACCAGCCCACCTATCCGCACGCCCGCCCGACATCACCATACTATAAGCCAGTTTCGGACTACGTCCAACACGGACAAAAATACGAATAAAATGAAAACAATAGTAATACAGTATAAAAGTACGATCGCAGTCATTGAAAGCAAGATAAAATTAATAAGCCTACCAAAATCAAATTATACCGTCCTACCTACACGCTAATTTTTTCTTCATAAAATATAGGATAAGTCTGCTATTTGAAATTATATCTAAATCAGAGATGGGCTCGTTTATTAGCCCCTTTTCTGTAAACGATCATCTTTACATATACCTTATAATCAAAACATCTTTAATCTCATTAACATTGAAATATTAGTATCTATATTTAACTGATGAGCAATAAAAACAATAGAATAATCTCATGTTTGTATACGATTATGGTGCATAAAAATGCAAAGCATTTGACTTAACATATGACACTCATTCATGTCTTTGATTTTTTCAGAAAAAAATATTAACTGAACAAATAATATCAAAATGTAGCGGAGTACGACTAAGTATCCCATGAACTGCTAATTAGACGATTTATTATCAACTCCAAGTATATACTTATAAAATTTCATGTATATCTTTTACAAGGAAATTTACTGTACTTTTGCTATCGTTGAAAAGATTTTTTTTTTTAAATTACAAGTTTCCAACATTTCCGATCCATATAGTAAAATACGCTTAATTTTGTGATAAAAAATATGTAGATTTGTAACAATGTATTGCATGATATTACCAAAAACACCTTTTAGTTTAAAAATGCTTATTATACATAAGCAGATGTGATATGATTGCCAATGAGACATGTATCTACCAAGGCCCAAATGACGTAGATGTTAGAATCTATAGGTCGCCCTACGGTCATCAATAAGGAGAAAACCCATACCACATAGCAAGCTATATAAGGCCCAGACATAGCAAAATGTAAAACAATTCAAATGAGAAAGCAAACGGCATGAAACAATAAAGAAAAACAAATAGAATAGTTAACGACCAACGATAACAACTAAATACTCTCTCCTTACTCGGAAAAGGCACATACATAATGTGGCGGGGTTAAACATGTGAGTGAGCCTGTGACAGCACAAAATTAGAACAAAACTATAAAAATCATTTGAAAAGGCTTAACTCAATCAGATCGACGAAAAGCGCAAGCACAACTATCAAATGACTAAAGACACAAATAAGTATAGATTAGGGAGTACTCACAGTTGGTGAACATTTCTTTAAAAGCAATTACAACTCATAAATAAATCGTGTTTTCCAGACTAAAATAAATTATAAATGTAAGAAGATGTGATATGATTGCTAATGAGATAACTGACCACAAGAGACCAACTGACACAGAAATTAACAACTATAGGTCACCGTATGGCCTTCAACAATGAGTATAACCCATACTTTATAGTCAGCTGTAAAAGGCCCCGAAATGACAAATGTAAAACAATTCAAACGAGAAAACTAACGGCCTGATTTATGTACAAAATAATGAACGAAAAACAAATATGATATACAGCAACAAACGACAACCACAGAATTACAGGCTCCTGACTTAGAACAGGCACATACAGAATGCGGCGGGGTTAAACTAGTTTGAAGGCGCACCAACCCTCCCCGTAACCTTGGACAGTGGTGTAATAGTACAATAAAAGAACCACCTATAAAAATCAGTTGAAAAGGGCTTTACTCATCAGATAGATACAAAGCAGAAATACATCTAACAAAAACACAGAGTGGACGTCGCAATGTACTTATATATCCCTACAACAAAAAGACACCAAGTACAGATCTGAGAGTACTCGCAGTTACTGACAGCTAGTTTAAAGCCAATAAAATCTAATAAAAAATCATGCATCTATGACTAAAATATCAATCAGTACACATCCAACATCCAATGGATTTGGTGTAAAGATGTCATTAAGAGTAAGGGAAAACATGACCTTTTGCAATGCCAATATACAGGTATCGGCTATGAATGTGCATATGTATATAAAAATGATATTTAGTTTGATTTTAATTTACTGATAACAAAATCAATATTAATACCAATAAAAACAATATTCAAAGATCTAATTATAGTGTTGAATTGGTAACCATTTAGAATAAGTTTACTTAAAGGATCAATAAGTTTACCCGGATCGTATCTAAATTTCCGATCTCGGTAAACAACATCTCCGTAAAAATAAGAATGTGCTATCCCGTAAAAAGTAAGTTTTGTACAGGTAAAACAAAACTTCCAAACCAAATCTTTATATCTATGGAGGTATAGTAAAGGTTTTAAGTAATCTGTGGTAACGAAATCCCTGACTTAATAATTTACCAGTAATACATATATAACGTTCATTGAAATCCAAAACGTCACAGCAGACACGGGAATAGCGAACGAGTTGTGATATATAAACACCGTAAGATTATGCCAAAGGAACATCACCGTCCAAAAAAGGAAAATTAACATTAGGGAACGAACAATCGTCTCTTTTGTCGTTAATTTTAGTGTAGAGTTTCCCGTATAATACTAAAATATCCATATCTAGGAAAGGACAGTTATTACCGTTTATATTTGATTGATTTAAAGTAAGTTCCTTTGGGTAAATTTCGGCAGTATATTTAGAAAATTATCGATTATTTAACGAAAAAATATCATCAAGATAACGATAAATGTTGTTGAATTTATTAATTAAATGCAATTTAGACGGGTCTTTACTGAGTTTGGCCATAAACTGTGATTCATAACAGTACAAGAACAAGTCTGCTATTAAAGGGGCGCAATTGGTGCCCATAGGAATACCAACAACCTGTCGATAAATTTTATTGCCGAAGCGTACATAAATATTATCAAGGAGAAAATTAACAGCTTCAATCATCCCATCACACCCCCAGTAATTATATCTAGCATATTTACCTTTCTCATTAGAGAAGAAGGCTTTAAATGAGTTGCAGCAGATATATTTGCATTCAGATTTACCAAACGACCTTTTAATTAAATAGGAAAACTTTTGTTTGATAAGATTGTGTGGAAGGTAGTGTAAAGAGTTGAAAAGTCAAAACTGTCAACAGAATCAAAAGAACCATCAAAGGTACATAATTTATCTAAAACATCCAAAGAATTTTTTACACTCCAAAAATAGTTAATTCCACTATTTTCATATGTTTTGTGTTTCAAAAATTAATGATAAGTTCTTTGACAGTGTTAAGGAACTAGTTAAAAGCACTGAAATATTAGTTGTAGAACAATTAATAGAGGACGAGATGAAACGTTATTTTACTGGGTTTTTTTTATTGGAAAATAAATTAGTACACACAAATAATTAAAACAATTAGTACACATTCAATGAATTTAGTGTACAGACATCGTATACAGTCAATATAAAAATAGGGAGATGTGGTATTATTGCCAATGAGACAACTATCCAACAAAGTTCAAATAAGGTTGAGGTAAGCAAATATATGCAACCGTACGGCCTTCAACAATGAGAAAAATCCATACCGTATAGTCGGCTATAAAATGCCCCGAACAATATGAAACAATTCAATTGAGAAAAGTATGTTTCGATGCAACATAATCGATTGTGTAATCAAGACAAAGTTTCCATATAACTCAATAGAGGGGAGCAAGCATTAAATTTATGAAGCTTGGCATAATTATCAATTAGAAACTTTTTTATATTTTAGATGAAACGTGCGTCTGACATACTATACTTTTAAGCATGGTAATTTATAATTTAAAGGGAAGCAACTGAATGTGCGTATAATTGTTGAATTTTACCATACTATTACAGTTTGTACATGTATTCAATACTACGATGTCCTAGAGTGGTTGCAATATTGGTTGGCAGTTGGCACAAGGATAAAAATCAGTAAACATCAAACATGGGACTTTCCAGATAAATTTGATTTCTATGAATTAAATGGTTCTCACTAAAATCATCTTTACAAGTCTGTTTAATATGAAAACCTAATGTTTAGCTTTGACGGTCACATTGCCATCAACGCCACATTACAACCCAACATTAAGGTAAGACATAAGATAACCACTGAAAAAGTTCTTTACTTTAGATAGACACATACAAGTGTGACGGGTTTTACCCAGTTTTGGGGACATGTTAAAATGTACTCAGTTATACTTAGGCTTTCTTAATCTCTGAAGCAGATGAAACTGTGATAATATTGATTTTGATCGAGTTGTTCATTCACGCCAGTGCATCTTTTTTTTTTTATCATATCTGTTAATTGTTATCAAAAATAACATTTATGAAGATAACAACCAAAGTTTAAAACTTACATAGAAAGAAGGATAAACTTCAGTGCCTGCTGGAATCCCATTATTCAGGAAAGTATATTCAGAATATTCAGCCATTATCTTAAGTGACTTTGATGTATCAATTGTAAATCTGTCCTCTGTTGTAAAAGAAAATGAATCAAACTTTCACTTGCAAATTAAATTGTATGAAAAGGAGCTGTAGGGTAAACGTCAACGGGACATCCGTTTAAATGTCACAAATACACTTCCAATAGATATTAACAATCATGATACCGTCGGGTAAGCACTGTGTGACAAGTTCATATTTATCATGTTTTGTTTACATAATATAGTCACTAAAATATGTTCATCCCTAACAGTAGTAACAAATGTACTGTGAGAAAAACGCCTGGCCCGTTTGCTTTCGGAGAGGTTTATAGCTTGTATTCCTCAATTTAGAAGCGATATAGAACCATCAAAAATTGAAACTATGACAAAAAAGATATATGTGATAGAGTTTGTTTTAATTGAAACATTTCAAAGATGAAAAACATTTTCTTTGTACGTGTCAATAATATGAAGATCTAAAATATGTACATTAATGTGATGATTTGTTTTAGAATTTACTGATGACAGCGGTGGTTTAAAATGTTTGTAACAACTCAACCGACTCCATATGAAATTGCTTGACTCAGCAGATTGACATGAAGGAAAAAAAAAACTTACATAAAGACAAAAGACACAAAGTACCGATCTAAGAATAACAATTTGCTGTTACTGTACGCTAGTTCAATGCTAATCACAACTAATGAAACAATCGTGTATTCACAGACTAAAATATCAACCAGTACAATTCCAACGAATTTATGGTTAAGGGCATACGATACAGTTTTGATCCTACGGTGATTGTTTACGAAAAATTGCATACAAGCTATTTTTCACCTGGTCAATTCAAATATGTAATAAAAAGTGTACCTTCAGTTTGACGTTGCAAAAAATAACATTTTACGTAAGTAACGTCATTACCTCCCCTGTAACTGTATCGTATAACAGTCTGACAAAACATGACCTTTTGAAATTTAAAAATACAAGTACATAATAAGACAGGAGGTAGGAACATATAAGTTTTCAAGACTATATAGCACTTATTTTTAGTTATGTTTACCAAATATTTACCAAAAACAAAATCAATGTTTGACTTAATCTAGAAATTGACAATGAGGGTCGGTTGAAAACAAAACTTTACGACAAAAAATATGATTTCAGCTTCCCATTTGTGAACTTTCCATTTCTATGTTGCAACATTCCAGCAGCTCCTGCATATGGAGTATAAATATATCCCAGTCGATTCGATATTCCAGGGCTTGTATTTCCTATCATGATTTTCTTGATAGAGGGCTGCTGCTCACAAGGAGTCTATCAAACCAAGAGTTCCAAGTGGTGAAGTTGTAATCATCCCTTTGTAAATTTTCGGGACGCAATCACGTTTTTGGATGACCGTTATGGAATATCTGTGTCACAGATGCAATTGTCGTAACCACACTCCCGTCCTCTTTTCCCCGAATGTGACCTACCGAATTAGACTTATCACCGGGTTTGTACTCACATGAGCAACACGACGGGTGCCCATGTGGAGCTGGATCTGCTTACCCTTCCGGAGCACCTGAGATCACACCTGGTTTTTGGTTGTGTTAGTCAGTTACAGAACTTCTAACCGATTGCGAAATGGTATGGTGCAAACCAGAATTAGTAGGACATAAAGCCATCTACTTAGCATCTTTTTACAACCCCAAAACATCTAATGGATATACATGTAAGCCATTTGAAATCAGTATGAGTAGAGCTACAAATGTGAAGAATGCATGCATCATTGCAGCTGGAGATTTCAATCTACCTGGATGGGACTGAACAAATAAACAACTTAAACCCAAAACCCAGAATGTTAACATCCATCACAAATTTACTGATATACTAGTTGACCATGGACTAACTCAACTAGTTGATGAACCTACGAGAGGACCAAACACCTTAGACTTCATTATTACAAATGACCCATGTAGTTTTAGGAGAACAGAAGTTATAGCTGGCCTGTCTGACCACGACATTGTTCATACTGAAGTGAACAGAATACAAGCTAAATTACAACAGAAACCAAGAAAAATCTTCCTATACAAAAATGCTAAATGGCAAACTATGAAAGACGACCTACACAATATCCAACACTCAGCCAAAACACTCTACGATAACCATTCATCCGTCAACGACATATGGAACCTATTTGCAACATCATTTGAAGACAGCGTGAATAGAAATATACAAACCAAGACTGTTCGAAAAAAGGATGGATGTCATGGATAACAACAGATATGAGAAGGTTAATAAGACGAAGGGACAGAGCATATTAGAAGGAGAAAAAAATCTGGAGATAAAAGAGATGCTACTTCATATAAAGATCTAAAGAGCAAAACCCAGAGAGAGATAAGAAAAACATATTGGAAGTACATTGAAGACATAGTTACACCAAATAGTGAATCTGACATGACAAAAAGTACTAATTGCATGAAAAGATTTTGGACCTATATCAAGCACAAACGGTTAGATTGGAGTAGTATACCACCACTAAAATAGGATTACTACACGACGACTAAACTGACAAAGCTTACATCCTAAATGCACAGTTCCAACAAGTATTTTCAAGTCAAAAAGAACTAAATGACACAGAATTCCAGACAAGATGCAACATGTCTGGTCAACATAACACAGCACCTGATATATTCATCACACTAGAAAGAATAAAGATGGTCTAAATCCACATAAAGCAGCAGGTCCAGACAATATCTCCCCGCGGATCTTGAAAGAACTGCAGACGAAAAAGCCCCTATACTACAACTTATCTTTAAAAGATCGTACGACACAGGGGAAGTACCAACCAACATCATAGAAAACAGCTAACCTATGCCCTGTATTAAAAAAAAGGGAAAAGTTTGAACCAACCAAGTACAGGCCAATATCACAAACATGCATATGCAAAATAATGGAACATATAGTAACCTGCCATATAATGTGCCATGCAGATAGAAACAACATCCTATATGAGCTACAACATGGATTTAGGAAGAAATTGTCATGCGAAACGCAGCTAATAGAATTTATTGATGATATCACCAAAAACCTTTAAAATGGCCAACAAACAGACTGCTTGATCATGGACTAGAGTCTGGGGTATCACAAGGCTCTGTACCAGGACCCAGCCTCTTTCTCTTTTATACAAATGACATGCCAGAGAACATTAAATCGACTGTCAGGATCTTTGCATACATCACTGTAATATCAGATAAAAATACCCTCATGGTACATGTGGTAGATTAAGACAAATTGGCCCTCTTGGGAGAAAAGTGGATGATGAAATTCTATCCTGATAAATGTCAGGTACTCTCTGTCACAAAGAACAAAACACAAGTAACAAAAAAATGTTCTCTCCACAGCCACACTCTTGAACATGTAACATCAGCTAAATATCTAGGAGTAGCAATAACATCAGACTTAAAGTGAGAAAATCACATCAGAAATATCTGCCTAAAAGCAAATAAACAATTGGATTCCTCAAAAGAAATCTCAACATCTCTAACACTGATATCAAAGAAAACCTACATCTCCCTTGTAAGACCAAAAGTTGAGTATGTGAGTGCTTTATGGGATCCATATCTCCAAAAGATAAACACAAACTAGAAATGGTACAGAGAAGATTAGTTAGATATGTAACTAACCAGTACAGAAATAGATCATCTGTAAGCGAAATGCTAGAACAGCTAAATTGGACATCGTTAGAGGAAAAAAGCACAATGCACGCCTAACCACGCTATATAGGATCAGCAACTAAGAAATAAACATAACAGCAAGTCATAAACTCATACCACCAGAAAGAATATCCAGAAATATGGCTCAAAACTCTTTCCGGATACCATCACGTAACACCACAACGAGGAAAGAATTGTTCTAACCAAGAACCATTAGGGATTGGAACGCCTTACCCAGTGACAGTGACATCTGTCAGTAGTCTTGACTCCTGACTAAATATTAAAATATAGTCACTTGTTTTTAAACCTCACTATTAAATATATGTATAGCACCTTTATTTTTTTTTTTTGTGTTTTCAAAATTATTCATGCACACACCCAAAAGTGACAAAATAGTCAACCTGATGACGGTGGTCACTCAGCGGTATAAGTAGAAGTTAAAGTGTTGCTCAGTCTTTAGCTTTCTATGTTGTGTTTTGTGTACTTTTATTTGTCTTTTGGTCATTTTCTTTTTTTTTGCCATGGCCTTGTCAGTTTTTTTTAGTTTTTTTATTTATGAGTTTAAATGTCTTTGTGGTATCTTTCAACTCTCTGTTTGTACCGATAAAACAAATTTCAAAGATCGTACTATGGTGTTAACTTTTTCACCTTGAAGAATAAGTTTATTCAAAGGATCAACGAGTTATCATGGATCGTATCAAAATGTACGGACTCTGTAACCAACATCAATATAGACATATGGATGTGATATCCTCTTTGTAAAAACATTTCTACAAGGTTCATACACAGTTATGTACCAAATATTTGTATCTATGAAAGAATTAATTTGTAAACGTTTCAATGAATTTGTGTTAAATACATGTGGATTCTGATAACAATTTAACTGGGAGATAAAATGAAAAGACTACTTTTTAAATTTGGTGCGCTGAGAAAGAGTCTTTCATATCATTGTTTGTTCTTTATATGATTATAGGTTGACGTATATATGTACATTAATAAAGTGTTATTTTTATTAGAAAGTCTTTGGTCGATACAAGTGCTGGTGGACTCTTATAAGTCCCCGAAGCAATCATCAACACAATAGTCAGTGCTCTGTTACCGATGTGATTTTTAACAAACTGTTTTAAAATTTTCCGTTCATGAATTCAGAAATTATTTTAACACTAAAAATATAAGATTCCCATACAAGGCAAAGTTGACGTTAGAGGAATTTGCCTTTTTTATGTCCCTTTTTGAGCATATAGCTCTTCATGTGATTTAAAAAATAATTCATGAGGGCTTGAATATATCGTGATTTTACCACGGGTTGGCCCTTTATGACAAATATTTTACCCTGAGCAATAGCGAGGGGTAAAATATCGGCATAAAGGGACAACCCGTGGTAAAATCACGATATATTCAAGCCCCCATGACTTATTTTTATTCTAATAGGACAAATAAGAGTAGTGTCAAAAGGGGGATTCTACACCACCTCCCTTATTTTCAAGGGAAAATCCACCACCCAAACATAAAATGCAAACGCAATACGTTCCAATTAGCCTAAGGGTAGAAACAAAATATGGCTTTCGTATCAAATGCTAGAAATACCCCAGCCCCAAACACCTTACAAGGATGTAATCCTAGGGTAGATACAAATAATGTCTTTTACACAAAACGTCAGAGATACCCCAGCCCCAAACACCTTAGAAGGAAGCATCCCCCAAATTGATATATATAAAGGGATGGCATCCAATATTGTTGATACAGATATGGATCAGTATGACAAATTCTTTCTGGAAATGGAAGAAATGTAAGATATTACCCCAACTCCCCAAAAGCAGCAGTGTTGTAGCAACCCCAAAATGGAAAATATGGACAAAAGGACCAAAATTTGTCAGCACTGTGGTACGGAGGTGCGTCAAAATATTGAGAATGATACTGCCGAAGAACCAAAAACTTGCGGCGCTTCGCTGAAGAGGACGAAAGGACAGTTCTGCAAGAGTAAACCGGGGAAAGATGGGCTCTGCTGGAGACACAGCAAAGAACCACGCCAGCAGGAGGAGGAAGAGGATACCCCAGTCGGAGGGAAAATCGTGGTGAAAAACACCATGAAAGAACTCTGAGAAATCGCGAATAAGGAGGGACTTAAGGGATACAGTAAGAAACCCAAGGGTGAATTGGTAATGTTAATTGAGAACAAAACTGCCCACAAATTTACCCGCGAAGAGGTCTTTACCAAAAAGGAGCTGAAGACCATTGCCAAAAGACGAGGAATTACCAACTATTCCCGACTAGGGAGAGCTGACCTGACCGAACTGGTGAAGAAGGACATTGAAAATGCCCCCGTCGAAGAGGAAATCAAAATTGTTGACCGACGCGATGCATTGAAAGGTGTATTTGGCACAGTCGTCATTAAACCGCTTAAGCAGCATGATTTGGAAACGTTTTTACAGGTAAGTCGAGGCACCATTTCCAATGAAATCGAAAGTACCCTCGCCCAAAAGAAGGCATTGAAGGTGCAAATAGTATTAACAGTAGAGTTAGTCAAATCAAACCCTGCAACCGGAGAAAATACCTACGTATATCCCACCTTCAGATCATATCAGGTTACGATCACCCAATCATCAGACCTTGATTTCGAGATTTCGGCCATGGAAGAGAAGTTGAAGGAAAATTTGGCCAAGTATATGCGTGATGGTAGTGGATGGACATTTGGAGAGATCGATCAGCTAGAAATCCACTTGAACAAATTCAAACCACTCGCTGGCAGCTCATTCATACCAACCCCACCAGCATTTGTCCAAAAGAAGGCAATCGTAAATATTAGGAATGAAGATAATCGCTGCTTTCAGTGGACGGTGCTGGCAGCTTTGCATGAAAATGAGGTGGATAAAAATCATGCCTACCGACTGAACCAATATAAGAAGTGGGAAAATGAGCTTAACTTTGATGGGATCGAATTCCCAGTATTGCTTAGGGCCATCGATAAATTCGAGCGTCAAAATGCAAATATTAACATTAACGTTTTCGGCTTTGATGGTGTGAAGAAAGGAGAAGATCTCCAACTTTACCCCCTGAGAATATCTAAGAATACCGGAGCACAGCTCATAGATCTCCTGTTTTTGACCAGAGAGAACAAACAACATTACTGCTGGATTAAGAGCCTTTCACGCCTTCTGACTTCTCAAGTGACAGGACACAAAGAATCAGTATACTTCTGTCGTAGATGTTTGTGCCACTTTTCTAGGCAGGATATTTTGGACGAGCATATGGAATATTGTAGCCAGAAAAAGCCGGTCAGAATCGAATGCCGGAAGAAGGAACTTTCATTAGTTTTCAAAATCACCAACGCCAGATGAGGGTGCCGTTCATCATCTATGCAGATTTTGAGTGTTTTACGGAAAAGCTGGATACCTGCCAGCCAAATCCATCGCGAGCCTACACCAAGGCGTATCAGGTGCACCAGCCCTCTGGATTTTGCTATCGCATAAAATACGCCCATGGTGATTATAAAGATTCGGTCATTTACTGTGGAGAAGATGCAGCCAAAAATTCGTGGAGTGTATGGAAAAGGAAATCGGAGAAATTGCCAAAACCTATGAAACCAATATTGCGATGGTAATGACGGATGAAGATAAGGAGAATTTCGCGGCGAGCACACTCTGTCACATTTGCGACAACACTTTGGGTGAAGATATGGTTCGCGACCACGACCATCTTACGGGCACATATCTCGGTGCAGCACACAATGAGTGTAATTTGGCGTTTCAGCTGCCTAAATTCGTTCCCATCGTATTTCATAATTTGAGTGGGTATGACGCCCATTTATTCGTGAAAGAACTAGGAACTGGAGAAGGGAAGATTAACTGTATCCCCAACACCGATGAGAAATATATTAGCTTCTCGAAGAATGTTGGAGATATCGAGATGAGGTTTATTGACTCCATGCGATTTCTACTCTCTTCCATCGAAAACTTGGCAAAGAATCTGACCAAGGATAAATTCAAGGCAACGCAGAAGTGCTTTGGTGATAAAACTGAACTGATGATTAGGAAGGGAGTATATCCCTACGATTATATAGATAGCCCCACCAAGCTGGAGGAAACACAGCTACCACCTAAAGAGACGTTTTACAACAAACTCAGCTGTGAACATATTTTCGATGAGGATTACGCTCACGCCCAGCTGGTGTTTAAGGAATTCGGTTGCCGGACGATGCGAGATTATCACAATCTATACTTGGAAAGTGATGTGGCCTTACAAGAAGATATTTTTGAGAATTTTAGGAATAACTGCATGATAACTAACAAGCTCGATCCCGCACACTATTTCACATCCCCAGGGTTATCTTACGAAGCGATGCTAAAATTCACCATGATCCGACTGGAACTTCTGACCGATCCGGATATGCTGTTGATGTTTGAAAATGCGACTAGGGGAGGCGTGGCCATGATATCTCACCGACTTGGAGAGGCTAATAATCCATATATGAGCAATTACGATTCATCACAGCCAACCAAATATCTGACCTACCTGGATGCCAACAACCTTTACGGGTGGGCTATGGCACAACCCCTTCCCACAGGGGGATTTGAATGGGCGAATCCAGAGGAGATTGATGAGATTTTGGAATATCCAGAAGATCATAAATATGGAGCGTTGGTAGAAACTGATCTAGAATATTCTCAACACCTTCACGATAGCCATAACGACTACCCTCTAGCACCGGAAGCCACGGAAATTGACGGAGTTCGTAAACTGGTACCTCATCTGGGTAAACGCGAAAAATATACCCGTCATCTTCAGAACCTCAAATATTATCTTTCCCAGGGAATGATCTTGAAGAAGGTTCATCGGATCATCAGATTTGAACAATCTCCATGGCTCAAACCGTATATCGACCTGAATACCGAACTCAGAGCTCAGGCTACAAACGATGCCGAGAAGGATTTTTACAAACTCATGAATAACTCAGTGTTTGGAAAAACGATGGAGAATATTCGAAAGAGGGTCGATGTTCGACTGGTGAACAGTGAAAAACAAGCTCTAAAACTGGTAGCTAAGCCCAATTTTGATCGCAGGGTCGTATTCAATGAAAATCTGGCAGCCGTTCACATGAAAAGAATCAAGCTAAAATTTGACAAGCCAGTCTACTTGGGAGCATGTATCCTGGACATCTCAAAGCTCCTGATGTATAAATTTCATTACGGTTTCATACAGGAGATGTACGGTGATAACGCCCGGCTGCTGTTTACTGATACAGATAGCTTGGCCTATGAAATTCAGACCGAGGATTTTTATATTGCTCCTCACGTCCAGGAAAAATTCGATACCTCGAACTATCCAGCTGACCACCCTTCCGGAATTCCAACCGGTGTTAACAAGAAAATTATTGGAATGTTTAAGGACAAATGTGGTGGAAAAAGTATGACTGGCTTCGTGGGACTCCGGCCAAAATTATATGCCTACAAAATGGATGATGGAGACACTACCAAGAAAGCAAAGGGAGTTACAAAGGCTGTCATCAAGCAGCATATTACCTTTGACAACTATAAGAGATGTCTTGACACCCAGCAGGAAATATACCGGCCGATGAATATTTTCCGAAGTTACCGCCATCAGATCTACACCCAGAAAATTAACAAAGTTGCTCTCTCGGCCAAAGATGCCAAGCGGTATATTCTCCCCGATGGAATTAGCACTCTTGCTCATGGGCATTATAAAATTGAAAGTGATCAGCAACATCGTCTGCCATAAATAAATAAGTATGGAAAAAACACAGAAAAGGATGAAATACCTCGAACGAAAAGCAAAGACCTTTGAACGTCAGAGACAACAATGGTCGGACGAAGAAAAATGAAGATGGATATCTGAAATGGAACACATTGATGCTCGTAATAAGGCTATGCTAGAAAGCACCCTAGCCACTTTGCCTCCCGGACAGATGGAAATGCGAGAAATGATTCAGCAAGGTATAACACAGGAAGGTGTAGGGGCGCACGCTCGTAGACTATTCTTAAATAAATGAGCAGCATATGAGTGCACAATCTAATCCTTCCCCACAAGCCTTTGTCGAATAAGGAATTGGAGAAAGCCGTCACAGCCCTAGGAATCCCAAGTTTCAGAGGGGTTTTTATGCGAGATACCTTACCTCCAACACCGCGGCGCATCGAATGTGGAATCTTGAATCACGATAGCTGGGAGGGTCCTGGAACGCATTGGACGTGTTGGTACAAGCGCGGACCGACAAAGTATTACTTTGACTCTTATGGATTGCCACCGCCTGACGAGATGGTAGACTATTTGCAGCCTGAGATCCGATACAACACCGATGAACTGCAGAAGCGAGGGGATGTGGTGTATGGTCATTTTTGCCTGTACGTGTTGAAGATGCTGGCGGCCGGAAAGTCGCTGGAGGACGCAGTCTTCTCACTCTATAAATAAATGGACAAATTTGAATCTCATGCAAGGAAGCGTATGTCCGTCTGGCGGATGTTCCAGGACCTGGATATGAACGACAATCGCATTTCTAGCCTAGGACATCCCAAGGACAGCTCGGATGCTGTGACAAAACGGTGGGTAACCCAAGAGTTGAAAGATGGTATGAAAGATATTGACAAATTAGATTCTGAGTGTAAACAGATGCAGATGACTATTAAGCGAATGCAAAAGGAGTATGACTCATCAATCGGAGAACTCACAAAAAAGGTGATGACTCTAAAAGATAGTAAAGTCGATAAGTCAAAATGCGCCTTAACCAACGGTGTTAAGATAAACGCTGAGCTGGATATGCAAAAGTTTCACTTGCTGAATCTCCCACTCCCAGAAACTGACAATGAACCCGTCACCAACGCCCTTTACGATCGTCTACAGTCGGATTTGGATGCATTGAGGGTTTTTGTCGAATTGAAGCATGCTTAGTTTTTCAAATCTTTCCAGTCTCAAGGTTGAGACTGGAAAGGTTGTTGAGGATTATTAAAGATCTGATTGCGGGACCCACGAGTTAAAACTCTTAGGATAACCCTTCCACTTTACAAACACCTCATTAATCCCGTTCTTGGTTCGCTTGCGAAGGATCTTCTCTATGCGGTAGACGTCCTGATCAGTCTTTTGAAGTTCGAACTCATAGAAGGAACCCTGAATTTCCTCGCCGCTGAAATCCTTGAGGCGATAGGTGGGCGGCTGCGTACCCAAAACTTGGGAGACGGTGTACACCTCTTCAGTCCAACGGGGTGTGTAACCCTTCTCAAATGTGCCTTTCTTCTTGGTAATTCGAACCTTATCACCTATACGAAACCGCGCCTGCTGCATGAGAGGGAGGTCTCCATACAAATTCCAATACACCTTGTTTTCATGTTTCTTGAGGCTTGCAATCACAGGAGTCATTTTAATGGATCTGTACTGGTGAACAAGATCATCCAAAACATTGATGTAGGTGCGTGTAGAGTTGGCCGAGAAATATTTGAACATCTTCTCTTTCATGGTGCGATTCCAGCGCTCAACCACACTCGACTTCTCCTCATTCTCGGTGGAGTAGAGCTCAATATCATGCTTTTGAAGCAGCTGCTTTACATCCTTGTTGTAAAACTCAGTGCCTTTGTCTGTCCAAAGCTTCTTGGGCACACGCTCCTTGAACACCGCTTGAAAGGCATCCCGCACCGCCACCCCCTTCTTGTTTTTGAGCGGTATCAACCAGCCATATTTGGAGAAGACATCGATGATGCTCAGCATGAACTTATTTCCCTTGTTATCCCTAGAAAAGGCACTCATATTAACAAGGTCGGCCGCCCAGGTCTCATCCACACCACCCACTACCACACGGCGTTTTTGAAACTTGTGTCGAACTGGTTTGTGCAACTCCTCAGCTAAATCATCGGTCCAGCGAACTTTTTTTTAACACCCAGACCAAATCGAGCTTTGGTGCCAAGGATGGGTCCGACAATGCTGCGGTCCATGCGTTCGCGTGTGGTAAGGTTGGGAATGGTGTTAAGCGAGGCTAGCATAGCTTTGTCATAGATGGAGTTGCGTGCGGTTGTATCCTTGTGCTGGGCATAACAAAGATCGTGGTGATATGCAGCCTGGTCCACTCGATTAATGGGTTTTGACCAAGCCTTCGGGGTGCCATCGGGGAGTAGTCGCTTGCTAAGTTTAGTCCCTGGTCCGGTGAAGTTGTGTCCGAGCAGATGCATTTCCATGGGTAATCGGTTGATTAGCTTGTTCATGAACCCTGCACAGGTTGTAGCAACAAATTGAGACTTCATGGCACTGCACACCTTGCAGTTGCCAAACTTTCTCCGTCGCCCGTTAATGGTAATTGTTTCGCCAGGGTTAGCTGTGTCCGTCTTCCTACGACATTTCACGCAGAAGATCATCGTTATTTTATTTAAATAAATGAACGTCGAAGACATTTCCTACAGTGCCAACGCCCCCAAGAGGAGCAATCACTACCTCCTTCCGCAGCGGTCGATCAGAGGGTTGATCATTGGGAAGTCGGACTGTGGTAAAACAACACTGTTGAACAACCTACTCCTGCGCGATGGATGGCTAGACTACGATCAATTGTACGACTTCGGAAAATCGCTTCACCAGCCCATCTACCAGCTGTTGCAGCAAGCGCTGGGAAAAGGCTTCCCTAAGGAAGATATCCGAGACCTCCTACAGTGCAAGGGCAAGTCACCCTACTCGTTGATCGATGTGGTCGACGCCTTAGCACCACCACGACACCCGAGTGGTATCGACACTTTTTTCTTCGAGCAAGGGAGTGATTTTCCAGACCCCTGGGAACTCGATCCCAACCGCAAGAACCTCATGGTGTTCGACGACTTGATGCTGAGCAAACAGAACACGTGTGAAGACTACTACGTGCGCGGTCGCCACAACAACGTCGATTGTTTCTACCTGTGCCAGAACTACTTCAAACTACCACCGACAATCGATCCGAGAAAATGCCAACTTCATCTGCCTCTTTCAGCAAGATGCTAAGAATTTCAATCATATCCGACGCGATCACTGCAACGATCTCACCAAGGAACAGTTCGACGCTCTGTGTAAGCATTGCTGGTCCCAACCCTATGGATTTGTAACCATCGATCTCACAAGCCCCAAGTCAGCAGGGAAATACCGATGCAAATAAGATGAGTTCTATAAGGTATAAAATAAAGAATGGATCAGTTCGAAGATTTCTTCCTGGAACTGGAGAATGAAGAATATCTGAACACAGAGGAACCCCAGCCCTGCAAGTTCGAATGGCCCTGCAAATGTAAATTTGAGTGGAACCCAGTAGATATGATAAGTATGTGATGGGAATGCGGTCGCGTGATCACCCGCCCGATCGATAGCAGTGGAGGTGATTTCGACGCATGGAACTCTGGCCGCCAGTATGATAAGGTGGAGCGCTTTCCTCAACCCAAATGCCCTACCAAGATGATTCGAGGCCACCAGTGCACACACCCATGCCGCCCTGGTAAAGACCTATGCCGCAGACACTTCAATCTTGCAAAGAAAAGGGGGCCGCAGCGGATACGGACGATACGTCTAGCGATTGGTAAAGGCGTCTGAACCTTCCTCCAGGCGCTTGGGAGCGTTTCACATAACGCTATGGGGCGTTCACACCAACGCTATGGGGCGTTCACACCAACGCTTAAGGGCGTTCACACCAACGCTATGGGGCGTTCACACCAACGCTTAGGGGCGTTCACACCAACGCTTAGGGGCGTTCAACAGCGTTCGATCCTATAAATAAATGACGTTTATCAAGATTACCGACCCTAAGCAGCGTGAGGCACTTGCAAAAGAGTTGCATGAAACTAAGCGGAGCATTCAAGCCAGCAACATGCAACACCGCCTTGACAATATTGGACTCAGCCGAGACCTTTCCAAGGTGTTCAAGCCTGTGGTTGAGGCTCAGCGGGAAGCAGCTTAAAAAATCACCAAAACGATGGCAGACCTTCCTGCAGCAGTGCCAGCCCTCCCTCCTCCACCGCCCGAGTTTGCCGATCCCCTTCCCATCGCACCACCTACAGACACCGTCCTCGGACCTCGAGCACAGCAGTATTTGCAGCTCAGTATGACTCCTTTCGTCGACCACACCTTTGGATTGCGATCTGAAAACGATGGTCTCTTCATCGGTAGCTCCCCAGTTACTTTTGACGGCGATGATATTTTCGTAGATGGTGTGAGGTACAAAGGAACCCTTTTCCTCTGGGAACTTATGGTGAAAAAGAATCCAGAATCGTTCGAGCCTGAAGACCTAGAGGACTATGCACAGATCCTAAAAAGTTCCGGTGCCATGTATCAAGGCAATTCCACCCTCTCAAGAACCCCGAAGGCGAATAAGGGTTACAAGTGGAAGGAAATCGTGTCCCACATCTACAAGAAGGATAAGTTTGGTAGTGGGCTACAAACCATATTTCTTCCTTCCAACTTCAAGCAGCTTCTCGATCGCCTGGAACTGTGCGCCGCAGCATACCGAGCAGGAAATAATGGTGTGCGCAACGAAATTGTGTCGATTATCGATGCTATGAAGAAGGGTAGACATATCAGCATCGATGAATATAAGGCGCTTCATCGTAGCATCCTATAAATAAATGTTGCAAATCAAGAAAGGTTACGCTCGAAAATACGCCTACGGTGGTAAAGGACTGTTTGACACAATCGCCAGTTTGGCTGGACGCATGTTTACTTCCTCTGCCGCCAAAAACCTAGGAAGTAAGGCCGTGAGTGCTGCCACCAATGCAGCCTTGAAATGTGTTGAAAAAGAAGCCTCCAAAGCCGTCGACCATATGGTTGATAAACTGACCCGCCCCAGAAAACTCAGTAAAACCCCTCGACAGCCTAGTGTTCAACGTAAGAAGCCAGAGCAAGTTCGGTTAAACAATCTTATTTCCGGCTCTGGTATCAAAACCATCCACGACTTCGTCCAACGCTATAAATAAATCCATTATGTCTGACATCCTTACAATCACCGAAGGGTTGACCTTTGACGAAAGTCTCCAGGAATATCAGGTTCGAGAATACGAACCACAAGCCGGTGCCCAGCTGAACAATGCCGGTGCTGAAATCCGAATCAACATCGAAACCCAGGATTTGTTCCCACACCCCGCCGAGAGTTATCTCGTGGTGGAAGGTCGACTTCTCAAGAATGATGACACAGCATATGCCGATGGCGATCTTGTGTCGCTCACCCATAATGGTATCATGTATCTCTTCAAGAACATCATTTACAGGCTTTCCAGTCAGCAGATCGAACATATTAACGACCCCGGCATCGCCACCACTATGCTGGGAATGTTAACCTACCCCGACGACTTTTCCAAATCGCAGGGTCTCAACCAACTGTGGTATAAGGATTTTGCCACCGATGCTGAGGCTGAGAACACTGGATTTGCGGCCCGTCATGGATACATTATCACCAAGCCCACCAACAAAGGATCGTTTTCGTTTGCCATCCCCCTAAAACATATTTTTTGATTCGCAGATGATTACAACAAAATAGTGTACGGGTTCAGGCACGAAATCTCACTCGTTCGCGATTCAAATGTTAATGCCATTCTGAGAGCAGCTGCCGTCAACGATCCGGCAAAGATCGTCCTGAGTAAACTATCGTGGTTCGTCCCTCACGTCACCCCCTCAGACAAAAATAAGATGCAATTGTACAAAACCATCCAGAGTAAATCCAAGATCCACTGTGGATTTCGCATGAGACAGTGTGATTCCATAGCCGTCCCCCAAGCCTCACAGTTTAACTGGCGCCTAGCTGCCAAGAGTGGTCGCGAAAATCCTAGATATATCATCATTGCCTTCCAAACCAACAGAAGTGGTGACCAAACCCATAATGGTTCCGTGTTCGATCACTGTCGATTGCGAAATATCCATGTCACCCTCAACGCTGAACGTTATCCGGCAGTCGACTATAATGCAGCTTTCAACGAAAATAGAATCGCCAGAGTGTGCAAAGAGGCCTCCGACTTCAGAAAGAAATTCCACAACATGGACAGTCTCCTCAGTAATGGTGGTATTAATCCCTCCAATTTCATCGACTTGTACCCCTTGTTTGTAATCGATGTGAGTCATCAGTCTGAGCGTCTCAAAGAATCTACGGTAGACATTCAGATCCGGGCCGAATTCGCCCGCAATGTTCCAGCCAACACCGAAGCGTTTGCACTTGTCATTTCCGACAGAATCCTACAGTTTGAATCCGATGGTCAGAAGATGAACGTCGTGTACTAAAAAGTAAAATGGATAAAATTCACCTACAACTCCTCTTTGCCAGTCGCCCCGCCGAAGTCTATGCGATCGTAGTAAAGGCTGGTAAACAACTCAAGGAGCAGTATGACGGTATCGAAGAGTGGAAGCAAAAATAAGTGACAATGGTCTGCCATAAATAAATGGACAACATCTTGTTGCAGCAAATTGCTAATAACACCGACCCCCAAACCGATGGGTTTTCCTTCATCGTCTCTGGAAAGAATAGCCAAATCCTTACCCGGTTCAACCCCCCTGCTGCAACTCAAGGAATCCAAGACCTACGAGATGGCATTGGTGAACCTGGAAACCTATAACTCCATCCCCAACATTCATACAGGTAACAATTATTTCCGCTACTCCCCCGACGATGGTGCCAACTGGTTTCCCATCGCACTGAGCACAGGTTCTTATGACATCGAAGACATCAACAATGAGATCCAGCAGCGGCTACGGCTCAACAAACACAAAAAAAAGATCATCATCGATGCCAACCGGGCGACACTAAGAGCAACGCTGACCCTCGCCAGACACTATCAAGTAGACTTCAACGTTGTCAATAGCATCAACACACACCGTCTTGGGATTCGGGCGGCAGATTTACACGTTCGATATGATCACAAACGGCTATACGGAAGGGGAACACATTGTAAATATCATCAGCATTAACAGCATTCTGGTAAATAGTGATATCATCCATAGTTATGTGAACGGTACCCAGCAGTCTACCATCTACAGCTTCTTTCCCGTAGACGGTCCTGGTATGAAGATCATTCAAACCCCTAAGAATCTAGTATACTTGCCAGTGACCTTGCGAACCATCAATCGCATGCAAACGTATCTCACCGATCAAGATGGTAGGCCCATCGATTTCAGGGGTGAACATCTCACCATCCGCTTTCATCTTCGTGAGGTACAAATAAATGACTTATCACGAACATGGTTTGAACTTGACAAAAGGTCAAGCTGATAAACTACAACGGGCTGCCAAGGAAGGTTGTCCGGTCTCCATTCGTTTGTCCCCCGCAAACCTGCAAGGCGAACACAAGATGTGGCTCACCACCCGCCAGGTTCAAAAGATCGCCAAGCGCCTACATAAGGGTACTGGTTGCATGGTCCTAGAGTTGAGTGCGACCCAATTGAAGGAAAACATGCAGAAGGTGAGAGGCTTCCTACCCATGCTGGCGGGGCTTGCAATGAGGGCACTCCCCATGTTAGCAAAAACCATTCTACCCGCCTTGGGTGTTAGAGCCTTGAGTGGTCTGGGTGGTGTAGCCGTCAAAAAGGCCTTAGGGTCTGGATTGTACCTAAAACGTGGTGGGTGTGTTTGTACCGTGAAACCTAGTGGCAACGGTCTCTACCTCAAACCCTCAAACGCCCGGATCACCTATGGTGATGGACTCTACTTGAAGCGTGGTCAGCAATTCCATGACGGGGCCGGTCTGATCTTAAGTGCTAACAGCCCCTTCAAAAATATTCCCCTCCTCGGTATGCTCCTATAAATAAATGGATGATTTAGATTCTGGATACCGACAAACCAGAGTCGAATGTATGGAAGACCAACTCAACGCGGATATTCATAAGCATCAACGTACCTTGAAGAACTGCAAACGTCTGGACAAATTTGTATCTGTAGCACTGGGTGCTTGTTCTGTGGGCAGTTTGGTGTTAACCAGCTGCACCATGGGGTCAGCTTTAACCTGTATAGGTTTTTGAGTGCCACTGGCGTGATGGTACTCACACTGATCTCAAGGCGTATCATGAAAAAGAAGAAAAAACACCGCGACACCTTGCAATTGGCACAGTCCACAAAATTCTTGGTTCAACAATGTATTAGTACTGCTTTGGCTGATGATGAACAAATTGATGATGCTGAGTTTGGGAAGATCATAACCTGCCTCAAGAACTACTATGATGAGAAAGATCAGCTGCGACAACCTTCCACCACTTTTAGTGAGGACCTTAATGCGCATGCGCCGTAAAAAACGTCACACATCATTCCGTTACACTTCACTCCACACATCGTTTCACGATGTGCTCCGTTCCGCTTCACTTCATGATGTGCTCCGTTTCAAACATAAAAAAACTTTCCGACCCGGCAGAAATGTTGGATCGGAAAATTTTTTGTACCCCACCCACCCAATTTTTGGACTTACTTTCTCACAAGGTCGTAAGAAAGGTACTCCTTGCTTGGTCTTTTTGCTGACTTTGTAGCCTGTTCTTCCAAGGGTTCTGTCTCCCTGTTTAGTCCACTGCAGGCCCACACCCTAGTCTCCTTCTCTGGTTTTCAAGGTGAGGATCTTACTCTTTCCAAACTTACCGTCTACTTCCACCACTTCCAGGATTTTATAGATCACCCCGGTTGAGAGTTCCTTCCATTACAGGGTTTCCAGGCTCTGATCCTTTGCCTTTTCCTCGAAAACATTATCGTTGATAAAGTCGTCGTCTACGATTTTTGAACTTCTGAGTTCTTCCATCTTTTGTACGAAAGCCATATTTTGTTTCTACCCTAGGATTACATCCTTCTAAGGTGTTTGGGTTTTGTGTAAAAGACATATTTGTATTTACCCTTAGGCTAATTGAAACGTATTACGTTTGCATTTTATGTTTGGGGTTGGGGTTCCTATGCTGGATTTGTGCTTAAAATTGGGGGGTGGTGTAGAATCCCCCTTTTGACACTACTAAATAAGGCAATTCTTTTGGATCGAAGCGCTCTAGGTGAAGGCATTATTTGCCGTTCCTATAAATAAACGCACTATTAGATTGACGTAAACGAACGGAGCAAACTGAATAAATGGCATGCTTAAACTATTTACAATGACATATTTAGATAGGTTTGGATGAATCTAAATGGTAATTGTATTTATATGTCTTATATGTAAACAAAAAATGGCTTATATAACACATTTTAGCATCGTTTGTTTACGTTTTCTTGTTGTGATGATTTTCGGTTTCACAAGCGTGTATTTTCCCGTAAAATTCTTATATTCTTACATCATCATTCTATGACGTCGGGTAGCTCATTCATAAAAAAGCGTATGACGCGGGAGTACGATCGGAACAGCTCAAACAATATATTCATATTTTACCACGCGTGTGTACTAAAAGCGTTTGAAGAACGTCATGTTAGAATAGTTTATATACATCCTTGATTTCCAAATATTTGGGTTTTAGCGTTCCTGATGAAGTGAAAATTCCGAAAAGCGCTTCGCACGAAATTAATACATTTTTATTTTCATTTACTAGCACTGGATCCAAACCAGCGAAAATATTTAAGGTTCCACTCCCGCAGACAAAATCGACTATTTTTAGGTTCCTTTTGTTCATATAGCTTTAATGTGTTTAGGTCTTATACAGCATTGACTTTCAAATGTTAAGGTTTGAGCGTTGCTGAAGAAGGTTAAACCAGAAAAGTGCTTCGGACAAACGAAATTAATAAAGTGGTATTTGTAATAACTAGCACTGGGTCAATACCATTAGTATCGGGGGTTAACTATCATCAACTAAGTAGTCTGTATTTCTATACTGATATGATTTTTCACAAACTTTTCATGAATTCTCCGTTTATAAAGTAAGAAAATATTGAAGAAACTAAGGTTCTAACTCTCTCAGGCAAAGTTGACTTAAGATGAATTCGGATTTCCTAGGTCTCATTTGGTCATATAGCTCTTCATTTGTTTAGATCTTCTAACTTCCTGGTTTTTAAATCCAGAAAAGCGCTTAGAACGCACAAAATTAATTAAGTTTAGTTTTTTTCAATTTTATATAGTCATTCAAAATTCTTTTCAGAATGGCACATATTATACACATTCTTTCCCTGGTTTTATACATGTTTGCAGTATATTTTCCTTTTTACTAATTGTTTGATGTAGTGCGATATTATTAAACTATTAAATTTCTAAATTAAAATTTGCAGTAAAGTGTTAGGTTTTGTTCCGTGGGGAAGGCCTCACAATGACTTTGAGACAGCTTTAAAAGCAGTTTTCCATTTCGTACCTTTTGTAAAAAACGCTCAAAAAGTTGAAAAGAAACTGACAAGGTCAATCAAGTAGCACAGACAGTCTTGATTCAGTCATTTTCTGAAGATCTTCAGTCTGATTAACCATGAACTAGTTGACCGGTGTAGATAAATGTGGTAATTTTAGTGCAAAAAGGTCACTTTTGATATCACTATAGCAGAAACATTTTGAAATTTACATATTTGACCAAGATATTTTACACTCATTAACATCTGTGTAAAATACACCTTTTAGAAAAATATCTTTTTTGATAAACTGTCGCTTATAACTAAATATTAATGATCTCAAAATGAGGCAATTTTAGCAGTTTATTAAGTTTTGTAATAACCTCAACAAGTTTGAAGCTCTTCTGCAAATATGAAAGACAAAATTAAGAAATATAAATACTGATGTCAGACAGATTAATGTCTTATGAACATCTGAATGATGTTTTTGTTGATTTATGATACTTTTTGATTTTCGAATTTAAGGGGCAAAAAGTGGCCTTATCATATCTTTTCCTTTAATTGTTTACAAATATGTCGAGATCAAAAAGTTTATTTGTTTATAATTTTGTCATGATTGATTATTATTATTATCAAAATGTATTTCGACAACGATTCGTATAAGATTTTTTTCCAATTAGATATCATCAATCTGGTTATTAATTTTAATTATTATTTGAAATGTATTGTTTGCAAAATAAGATTATTTTGGTTACCATTTCGTTGTTATGATTATGTATTTATTGGACATTTCAGTTTGCACAGCTTCCCATCAAATCACAATCAAATTACTGTTGTCTTTACGATTTATTCGATAAGGGGTTATTTTTGTAATGTGGATGTTAATATTTGATGTATAAGTACAAAATAGCACCTGAAAACTAAACATTGTCAAAGGTGTGTCAATTTATATCTGCCACTGAACAAGTGACCTCAATACCAGAGAAATAATAAGGAGGTTACCTCTTAGCAATCGATATTATCAGGCAAAAATTTTTGAGATCAGATTTATAATTAAAAAGACAGTGTTCAGAAACCGAAATGTGCCATCAGTTCATCAGACATCATATCACAAACAACATTCCGAAGGGTGGTAGTTCAGATAATAAACATACGTGTACAGGTTATTCCATCTCCTCTATAGCCCTGTTTACAGGTACATGAAAATCCACCATTTATATTTGTACATAGTGCTCTGGTCGCATCGTCACAATTGTCTGTGTCTGCTAAACACTCATCAATATCTTAAAATGTAAATATGACTTACTAGAAAACCTGAATTGTCAGCAAGAACCCTGCTAGCACTTTTTGTGAGGCACAGAAAGAAGTTATTGATACAGTTAAAAAACATAATGCCAACGGATAATTTTTGACACCAGAAACTTGATTCTTTATATTTTAACTAAATTTCAAACTTTGTTGGAATCCAAATATTTTGAATGTTTACGCATTTTGTTGTACATTTTGAAAATGGCCAACAACGAATAAATATTGACACCAGGAATTATTTCAGGATATCATGCACTACACAAATTTCGACTTTATTTAAAATCCGTGCCCTATGATTTTGATGTATTTTGAAAATAGCGACCAACAGATAATTTTTTCGTTTATCATTTGCTGAACTTCATGTGCAACTTCATAAACAAAACAGGAAGATGTTATCTTGTGCAATGCCCAAGACATACCATACAGAAAACAAGACAAACATTTTTAGTATTCAATTTGTTTCAGCCTATGAAGTAGCAAATTGATATTGGTCCCAATAATAAGTGACGCAGAGATATGTGACTGAACACCAACAGTACAATAATAACCATTATCAAAGTCTTTTTAGCCGATTAGACAAAAAATTGTTCCTAAATTTGTTATCTTTATGATATATGAGCTCAGTGTTTTCCCTATACTGGTTTTGTATTGTATGTTATGTTTTTTAAGTTTAAGTTATCTACTGGTCGAGAATAAAAAGAACGAGGATTGAGATATCAAAACACTATAGACTTTAACCCCATCGTCAATTGTCAAAACTTAATATTTCGTTATTTGAAAAATTATGTGATCTCTGATAATTTTGTTAAATTTATAAACAACTTTTATAGACTCGGAACGATTAAGAGCTAGGCATATTGTGTGAACATCTGTTTGTTGTTGAAGACTGTAGGTTCCCATTTAGTTGCTTAGTGGTTATAATAATAGCTAGATTTATATCTCCTTAACGTGTACCTCATATCCTCTTAACGGGTACACCCATTCCTTCTTGTATTCTTATAAATAAATGTTAAAAACATTCTTATGGTTTAAAGATGTAGTCAGGTCAGGTTCCCATTTAGTTGCTTAGTGGTTATAATAATAGCTAGATTTATATCTCCTTAACGTGTACCTCATATCCTCTTAACGGGTACACCCATTCCTTCTTGTATTCTTATAAATAAATGTTAAAAACATTCTTATGGTTTAAAGATGTAGTCAGGTCAGGTTTAGGAATTTTTGTCAGATGTTCGGACTCCTTGGGTTTTTTCCTACGATACTGGGTAAAATATTTTGCCACATATCACACACTTTTCTTTTCATATAAGACTGCAATAGCTCATAAAAGGTCATTTACCAAAATTTAGGCAAATTCTAGATTTCTTTTCTTACGATTTGAGACCAAAATAAGGCCAATGCTAAATATAAGGTAAAAGTCCGGAGTCAGCCTTTTCCCGCCAATTAAAAAAAATATATCGAAAAGTAGATACATAACCTATCAATATTTTTAGCTAAATTAGTTCCCTAACTTATGCTCTTCTGATATAAAGTATCAATTTTAAATTCCAGATTTATATTCACCTGACAACATCCTTAAAGTAAAAAAAAATCAATTTGTTGGTTCACAGATCCGTGTGCATGTTGATTTTTGCGGCATTATCGGTGTTAATGCAAAATTCTACAAAAATATATTGTATGTTATAGCATTCTTGGGAAATCCCCGCGTCCAAATTACTAATTATGTAGATCGAATGAAAGTTTGCTTTAACTGCGTCACAAACCTTATACTTCAGACACGGAAAAAAGCAAGACTAAAACGAGTTTCTGGTGGTTAAACAAGAGTAATGTAAATATCTTCAGTTTTGCTCAATTGCAGATTTCCAAGTTTTAGAAAATATTTTCTTAAATATGATATTTATGGAATAACTTGTTGTTTGATGATAGAAGAAAGAAATCTGAGATTTAACCGCCATTAAATGTATAGGGTTTCATGTCTTCTGTTCAAGTTATGGTGGGTTTTTTTTTTGGGGGGGGGGGGGGAGGGGGATTAAACAATACCTTTTGATTCCGCAAGAAATTTACAACAATTTTGATCGATACGGTAAATAAATATCTGCTCATTAATTGATATTCTTTCAGGACAAATTTGGACTTCCATGAAACCTTGATAAACCATGATACCCAGGAGTAGACACAGTCACAGATAGAAAGCTCTTTTATTTCATATAGCAGTTTGGTACAAATGTGTCGGAATAAGTTCAGACACAATGTTAATTATTTTTTGATTGCAAGTCAATAATTCAATCTCATTTGAATCTGTATTCATGCGACCTTCAATGAAGCCCTTAGCTTAGAGATGGGTTACGCATGTGCTAAGCATGTTAAGTTATAAAAAAGAAAAGAATGCCAAAATTGAAAAGTAAAACAAAGAAACAACGGGAACAATCCATTTTGCTGACTGATTCAGCCAATAAAAACATCGTTCTTTCAAAGGTAAAACGATGATTTACCTTTTTCTTTTTTTATCTAGGACGTGAAATCAAACAGACATAGAAAATAGTCATTACACAATAGTACGTGCTTGTCTGTTTATTTTTGTTTATATCGGAACATGTGGCCATTGGCATTCGTCAGTGTTAATCTTCATGTTTGATAAGTTAGTTTCTAGTCTAAAATACTCATGAAATGTTGAGACATCATAACGACTCCATGAAATTTTTATTGATTCTTTTTGACTTTTCGAAATTTGGATATATGTTTTTAAAGTATTTTATAAATCATATATGGGAATTCGGGTGAAAACAGTTAACATGAATTTGACAGCTAATGCCCCTTGAAGCCGGTAATCGATGGAAATGACCGGGAACTTTTTTTATCAATAAATAATATAAATATGCAGCAGGTGCTACCTATTTTGCGACCGATTTTAAAATAACCTTTTTTAAACAAATATCAGTAGTCGATTTTCGATTACTTGATTGAACAGAAGCAGCTAGAAGTCACTCAGTTGGCGTTAATGTTGCAATCTGTATTGTATTATACATTCAATATGGTGTTTTTGTGAACAGCAGGGTTTTTATATGGGGGGGGGGGGGGTCCTCATTGAAGTGTTTATATGTCCTGTCTTCTTTCAGGCTATTTTTACAGGATTGAAATACAATGTATAGTCTATTAACTATTAAGATATAAGAAATGTTGATCTGGATCTTATTTCTTGTTCTCTTTTTTTTTTATATTTTTACACCTTTTTTTCATTTTCTTTTCGGTTTACGTGTTTGATTTTTAACTCTTGAATCTCACATAAAGTCTTACCTTCACAATTGTCTGTGTAGTACTTGGTGTCACATAGACATGAATAATTCCCTGGAAGATTTTGACATGCTACAACCCCAGCTTTAAAATTTTGCGTTGTAGTATCTTTGCAATCATTATTAGGTATCCGACACTCATCTATATCTGTAATTATTTAACAATTTTTTATGTATCCTATCTTCGATATTATATTTTTTAGATCATATTGGTCTATAGGTTCAGCAGTCCAAATGACATTTTGTTTAAGTTTATTCTGTAATTGGTAAAGATTGTACTGGTTATTGTCATATTATTTCTAAATCAAGGTTCAAATATAAAAGTTCCGTAAAATATAGAGGTACCAATAAAAGTTGTAACATGAATGGGTAATTTTTCTTTTGTTGCTCGAGTAAGTTTACTTTAAATTTGGTATTTATAAAGAAGTGCATCAACTGATTAGATTTTTAGTTAGGGCACTATCGAATCCCGCCGTGGATCACTTCTCATAGGAATAACAATTAAAGAATGTGAGGAGCTTAAACTAGTGCTCTAACTTCCATCTCAGAAGTTGTTAATCCACTGTATGGCTCCACCACCTTGGACTACTAAATAACGAAATAACGAAAGAATGAAACAAAATGTAATAAAAATGATCGTGCATTTTCCTACTGTCATTGTGGGTGCATACCTGTGTCGGAATTAATTTTCAAAAAATACATGTCACTGGATATTTAGTAATTTTCTCCATTTTACAAAGGTCTATCTCCGTAAATTTAGCATGCTTCAAATATTTAATCCTGGACCTTTCGTAATCAATTGATTAACCGATTTTTTTTCCAGTTGTTGGAAATGGAAGAATAGTTTATTCATAAGTGGTTTTTAAAAATGCTTCCTTCTTATCACAACGTTTAACTCCATTGAAACAACACGTCCTATTCGGGGTTTGAAGGCAGATAAACATCGAATAAAATTTTGCATCTATCCCCCCTAAAGAATTTTCGGGGAGAAAAAAACTATTCAATAACACAAATGGCTGTCGGGTCTGTAATCTGCTATGTAAATTCCAGGGTAAGACTTCATTTACATGTACCTGTATCTGAAACACAAATCCTACTGATATAACCTACTGCATGGGTTAATTTTTTGAAAATGAAACAAAGTAATTACAAAAAATATGTACGTTACTATTTTATTCATGAAAACTTCAGTATTTATTGCCGGTCAGCATTTAACCTTTGATAAGTGTCATCGCCCATTTATACATGTATTACACATCATATATAGCCACGTCTTACTCATTACTATATTTAATCAACTCAAAGCTACGCTTCGGACGCATGAAATTTATAACGTTTAGTTTTCATTTTTTTTCGTGCATTAAAAACGTTAATTCCTAAAAGGCATGCTATATATAATGTTTAGCCCTTGGATTTCGAAACACATGTTACTATTTATTGTAATAATAATCATTACTACGTCTAGGTTAGTCTATGAAAAGGTATATACTATGAAATTTAGAGCGAGGGGCTTGTCCCGAGCTCTTAATTTCATAGTATTTACCTTTTCATAGACTATCCAATTTAGCACATATTTACAACTCAGTAATCTTTTAATTGGTCTATTGATAGTTTATTTTTGGCTTTGTAAAACGGAGCTCATTAACGAAATTTTGTAAATCTACTCACTAGTATCATTGTAAAATTTCAAAAGGCCCTTGACTCTAGAATGAAAAGATGGTAGCTGCTGGTGTAAGTATGTTTATTGATATAAAGCGGTGTTTTACTATACATGTCCTTCTTTACATGGTAAGATGACAAAATGAATTGACCAAAAGCAGGCAATAATTAAATTGCAGTGGAAGCTTTACATGTCTTGAAAACAATTTTCAATTTCACAGTAAAACTAAAGCTATAATAAATTTGAGGGTTCAGGGGGTTGCAAAACCCCTTTTTTGGAACCCCCTTTTAAAATTGGCTGGATCCGCCCCTGTTATGTCCCAATAGATAGTTTACGGATAGTCATTAAAAAGCAACTACCAATTGATCAAAGATCAAAGATACTAGGGTTTATGTTTATTTTATTCATTTCAAAGTAAAAACTAAAAGATATATCAGAACATGTATATATATATATATATATATATAAGTCTAAATTGAAAACAACGTTCAAACCTATGATTGCGTTGGATAAAATCCTCAATTTTTTATACGTGTGCATGCAAAACAAATTTCTTGGTAGAGGGGTCTATATACAGCACAAACAACATTTTCAAAAAAAAACAAAAAAGTGAAAAAGTATATTTAAACAAAACGCATTTGACTAACAGGTCGAACAACGGATGTTCTTAAACCCTGCTGACTGCCATTGGCGATTGCCAAATAAACGGATCACAAGATGTAACAAAATGGATCTTTATCATTAATTTAATACCAAACAGAAAACAATAAACTTGCGGAAAAGATGGTATACCGCAAACATGAGGTGCAAACATTTTGTACACCATATCCGGATTTCGACAATTAATGTCTATTCAGTGATGTTAGGAATCGAAACGGTATTTGGAAGGCCATATAATTTACCTCAATTTAGGATAGACTTGAATTTTGAAGAGTCGAAATAGGATGAACGGATCATATAAACCCGAAGGCAAATATAATACAAGCCCAAACGTAAAAATATATATAAGTCTAAATTGAAAACAACGTTCAAACCTATGATTGCGTTGGATAAAAACCGCAACTTTTATACATGTGGATGCAAAACAAATTTCTTGGTAGAGGGGTCTAGATACAGCACAAACAACATTTTCCAAAAGACCAAAAAAAGTGAAAAAGTATATTTAAACAAAACGCATTTGACTAACAGGTCGAACAACGGATGTTCTTAAACCCTGCTGACTGCCATTGGCGATTGCCAAATAAACGGATCACAAGATGTAACAAAATGGATCTTTATCATTAATTTAATACCAAACAGAAAACAATAAACTTGCGGAAAAGATGGTATACCGCAAACATGAGGTGCAAACATTTTGTACACCATATTCGGATTTCGACAATTAATGTATATATACATGTACAGGTGGCACATTCTCTTCAGACATTATCACGGGTTTTCAACGAATGACATCGTCCTGAACATGCATGAAATATTTACACTGGACATTAAGCAACCAATAATCAATCAAGCAAGTCATGACGAAATAGATCAAGTTGCCTTAATTTCCTTCTCAAGGTTTCATAGTACACACTTTTTGATGAACAAAGTAATTGCACGGATGATAAATTATCACATTTTTAAGAAGACGCTGTACTCTAATCAAGGTAGCCATATTTGTTACTCTTTATTTAAATGAAAGAAACTTGCAATCGTCAAAAACATTTCTTAGATCCAAAGATTTTAATAGCTGGATATTTAAAAATCAATGTGAAACTAATTACAAACTATTTAATTTAATTTGGAACACAGCATTTTATTTCACAATAGCCAGTGGCAATTTTTGTTTTAATATCTTGATTACAATACAATGAAATCTTACCCTTGTGGTCATTCATGTAAAGTTACTTAGTACACGGAAAAAGTATGTACTATGAAAATTAGAAGGCAAATTCAAGCAATTTGATTGGACTAGAAGTTGTAAGTATGTGCTAAACAATATTAGAATCTTTAAAACAATCATTAACTATGATTTTACCTAAGCTAGTTTTACACTATTCTATGCTTATAATTGAATTTACACAGTAAGTCTACTGCATTTGTAAAACTATTAAAATCAGAAGCTACCATAAGCGTGTATGATAATGTTTCAATCACTTAGCACGGAGATTAAGGGTTGTTTACGACATATTCACTACAAAAGTCAAAAAGTCTGAAAAGACCAGTTTTTGTCTGAATTTGCATGAATTTTTACTCGACATTCTTAATTTGTCTGAATAATTTTTAAAAATTCTTGACATAGTATGAATTTGTCTAATAAGGTTCTTGATTTCTCTTGACAAGTGTCTTGACAGTATGAACATTGCCTTAAAATTTCTCGACACTTCCTGTATCATCTGATAAGAGTCTGGATTAGTCTCTACCAATTCTTGACTGTCTTAAATTTGTCTCGATCTGTCTTGACATATTCTTGACATTCTTAATAATGTCTGAATATGTCTCGACATATTCTTGACATTCTAAATAATGTCTGAATATGTCTCGACACATTCTTGACAGTCTTAAATATGTCTTGACACTATCTCAACAGTATAAATTTCGCCTGAAATGTGAACAGACTTATTCTGCACTGTTTATGACATTCTATTGCTGTTATATACTCCTTTTTATTATGGCTAAACTAAACGTTGAAGAATCAAGGATTATTTTGGTATAGTAAGATACCCTTTTGGTGCAACTAAGTTGGATTACCCTGAATAATCCCCCATGTAGTTTAATTTTGATTTATTTTTATTAAACATTTAAGTGATTGTTTTCACTTGGAATATAAGTCGAAGGTATTGACAAACAGCATTTAGATTTTTGCCGTTCGCAAAACTGCCAGTCAAATTTGCTTTACTAAAATAGGTGTATTGTATCTCTTTTGGACCCCACAATTCATCTTTTGGGTTTGTGTGGCTAAATGAGGAGGGGGGGGGGGGGGGGGCTTTCGTTTAGGTCAAAGAATTTGTTCCCATCTTGATTCAAAAACCTTATTGTCGAGCCTTTGACTTTAGTCGAAAAAGCGAGACATAGCGATCCTACATTCCGTCGTCGGCGGCGTCCACAAATATTCACTCTGTGGTTAAAGTTTTTGAAATTTTAATAACTTTCTTAAACTATCCTGGATTTCTACCAAACTTGGACAGAAGCTTGTTTATGATCATAAGATAGTATCCACAAGTAAGTTTTGTAAAAATAAAATTCCATTTTTTCCGTATTTTACTTATAAATGGACTTAGTTTTTCTGCCGGGAAATATTACATTCACTCTGTGGTTAAAGTTTTTACAATTTTAAAAACTATCCTGGGTTTCTACCAAACTTGGACAGAAGCTTGTTTATGATCATAAGATAGTATCTAGAAGGAAATTTTGTAAAATAATAAATCCATTTTTTCCGTATTTTACTTTTAAATGGACTTAGATTTTCTGCCAGGAAACAACACATTCACTCTGTGGTTAAAGTTTTTAAAATTTTAATAACTTTCTAATACTATTTTGGATTTGTACCAAACTTGGACAGAAGCTTGTTTATGATCAAAAGCTAGTATCTAGAAGGAAATTTTGTAAAATAATAAATCCATTTTTTCCGTATTTTACTTTTGAATGGACTTAGATTTTCTGTTAGGAAACAACACATTCACTCTGTGGTTAAGGTTTTTAAAATTTTAATAACTTTCTTATACTATTTTGGATTTGTACCAAACTTTAACAGAAGCTTGTTTATGATCAAATGCTAGTATCTAGAAGGAAATTTTGTTTTCTTCCAGTGAACATTACATTCAGTCTGCAGTTAAAGTTTTTAAACATTTATTAGATTCATAAACTATCCTGGATTTTTACCAAACTTGGACAGAAGCTTCTTACAATCAAAAGATAGTATCAAGAGGAATATTTTTATTGATTTACTTCCTCATTTTTGTTGAGCCTGCGATTAACAGAAAAAGTAGGCGAGACACTGGGTTCCGCGGAACCCTTACGAATTTTTCATTTTTTAGAACAACCCAAAAACATTTTTTATTCAAATTGAGAGTTGATTTTTATAATTTTTTATCAAAAATAAATATTTGTGATAACTCCTTCCTGAAAAGAAAAAAATGTTTAGATCTATATTATGCATGTCTGTTTGAGAACCATTTCATAATACCGATGATTTCTATAGAAATCATTGATGGGACCCATTATAAATACATTTTTTTTTATTATTCCTGGAGTAGATAATAATTTTCTTTTAATCTTTGGGAATTATTCAATTTGTTTTTATGTTAAAATAATTAACTTCATAATTTTGATGAAGAAAATCCATTTCAATTCAATTTTTTTTCATCAAAATGATGATTTTCATTTTCATCTATCAACAAACTAGTGGCATGGTCGGTCAACTGATAAGTTGTATGGCTGATTACAGGTAAAGCAATAACTTCTATTTGACAGTTGCGTGTACTCTGGGGTGTGGAATACCTTAATTTTATGGGGAACATGCTGTCCATGTGTAATACTTAATATATTCCAACAGATGACATTACACAAATTTTTCTTCTGTTAAATGAATGATTTGTATATCATCATAATTTGCTATTTATATAAACCACATTTTGGTTTAATAATTATTTACTATATCAACATTGAATATTATGAATGTAGAATGAAATATGTCTACAGTATGATTGGTTTGAATCATTTAATTTATAAGATTTAGGAATCAAAATTTGTAATTATTTAAAAACCCACATTGAAATTGTTTTATATCAACACACCCACATTTGAATTATTTTATACTTTAGATTTCATAGCCATATTTGCATTTGTAAAAATATTTATATACCCAAATTTTCAATTATTTTACATGCCCAACTTTTATTTTTGTTGTAAAGAAGTGTAACTTGAAACAACAGTATATCATATAAAGAGAAATAAAGATTAAAGTTATATCATGAATATTGGTCATGATTTGTAAAACTCAGAACTGTCAAGTAAATTTAAGACACAATTCAAAATGTTCAGAATACGTCAAGCCATACTGAGAAAAAATAAGAATGTCGAGAATATGTCGAGAAATTTCAAGACAGTATTCAAATGTCAAGAATTTGTCAAGAAATTTTAAGACCATATTCAGAATGTCGGGAATATGTCGAGTAAATTTCATACAAATTTAATATAAATGAGAATTTGTCATTTGTCAAGAAAAATTAAGACACAAGTCATACTTTTGGAGAATGTCGAGTAAAACTTCATGCAAATTAAGACAAAAACTGGTCTTTTCAGACTTTTAGACTTTTGTAGTGATTGCTCCTGTTACGTCACGATGAAGACATAATGGATTGTATTTGGATAAAAGTGACCAAGCTTATAATTGAGTACATCTGACGCGGGGTTTGCTTTCTGGTCGGTGGGCTCGAATCAAAAACAATTGGAAGGCCAAATAAAAAACAGAAGCATTGTTTTGGAGGAAAAAATTTGTGTTTGGAGTAATTTTATATTTTATGAATAGTAAATTACGGAAAATGGTCGTAACTGTCATACTTTATATCAGCACCGGAATATAATTGGTAACAAACATTTAAAAAAAAACAAACATAGAGCTAGCTGTTTTACCATTATCTTATAAAACTAAGAAGTGGCAAACATTGCCGATTCTTATTAACACTTGTTAAATTATAGCCTCTACTGATTGCACAGCTTGATTACTTCAGAATACTTTGAGTTACATATTTCAATGTAACGTTATTCAACTCGATCTTTGCTATTGGAATATATCCAGAAAATTGGACTGAATGCTTAGTTATTCCTGTTCTTAAAAGTGGCAATCTAACGAATCCGATTAATATTATACCTATAATACTAGTAAGCATCCTTTCGAAGTAGTACACTAGTATTCTAAGTGACGTTTTGTCATCGTGGTCTCAGAACGAAAATCATATAATAGATAAAACAATTTTGATTCCAGCCAGGACGTTCGACTACTGACTCTGTACTTACTCTGCATGGAATTATTTCACATTTTTCAGCCTATATGAAAATTATTCTGTGGTTTCGTAGACTTCCGAAGGGCGTTTCTTTGATAAGGTTAACAAAATAATTTTGTTAAATAAAATTCTCAAATCTGGAGTAAGCAATAAATTCGTATCAATGGTAAATTCTGTTTATTCATCTGTGCGTACTTTAGCAGTCTGGTGGAATACTATCAGATGTTTTTGAATATCTTGGTTTAAAACAAGGCGAACCCTCATCTCTCTTACTTTTCTCACTTTTTATAAATGACATAATTCAAGATAGAATGAATTTCATAACAGCGTGGACATGGGCACATAGTAATTAAATGTTATCGTGTATATCACTGGCTGTCGACAACAAAGACTTCACGCAATTACAGTATGTCAGGGGCCTCTCAATGGGGATATACATAATAACTATCTTTACACATGTCCATTCATAAAATAAAAGTTTTTGCATGAAAGTTTTTAGAAATTTGTTTTGAATATATTTATATACTCACAACAAAAAGTTTATTTTGACAGAATGAGTATATTCAGAGGTGATAATCACCAAGTAATCGAGAAAAAAGACATTATGTTTTTTCTTGCACAAACGTTCTGTGGATTCTTGAAAAAAATAAGAAAACATTTATTCATACGAGTTGATGTAGAGTAACCTACGATCAACTTTCATACTAAGACTATTGGTAATAAGAACCCCGGACCTTCATAAAAAATCATTTTAGTCCTCTGGGCTGCATAATTTTGTGCACGGAGCAAATTTGAATTCCCATCGAAGACTCCAACGATCAGATGTTCATGAACATTTAAATATTATTCTAACAAAAAATAACTCGTGAAAATATCAAGAAGCATATGAATCCGGTCTTGTGTGCAAAATTTACGTTGACTGGAGTCAGAGTAGCTTTTGTGGAAACAATGATACATATATTTATTTTAGATTTTGTTAAACCTGAACACGTATAACAACAGTTGCGGGATCTATATTCTTTTACTACAAATTAAGCAGGTAATTCCAATGAATTTGGTCAAACCCAACTATTGTTTTTGTTATTTGAGGACGCATATTTGAGACAATTCTGCATAAAATCAGTTTTATGGTAATAAAAACATTTTTGGCAGTAAGTTTTTATACACTAATTTTTAGCTATATAGGCTACTGTTTCAACTTGTATAGGGTTTATTTGTTATCAAACTTGTAATAAGAAACCGAAAATTTCCATGGTCTTTGTCTAGGAATTATGCAAGTTTTTGATTACAGGCAGTCAAGGTCAGCATGGTCATGGCATGATCAGGGTCAATACTAATTATCATTGGCCACAAATATTTTAATTGACCAATGAGGATAAAGTGCATGCTAACTTTTAATAAGCGTCTGGTTGCGCCCGCATTATCGCAATTGCACTGAATGCTACTAGACGCTATTTTTGTTTTGCAAGAAAAGTAAAGATTTTCAATTTTCAAGTTTGTTCCTGAAAGAGGCTTTGGACAGAAGATAACTGACGATTTAGTACAGAAAAGACGTAGTTACGATTACACAGAACTTGTTCAGAAGGTAAAAGCCATATAAAATATTATTTAATTCAAAATATTCGTTTTATATTCAAACTATTAGTATTATATTTATATTGTAAATTCTTAAATTTGTATATTATGATTCATCGAGTTTTGATATTTAATCATTTATTTGTACATAAATTAGAATCATTTTTGTACGAGAATCGTGCAGAAGTGCGATACAATTTAGGATTCGATGGTACAGAAATTCAGGTTGAATTTGCAGGTTTCGGTTGAAGTACATTGCGTCCGGGTCATAAAAGCATTCAGAAAGCAGAATTCATGCACGTTTTTTACACTTTTAAACCAGATTCTGTATTTATTCAAATTGGCGTTAATGACTTGACAAGCGAGAGGAAACCTGAGAAATTGGCTCGAGATATCGCGTCATTCTTTGATTACATAATTACAGCGTATGGTGTTAGTCACGTGATCGTTGGGCAATTACTGCCGAGGTATTCCGAAAGGTCGGGTCCCGATTATAACAACAAAGTAAACAGAGTGAATCGGGTACTGTCTTCAACTTTGAAATCACGTACAAATATTACTGTTTGGAAACACCGGGGCCTGTGGAAAAACACGAAAGCTTTGTTGTCAGATAAAGTTCATTAAAATGATGAAGGTATGCACATCTACGCTAAAAGTATTCGTGCAGCTGTTGGTAGTGCAAATCGTATGTGAAATAATTAAAAATTGATAAAATGAAATTGAGATATCTAACGATACGTTTACATAGTTTGCTTATAATAAATAAAAAGCTTTAGTTATAGTATGCTATTATTTGTACATGTACATCATTGTTTTATTATTCATGAAAACTGATGCATCAGTTATTTAATACTTTAATTAGTATATACAAATTTTTGCAGACAATCCACTGCTCTTGTTTAATTTATCCAATTTATTGTGACACACAAATGTATCATTAAACACATGGTTTTATTGCCATCATTATGGCTATGGTTATCATATATGTCAGTGCAATTTTGTAAAATGGTATCAATTTGCACTGGTAATATGGTTATATTTTGTATCATTATACATACATATGGTTAACCATCATTATGGTTATGGTTCTGATATTCATAGTGCACTTTTGTATTTATGTATCAGATTACACTTGTTTTATTTACATACTGTTTTACATGTACCATACACTTACATGGTTATTATCATGTATGGTTGCAATGTAGTTGCCATATAATATTGCATTATTGTGTGCCACATTGTTTGTTGTGTGAACTTGTTGTATGAACAATAAACAATGAATAGTATTAAATAAGTGATATACATGTATGCATATTTTTCTGATGTTATATTGTAAGTTAACACACATTATCAGGTATTCAAGAATTATTTTTGTTTCCTTTAAAGATGCCTAAACAAAGAGCTAGATCTAAAAGAAGAGCTGCTCCTTCCGACCTCACAGAAAGGGACTTTGTCATAGATCCCGTGGTAATGACTGAAACTACTAATCCATCAAGAGGGCGAAAACGAGTCCGAAACAATGGTCCAACTACATCAACAGCTCCTGTGATGAACAGTGCAAGTACAACAGCACAGCCAACAGCAGATGAATTAGCTGCAGCAATGATCACTCAGTTGAGGGGAGCTGGTTAACACTTAACGGACAGCAGTGGAGTCCGAATATCAGATGACAGATTGTCAAGTGTGTGTGGTATACGCTCTAGTGCAACACAGGAAGCGGTCTCCGGCACTGATTACCCAACAAAGAGTCAACATGCATTGCCGTCTTCATGCTCAAACACCGTCCACTGCTCATTGGTACCACCTGTGACATCAGACCTATCAGTTGCAGGATACCTCACAGCCAGTAGTCCAACAACACAAGAAGACCAATCATTAGGTATTAACAATTCTGTTATAGGGCAGACAGCAAGTTACTTACTGAAAAATACTTTACCCTTTGGTTTTAATGTCAGCGAAAAAATCAGGAAAGACATTATGTCTGATAGTTATGTGGATTTTGTCACCCTTTCTCCAAATTTTAATGAAGATGAAGATGATGATGTACTTTTTAGATCGAAAGCAGTAAAAATCTCTACCTACGCAAAGCCAAAACAGTTCTTTTCAATCCATCAGTAGACTGCAGCCTTTGATATTCATATGTCTATTTATAATGTTAACCATCCAGAACATATTTTAAGTCTTATCAAATATGCATATAATGTTAGAGCAATGTCAAAGCAATTTGGGTTTAACATGGCAAAAGCATACGATGAAACATTTAGAAAGGTACGCAGAGTGATGAAATTTGATTGGGCAGTTGTAAATGATGATCTTTGGCGCACTGCCTTTTATGATCATTTCAATCGTGCAAATACTACTAATTATGCATCAAATAATAAATCTGTTAAACAAAATGGATGTCCTCCCTTTCAACAGCGGGTTCAGCAATAAAGCAGTCAATTCCCACCTGGTTACTGCTGGACCTTCTGTCGAACGGGTGGCTGCTCCAGCGACAACTGCAAACATAAGCACCAATGTGTGCAATGTGATAAAAAACATGCCACAGTCTCATGTAAAGAGTGGCTTACAACCCACAAGTCTACCAACACCAATAAAAGTAAATAAATTAAACATATTCCTCAAAGGTTATAACAAAGCAATGAAATTCAAACTAATTCAGGGTTTTACATTTGGCTTTAAAATAAATTTTTTGCTTGATAAAAAAGTTGACAAATTTCCTTCCAACCATAAAAGCGCAAGGGAAAATCCTGAAGTGGTCACTCTCAAGTTAAATAAGGAAATAATGAAAGGCAGAATAAGAGGACCTTTTAATGAACCACCCTTTGAAAAATTTATCTGTTCTCCCCTGGGTCTGGTACCAAAAAAGAAAGTGGGTCTTTCCGCTTAATTCATGACCTATCTTTTCCAAAAGGGGACTCTGTCAATTTTTGGACACCACCTGAATACACTTCAGTTTCATATCAAAATATTGAAACTGTCATAGAACTTGTCCAAGAACATGGTTTCAACTGTGAAATGAGTAAGGCCGATGTTGAAGATGCGTTCCGTTTAATTCCGGTGCATTTTTCAGAATACCAATTATTAGGCTTTAAATGGGAGGGTAAATTTTATCATGATGCAGCCCTCCCCATGGGGGCCACTTCTTCGTGCCAACTGTTTGAAAATTTTTCCTCTGCTCTTCAGTGGATTTTGAATAGCAAAATGAAAAGGTGTTTCATATTTGCTAGATGATTTATTTTTTGTAGGGGAAGCAAATACTAACAAGTGTTCTGTAGCACTCAACACATTTTTAACTTTATCAAAAACTTTGGGTGTTCCTATAAAAGATGAGAAAACTCAATTATCTACAACATGCATAACAATATATGGCATTGAGATTGATTCTAGGGCTATGGTAGCTCGATTACCAAAGGATAAAATAGCAAAAATTTTGGGTCTCCTTAACATATTTAAGGAAAAAAAGAAAGTTATTCTTCGAGAATTGCAGTCTCTTTTAGGTTTATTGAATTTTGCCTGTAGTGTTGTAGTTCCAGGACGAGCATTTCTGAGAAGGTTATTTGATCTAACGATTGGCCATTCATGTCCCCATTATAGAATTACACTAAATTCAGAAGCGAGAGCTGATTTGAGGGCATGGTTTGATTTTATATCTAATTACAATGGGAAGTCTTGTTTTTTGTTTCAAAAATGGGTGTCTTCCGAATCATTGAAATTGTATTCAGATGCAGCTGGAGTTCATGGGGGATATGCTGCTGTTTTTGGCAGTAATTGGTTTGCGGGAGAATGGCCTCTAAATATGCTTCAATTACACATCACAATAAAGGAGTTGTTTCCTATTGTTCTTGCTGTGGAAATATGGGGGCATTCATCGTCAAATCATAAAGTATTGTTTTTGACTGATAATCAGGCTGTTGCTGATATCATCAATAAAATTTCATCACGAGATAAAAATTTAATGAAATTGGTCCGCAGACTAGTTTTGGCATCCCTCAAGTTTAATATTCATTTTAAAGCAAAGCATATTGCGGATAAGACAAATGTAGTCTGCGACTTGTTGTCTCGTTTTTCTTTTCAGAAAGCCCAACAAATAGCTCCTTGGTTAAGTCCAACTCCAGTTTCAGTGCCACAGCATCTTTTGAATCTATGACGAGAAAATTATTGCAAGCTTCACTCTCATCTGCAACAAGAGCATCTTATAATAGGATGTTAAAAGCATACGAACAGTTCTGTAAGGAATATTTTCCTTTATCACAGGCTTATCCATCTACGCTCATGATGGTATCTCATTTTATTAGTTTTCTATTCTTGCAAAATTATAAACCGTCTACAATAGCATCTTATGTTTCTGCTATAAGTTATGTTCACGAGTTAAAATGTTTGCCTGATCCTACAAATTCTTTTTTAATAAAAAAAGATTATCAAGGGTGCACAAAATTTGAAGATTTCCTGTGACAATAGATTGCCCATTACAAAAGAGATATTATCAAAATTATTGTTAGCCGTTTCACATGTTATACAGGATCAGTTCAATCAGTTCTTATTAAAGGCTATGATGTACTTGGCATTTCATTGTTGCCTCAGGATAGGCGAAATTGCTGTTAAAAACAAAAATGAAAATTACAAAGTTTTACAGTTTTCAGACATTACTATTGGATATAAAAATCAGGTCCCAACAAATATGACCGTCACAATAACATTCTATAAACATAGCGACTTGCGTCCCAAGACTATTTCAATTACTCGGAATTTTGGTAATATGTTTTGCCCTGTAAAAACTGTGATGGATTATTTAAAGGTGGCAAAACATAAGTCAGGTCCCCTTTTTCAATTTCTTTGTGGTACACCAGTATCATACACTTACTTTAATTCCTCTTTAAAGTCCCTATTAATTTTCATAGGTTTAAGCCCAGAGCTTTACAAGGGTCATAGTTTCAGAATAGGCGCTGCAACAAGCGAAGCAGCCAAAGGCACATCTTTATCTGTTATACAACAAATGGGCAGATGGAAATCAAATGCATTGCAAAATTACATTAGAATGAATAATTTTTTAGTAGGACTTGGCAGAGGTCAACAGGGCTTGCTCTGCCAAATAAAGTATATTTTTTCCTTTATGTATTAAGCTGGTAGAGGTCAACAGGGCTTGCTCTACTTTTTTTTTCTTTGCTTTAATTGCATCATTGCATTTATTTAGAGTAGACCTTTATGTCAATGTGGATAGAGGTCAACAGGGCTTGCTCCATCCATTTTTTAACATTGTTTGCAAATTATATGTATATATTATTGTATTGTATTTTAAATATATTTTTTTTTTTTTTTTTTTTTGCTCATTTTTTATCTATAAATATGTATTTTGTCTTTATTTATATTGTTACACTCTGCGTACCTTACACATATAAGTTACTTTAATGTTGGTAATAGGATGAACTCAATATCAAGTTTAAAGATTAAACTTCAAACGATTGAAATGGGAATGTAAAGGTCAAAAGGGTTTGCTTTACATTGGCATGTCTACTTGCCAAACAGTTAAGGTAGAGGTCAACAGGGCTTGCTCTGCCTAATTTGTTATTTTCACTAATGTTTTGTGTTTGAATGATGTTATTTGTCTGAATTTTTCCTTTTGTCATAAAAAATAGTCTCCAAGGATGTCACGGGTGGCGGTCTCCTCAATTCAGGGACTTGGGGGTCATGGCGGTATTTATTCCCCACCTTTGCAATTGTTGTCATTTATTCAGTTTTGTTTTATGACATAATTGTCCATCACTGTCAGTTGTATAATGCTTTATGATATTTTGAATAAATGACCTTTTTCACAAATTTTGAGTTAGATATTCTGCAAATGAACTCGCATCATTGGTATCCATTGTCATGTCTTTATTTAGACAAGAAGAAAAATTTAGCTGACAAAAATGTTTATTTGCAATTTTATTCATGCTGATTTCAAAAGCCTCTTGCAAAGCCTCCCCCTCCCTTATTATAACTGAATCAGGAATTCCCCCCCCCCCCCCCCCCCCCTTTACAAGAAATTGTACTCACTTCTTTTTCGGTTTTTGTGTTTCAATTTATATCCATGAATTTAATGATATGCTCACAATACATCTGTTTTGGAATAATAAATCATGTGCAAAAGACTAAACTGGTCAACTGTAACACGAGATAATGTACAGGTTATTATGTCAACATAACAATAACAGTGTAATAATAACCTTTAAACTGGGTGCACTCGTTTAATATTCTAGTATAAAAGGTATTGTGAATATATTTAATTCATGGATAGATACTGAAACACAAATTTAAAAAAAAAAGTACAATTCTAAATTAAATCGCTGTGATCCGTCCATTCGTTTTTAAAATCAACAGGACAGCTGCATTTAACAGGTTGGGCACATTTCCTTATACGGACATGTGTTATTTAGCATACTTATGCCCCCGTCAATGCATGTATTAGTGTTTGTTTACAAATAAGTCATTTTTTTTTATTTTGGCGATTGACCTATCCACTGAATGATTTGCAATGCATGATGGACTACTTGTCTATAACTGACAGAGTACTTAATTTTTCACTTATTGCCAGAAAAGAATTTTTCTTACTTTTCTCTCGACTACTTGGTGATATCAACTCTGAATATACTCATTCTGTCAAAAGAATTTTTTTATTGTGAGTATATATATATATTCAAAACAGATTCCTTTAAACTTCCATGCAAAATCTTTTACTTTATGAATGGACATGTGTAAAGATAGTAATTATGTATATCCCCATTGAGAGGCCCCTGACATACTGTAATTGCGTAAAGTCTTTGTTGTCGACAGCCAGTGATATACACTATAACATTTAATTACTATGTGTTCATGTCCACACTGTTATGAAATTCATTATATTTCCACTGATGAAGGCGAAGATGTATCATTGAATGGACTTCTTATTTATCTAATTCTTTTTGCTGATGATACCGTTTTATTTGGAAAAACACAAACTGTTCTTCAACACTTATTTGATAAACGTTTTCTTTACTTCAATAAATGGGATATTGAAGTAAATAAACCAAAGTAGTACTAGTGGTATTTAAAAATGGATTTAAATCAGTAGACAATCGTTCTTTTCAGAAAAAAGGTTGGATCCGCCTTGGGATATTCATCAGAAATATGGGGTTTCCATCAGTTCCTGATGCAGGTTAATACAAAAAAGCGCTTCGTAGGCACCCAAGTTTCATATTAAATAGTTCGTGAGAGTATATATTTTTTTTTCCAAATTGGTGGCATTACAAATGATTTTGTCTTAATAGTTTCTAACATCGTTATCAGGAAATTGTATGCGAAAGAATTTTCTAAAAAGGTCTTTTATAGATCAATTTCCATATTAGAACAAAATACCAAGTTCTTACTTAGACCGAACATAGCAAGTACCGATATCTACATTCTGAACAATTTTCTCAAACGGATATCTCTACTTACCTATACAGTAGACCCCTTCGTTCGTATAACCATTTTGACAGACACATGTGAAGGTACCATCCGTCATTAAAAGACATGTATGGACCACACCATCGGAAACACAAGGTGGATTTTCCGTATTGTCACAAGGGTTTTCTGCATCTAAAAACGTGGTACAATCTTTAAACTTAAAAAAGTTCATTATTACTAGTTTACCATCATAACCAGGTTTTTTCTTTTATGATTTCCCTTTGATGTTTCTTACTTTTTTTTGGGGGGGGGGGGGGTTATCAAAAGTAGACAAGTTTTAATATGCTACTTTGTATTTATGTTTCATTTAACATGCAACATGTTAGCATTAGAAAATCACTCTCTATAATAGTGTACTAGTGGCAATGAGCACAACCGCGTGCTTAAAAATAAATCAAAATCTGATACGACCTTTTCTTAAAAATCGTTATATTCACGCTACGTCAATATTTTTATATTGAAAGTTCTCGTGGTAATAGGCAATAGACAGACCCGCGTGCTTGGAAAAAATAGTTCGCGAAAAAAGATACAGTTTAGGAAATTGTGTCCTGCTAAGAACTATTTGGAACACTCCAAAAAAAAAGGTGTCTGGAAAGAGCTTTTTATTGTGTATGTGTACATGATTGATTTTTTGTTTTTTAAAAATATGCAGCAAAATTTTCTTTTATTTTTTGTAGCAAGCTTCTAATGCAATTATCTCGATAAATAATGAAAATAAGACATTATGTATTTTCATGCACTACTAGTATATTTCAATTAACATAGTTTAACAGATAATTTCTTAAAAACGGACGATTATGGTTAACTTTTAATTAGTATGGCTACCGGCGATAATCTATTGATTTTGTCGCCTTTTATATAAGACTTAGAGAAGTCACTTTTCTATTGTTCTGGCGTCATCGGTGATTTCCGTTTTATATTTTCTGTTTGTTTGAAAATAGTTAAAAGAAATACATTAATAAAATTGATTTTGTTAATTTTTTTCTTGCAAGCTTTGAATGTCACCAAATGCGATGCTACGTTGTGCTTATCCGGCGGCAGAAGCGACGGCGTTAACTAACTGTATATTTCAGAAGAAAGAAGACCTGGATATTTCATATCTATAGTATACAAATGCCTTTTGTTCTGAAGTTTCAGTCTGGCATATGTCCCTTATGCTACCTCATTTACATATTTTAGTTACTTCTTAAAAATATTATATAATTTTTTATTACATATTTTTTTCAGTTATCATCAATAAAAGGACAACTATATTTTGTATTCAGAATCAATACAATGTATACATTTCCGTCAAAAAGTGTTCGTTTTACCTCATTTAAACGTTTCCTGGTTAGGTCCGTGTTTAAGATATCATAAGTAATAGGTCAACTGTATTGTGTGTATGACATGGTTGTGTTGCATACATTCTGTACTTTGTTATGATCTGAGTCCAACCAGTTTGTCCTTATGTTGTGCTGTAACATCAATGTTCAAGGGTAGGTAAAGGGTTGGGCGCCCGCAAACATGTTTAACCCCCCCCCAAATTATGTATATGCCTATCAAAAAAGGAGCCTGTTTTTCAGTTGTTGTTGTTTGTTGCTGAATATCATACTTGTTTTTCTGTTATTGTTTTGAATGTAAATCAGGCTGTTAGTTTTCTCGTTTGAATTGTTTTACATTTGTCATGTAGGAACTTTTAAAGCTAGCGTTGCGATATGAGTTTTTCTCATTGTTCAAGGCCGTACAGTGACCTATAGTTGCAAAATTCTACGTCATTTGGTCTCTTGTGGAAAGTTGTCTCATTTGCAATCATACCACATATTCGTATTTTTATAATGTCCGTCTCGCAGGGTTCATCAAACCGTGACCTCATTTTCATGGTTCATTGGTCAACTCTTCATCTTTGTAATTAGGTTCGTTTCTCATAATACTATATGCGATATTCTAATTTTATTTGGTGCATGGAATGGTTGTAGGTTGTACTTGTCCTATTGGAATTTTCTTCCATTGTTCTCATTTTCATGCTTCATTTGCCAACGTTTCGTTTTCGTGATTCGGTCCTTTTGAATTATATGTCAGTAGTTTCATTAAAACCAGCCGTAAAAACAATAATAAAATCTATGCTAACTCTCCATGAAATAGAGTCATATAGCCATAAGTCTATTTTTTACACAAAACAAATAAATGATAGGTTATATATGCTATTATATTCAAAATATATGAAAGGGTGGGGTACTAGATGACTCAGATGCTCACCCCTTCCACAAAAGGATTTAAGTGCCCCCTCTTTATATGATCCGTCTAGAAAGTTCATCTGACCTTATTATTTGTTCTCATTTTCACCTACTAACTTCTCACTATAATCAATTCCAGATGGCGTGTTTCTTTTTAAAAAGCAAATGATGCTGTAAAATTACTGTGTTATTATTTCCATTATTTATATATTTATAAAGAATAAATATCGCCAATATAAATACGTTTTTCTTGGTAATTAAATAAATCAGAAAGTCAGAAACTCTGTTTGATGGATTTGGATAATACTAGAGAATTCCGAATGTATATGGTAACTCTAAAGACATTCCTTAACCTTCTATTTTTTTAGGTGAAAGACACATAGAGATTCGAAAGAATTAGGGAAGGTAATTCAATTATTGGTAACAAAATTATATTTACTGCGACTCCAACCAGAGTGAATACAGTGAGAAGGTAATAGGTCAAGTGTACACAACGGTTTAGTGAATAATAGTAAGATTACAAGGAGAGGAACACTAAAGGGGATATAAAATATGTATAATGTTAAAGGAAAATATTAAATGAATCGATTCATATTAGGTAGTGACATTCGTTAGCCACCTTCTTTTATATAATGGATAGTCGACCTTCCCATGGATAGAAACAAGTGCATGTAGGTCTGTTCCTCAGATACTATAAGCAAAAGGGAAACTATACTTGGTGTTTGTAATGATTGTTATGCTAAATTTATGTAATATCTTTCGTGAAACCTATCTTTAAGACTTTCAACATAAAATCATTCATAATCAGCGAAGCAGGTGCGACATTTCATCGTGTGCACGTTTTATAATGTATAGAATAAAATATATACTCACATGTTCCACACTTGGATGAGTTACACTGACAAACGAAATCAATACTGGAAAGAGAGATACAAATCCCATCATCATCACATGGAACGCTGTGGCAAGAATCCGCCTTTTGTGTTGTCGGTGAGTACAGAAATTCTGTTGTTACATCATGACTATAAGTTGTTGTCTCTGCTTGATTCTGGATTGTTGTCTTACCATGTAAAGGATTTTTCTGCATTTCAGTTATCATATTTTTTTGTGATTGGGTTATTGTTTGGGAAGTATTTTGTCCATTAGACAGTGTCGCTGATGTCATATTTTCAGTTGTTGGAGTTTCAGTCGTATTTTCAGCATATTTAGTATCTGATACTTTATTTTCAGTATTCAAAACTGTGGTAATATCCATTTCTGGTTGAGATTTTGTTCTACTACTTGTCTGGAGCACTGTTGTAACAGCCTTAAATGGTATATCCGGTGTTCTATTTGCCGTTGTTGTTCCTTCAAATAGCGAGGTCAATGATGGTGTACTATAATTTGAAGTTCCTATTGTTGTTGTATCATCTCTCTTATTACCATGAGTGTTACTCTGGGATTGTGATAATGATATAAAATTTTCAGTTGTATGATCTATTGCCGTTATACTTTCAGACTGTGCAGTATTGTCAGCTGAGCGAAAGATCGTTGTAGACTTGCCATATTGTATTCCAGATGATACAGAACCATTCGACTGAGGTACTGGTGTAGTACCAACTGTGTGTGTGCCAGAAGTTCTACGGTCAGTTGTTTGTTGTACCGATATAGTACTACCATATATAGTCTCCATTGTCGAAACCGCCTTTACAGTTACATTAGACTGTGTTGCTTGTTTCGTAGTGTAAGTTAATAAAGATGTGCCCATGTATTGTGTCTTTAGTGTCGTACTATCAGCTGTGTAAGATACTTCTGTTGACGGGGTACTATTAGTTGTTTGAGTTTCCAATGTTGAACCTATAGACGTAACCTCGGTTTGAGTACCCCCACTTATTTGAAGTAGAGTTGTAGTTCCTTCTGTTTGATTAATCGTTGATTTACTATCATAGTGTGCCTGTGGTAATGTACTGTCACTTATTTTACTTATAGTAATAGCGTTTGAAGATTGAGAGTTTTGTGAACCGCTATCAGTTGTTTGAGTTTCCAATGTTGAACCTGTATACGTAACCTCGGATGGAGTACTCCCATTTATTTGAAGTAGAGTTGTAGTTCCTTCTGTTTGAATCATCGTTGGTTTACTATCATATTGTGCCTGTGGTAATGTACTGTCACTTATTTTACTTATAGTCAAAGCGTTTGAAGATTGAGATTTCTGTGAACCGCTATCAGTTGTTTGAGTTTCCAATGTTGAACCTGTAGACGTAAACTCGGGTGGAGTACTCTCATTTATTTGAAGTAGAGTTGTAATTCCTTCTGTTTGAATCATCGTTGGTTTACTTTCAAATTGTGCCTGTTGTAATGTACTGTCACTTATTTTACTTATAGTTATAGCGTTTGAAGATTGAGATTTCTGTGAACCGCTATCAGTTGTTTGAGTTTCCAATGTTGAACCTGAAGACGTAACCTCGGGTGGAGTACTCCCTCTTATTTGAAGTACAGTTGTGGTTCCTTCTGTTTGAATCATCGTTGATTTACTGTCATAAATTGTCTGTGATAATGTACTGTCACTTGTTTTACCTATAGTTATAACATTGGAAGATTGAAACTTCGGTGAACTATTATTTGAATGATCAGTTGTTTGAGTTTTTTTGGTAGAATCTGGAGACTGAACCTCGGGTGGAGTACTCCCATTTATTTGAAATAGAGCTGTAGTACCTTCTGTTTGAATCATTGTTGATTTACTGTCATATTGTGTCTGTGATAATGTTTTGTCACTTGTTTCAATCATCGATGGAACACTGTCATTTTCTGCTGAAGATGACGTTCCAACACTCATCTGCCCTATAGTTGTACTACTACCAGACTGTGTCAAGGTTTTCATAGTATCATCGGCTTCATTTATAGTTTTAGTAGTATCTAATTGTAACTGGGATGTTATACCAACACTTGCTAGACGAAAAATTTGCGTACCATTTGACTGTGACTCGGATATCGAACTGTCACTTGTTGGATCCATGGTTGTAAAACGGTCTGACTGTGACTTGAATATTTTAGTTATACGTGTTTTACTGAAATGTGAACTACTGTCAGGCTGTAACGATGATGTACCATCACTTGTTTGGTCAATGAATGCAGTACTGTATGCTAGTGTGTCCGATGTATTATTGTCATTTGTTTGACGAACAGTTTCAGAACTAATTGATTGTTTTTCAGATATCGTACTGTCAGATTTTACGTTGGTACTTATAGTTGTCTGAAATAACGAAGTACTAATTGATTGCCTCTCCGATGTTGAAGTTTGATTTAAAAACGAACGACCATACTGTTCATCTGATGTCGTACCTATAGTCGTTTGAATCAGAGTTGAAGTTATGTCTGACTTGGCTTTAGATAAAGTGCTTATGTTATTTGTTTGTTCAGCAGTTATGGTGCTTTCTTGGTTTGTTTCAAACCATGTTCTTTCTGGTGCACTTGTGGTTTTGGTTTGTGTGGTAGTGTCTTGTTCTGTTGATAATATAGTTTTGGAAGTTGTGCTTTCTGTCGAAATTAAAATAGTTTCTGTCTCAGTTAAAGGATAGTTCTGTGATTGTGTATGAGTTTTTGCAGAATGACCTACAGAAGAAGAGGCATCTTCTGTTGTTGACATAAGCGATGATATACTCTGTAATTCGTTTTTTGTTCTCTCTGAAGCACTTTCTAGTTGATAGTCTGCTGTTGGAGAATATGTTGAAACTAAAATTACAAAAGAATATCCTTATTGATTTACTGATCAATCGGGTGATTGATTAATTGATTGATTGATTGATTGATTGATTGATTGTTTGATTGATTGATTGGTTAATTGATTGATGTAATTAAAAAGTGATTATTCAAATAAGAATTCTTTATAGTCTCATGACCTGAAGTAGCAGAAATAATTTTCTATAACAAACAAGCTTCAATAACGGTTCATCAAACAACAGAAGACATTCACAAATCAGACATCCGTTTATAAATTTTGAGCCTTGATTTGCATATTGGCTAATGCCTCCAGACTTCATCTTCTTTCTTTATTTACAGAAAAACATCAACATCTGTAATTATTATCAAAACTGTGAAACCAGGAATGCGCCAAAAGGGTTGATGATTACCTGGTTTCACAGTTTTGTTAATTATTACAGATTAATTTTCTATTTTTTCAAATAATTTTTAACATTTCTTATATTTATGTGTATGTGTAGATCTAAGTACAATTTTTCAATTTTTGTTTTTATTTCTTTTAATTTGTTATAAAAGTATTCTGGCCCCAGACCACAATTAATGGCCCCTGTTTCGTTATGTTCCCTTTACTTATAGTGGTTTTTTTTTCTAATAAAAATTCTTTCCCTTTCTCATTCATCTCTACGTTTTTATTTCATGGAAATGAAAGAAGAGAGTTGAAATGATTTTTTTGAGGTTTTATTAGGTCTTTCCACTTTTCCATGTGAAGACCTTTCGATTTTGTTCTGATTATTATCATTGTTTTTTTTTTCTTCTTCCGCCAATTTTATTTCTTGTAAGAAGAATTTGTCTCGCAAGATGTCGCTTAGATACTTGGTATATGATATAGAACAGTTTATACGCTTTGGCATACGCGTTTGAAACTAACACCGTTTAACCGAACACTTTTCTTTGTAAGAGTTATTTCTCTGAACACTGTTTTCCTCGTGATTGCTACTCCTTAGCAAACATAAAAGAAACTGACCAAATTATTTGACGAAATTTCTCGCTACACCCGCAGGATGTTGAAACGAAATTTTACCGAGGCGATCCGGAGACTCCATATAACAGTTATTTCCTCTTATGCATTTTATATAAGTGATTTGTATTTGTAACTGGTGAACCATAGGTGATAGAGACCTAGAATTTATTTTAATTGAGGTCAAGGGTCCACTAAAAAAATGAGGTCAAAGGTCAAGGTGATGTCCTGAATTTTGATTTTGGCTTATTATAGAATCATGTGCAAAACAGTGTAGCCGAGACCATTGATTGGCGCGCTAAAATATCCCATTGACTGGGTCAGATTAGGTGAACGTTCGTCTGTAACGCCCACAACTCACGACGTATTTATTATAAACATTTAAACTGTAGGGTTGCCAAAGGGTCTCAACGCCTAAATAAAATAATTCGAAAAACTAATCAGGAATAACCTTTGTGTTTTGATTAATATTGAATACTTAAACGTTCTTTACTTGTGTTTTCGTTATGTTTGGATAATCAATTTTTATGATATCGCACGTTCTTTCAGCAAAAAAGATATATATGGTTTTGCACATGATTCTATATATAGCTTCTCCTCAGAGAGCGTATAATATATCGACAAAATATTTTTATTAGATTGGTAGATGCGACATGTCGTAACACATACATTTTGGTTGAAAGGGTACATTGACATTTAATGTGAGTTTTCTCTCCTCTTAAAATTAGAATTGGCTGTATGGTGAATTATGATAATTCATTAACCATATACAGTAGAGACCTATGAACTTTTGATTTGAGGTCCTTGCTTTATGACCTTAAAATTGAGGTCAAATTCAAAGTTTTTTTTGACGTTCTAGATTTTGACCTTTGCTGTAATTTCTTTATAAGACATGATCAAGTCATAATGTCTTTTAGGTGTAATACCACCAAATCATAGTACGTCACATCCGGTTGCATACGAAAATAGGTCTAAAAAAATATTCCCTTGAATTTGACAGTTGTAGGTAATTGATCCTACATTTCATTGCAGTAAAACATTTCTGGGTCATAAACATATATCTTGGGTATTTCAAAGCACCATTATTTTTTTATTTGGGGTTTCTATAAAATATTTTGGAAACTTGAGGTTACATGGTTACTAAAGCTTGTACACAGGTTAAAAAAGGGGGAAAATTTGATTGGTTAACTTCCAGTGATGGTTATTTTCTTATATGCAATGAAATATTCTATAGTACTGGACAGGATAAAACTTTACTCATGCCAAGTATTTCTTTATTTGAAACAAAGATATATTCTGCACAATGTTTTGAAAAGTGCAAATTTAACAAAGACTAATAGGGGAAAATCAATGGTGGTATTACACCTAATATGGGAAGCTGTACATGCACTTTTGACCTTGTGAGTACTCTCATGTGTTAAAATTTCTTGCTATTTAAGTGAAATATTACAAATAATGAAATATTCTGAGGTGATTGAGTCTCCAAAACACATTTTATAAGAAAATTTCCTTGAAATAGGACTTTACCATGAATATTAGTTGACAGAACAAGCCATACTTAGAGTTTGGGTGAGCTTTTTCTCCTTATTTATTATATTCTGCTATACTAGAAATTTTTTCCTAGGAAATACTTAAATAAATATATAGTTTTAAGTAAATGAAATTATTTTTAAAGCAGTAACAACAAGTTATTCACCAAAAGAGAAGCTTTTTATGTCCCTCTCTGGGACGCGGCGTAAATTTAAGTTTTACGTAAGGACTTATTGAAACCTCCTTGGAGACAGCAAACTTTTATACGGATAGTTCATTCAGCTTGAATACTTCAATTAATCATTTATTATAACATTTCTATCATAAATGAGTAAAAGTTACCCCAGAATTTTTATTTATTGGCCTAAAAAGTAGAAATTTTGAGGAAATGAGAGGTATAAATGGACCAAAAGAGACCTTATAAGGAAGACAAAGAGGTCCATTAGTACTATTTATCATCCTAAAGTCATCTTTTGTATCATATTCAACTGTTTGTAGACAGATGAGATAAATATTTGATCATTTATTGGTCCACACTATATTCTATCATGATGCGGCTGGGTTTGGATTTTTAGAAGAAATTTTGCTCGAATCGCTGTAGATGTCGTCTAACATTATACTAGATTTTTCTCAAATTATTGAACTGATTATGACAAAACTTGACAGGAATGCTTGAAATAATCCGTATTACAAAGGAAAAAAGTCACATTCAGTTTATTTAACAAAAAAGTCTTCTTTAGGTGTTATACCACCAAATCATAGTACGTCACATCCGGCTGCATACGAAAATAGGTCTAAAAAAATATTCCCTTGAATTTGACAGTTGTAGGTAATTGATCCTACATTTCATTGCAGTAAAACATTTCTGGGTCATAAACATATATCTTGGGTATTTCAAAGCACCATTATTTTTTTATTTGGGGTTTCTATAAAATATTTTGGAAACTTGAGGTTACATGGTTACTAAAGCTTGTACACAGGTTAAAAAAGGGGGAAAATTTGATTGGTTAACTTCCAGTGATGGTTATTTTCTTATATGCAATGAAATATTCTATAGTACTGGACAGGATAAAACTTTACTCATGCCAAGTATTTCTTTATTTGAAACAAAGATATATTCTGCACAATGTTTTGAAAAGTGCAAATTTAACAAAGACTAATAGGGGAAAATCAATGGTGGTATTACACCTAATATGGGAAGCTGTACATGCACTTTTGACCTTGTGAGTACTCTCATGTGTTAAAATTTCTTGCTATTTAAGTGAAATATTACAAATAATGAAATATTCTGATGTGATTGAGTCTCCAAAACACATTTTATAAGAAAATTTCCTTGAAATAGGACTTTACCATGAATATTAGTTGACAGAACAAGCCATACTTAGAGTTTGGGTGAGCTTTTTCTCCTTATTTATTATATTCTGCTATACTAGAAATTTTTTCCTAGGAAATACTTAAATAAATATATAGTTTTAAGTAAATGAAATTATTTTTAAAGCAGTAACAACAAGTTATTCACCAAAAGAGAAGCTTTTTATGTCCCTCTCTGGGACGCGGCGTAAATTTAAGTTTTACGTAAGGACTTATTGAAACCTCCTTGGAGACAGCAAACTTTTATACGGATAGTTCATTCAGCTTGAATACTTCAATTAATCATTTATTATAACATTTCTATCATAAATGAGTAAAAGTTACCCCAGAATTTTTATTTATTGGCCTAAAAAGTAGAAATTTTGAGGAAATGAGAGGTATAAATGGACCAAAAGAGACCTTATAAGGAAGACAAAGAGGTCCATTAGTACTATTTATCATCCTAAAGTCATCTTTTGTATCATATTCAACTGTTTGTAGGCAGATGAGATAAATATTTGATCATTTATTGGTCCACACTATATTCTATCATGATGCGGCTGGGTTTGGATTTTTAGAAGAAATTTTGCTCGAATCGCTGTAGATGTCGTCTAACATTATACTAGATTTTTCTCAAATTATTGAACTGATTATGACAAAACTTGACAGGAATGCTTGAAATAATCCGTATTACAAAGGAAAAAAGTCACATTCAGTTTATTTAACAAAAAAGTCTTCTTTAGGTGTAATACCACCAAATCATAGTACGTCACATCCGGCTGCATACGAAAATAGGTCTAAAAAAATATTCCCTTGAATTTGACAGTTGTAGGTAATTGATCCTACATTTCATTGCAGTAAAACATTTCTGGGTCATAAACATATATCTTGGGTATTTCAAAGCACCATTATTTTTTTATTTGGGGTTTCTATAAAATATTTTGGAAACTTGAGGTTACATGGTTACTAAAGCTTGTACACAGGTTAAAAAAGGGGGAAAATTTGATTGGTTAACTTCCAGTGATGGTTATTTTCTTATATGCAATGAAATATTCTATAGTACTGGACAGGATAAAACTTTACTCATGCCAAGTATTTCTTTATTTGAAACAAAGATATATTCTGCACAATGTTTTGAAAAGTGCAAATTTAACAAAGACTAATAGGGGAAAATCAATGGTGGTATTACACCTAATATGGGAAGCTGTACATGCACTTTTGACCTTGTGAGTACTCTCATGTGTTAAAATTTCTTGCTATTTAAGTGAAATATTACAAATAATGAAATATTCTGAGGTGATTGAGTCTCCAAAACACATTTTATAAGAAAATTTCCTTGAAATAGGACTTTACCATGAATATTAGTTGACAGAACAAGCCATACTTAGAGTTTGGGTGAGCTTTTTCTCCTTATTTATTATATTCTGCTATACTAGAAATTTTTTCCTAGGAAATACTTAAATAAATATATAGTTTTAAGTAAATGAAATTATTTTTAAAGCAGTAACAACAAGTTATTCACCAAAAGAGAAGCTTTTTATGTCCCTCTCTGGGACGCGGCGTAAATTTAAGTTTTACGTAAGGACTTATTGAAACCTCCTTGGAGACAGCAAACTTTTATACGGATAGTTCATTCAGCTTGAATACTTCAATTAATCATTTATTATAACATTTCTATCATAAATGAGTAAAAGTTACCCCAGAATTTTTATTTATTGGCCTAAAAAGTAGAAATTTTGAGGAAATGAGAGGTATAAATGGACCAAAAGAGACCTTATAAGGAAGACAAAGAGGTCCATTAGTACTATTTATCATCCTAAAGTCATCTTTTGTATCATATTCAACTGTTTGTAGGCAGATGAGATAAATATTTGATCATTTATTGGTCCACACTATATTCTATCATGATGCGGCTGGGTTTGGATTTTTAGAAGAAATTTTGCTCGAATCGCTGTAGATGTCGTCTAACATTATATTAGATTTTTCTCAAATTATTGAACTGATTATGACAAAACTTGACAGGAATGCTTGAAATAATCCGTATTACAAAGGAAAAAAGTCACATTCAGTTTATTTAACAAAAAAGTCTTCTTTAGGTGTAATACCACCAAATCATAGTACGTCACATCCGGTTGCATACGAAAATAGGTCTAAAAAAATATTCCCTTGAATTTGACAGTTGTAGGTAATTGATCCTACATTTCATTGCAGTAAAACATTTCTGGGTCATAAACATATATCTTGGGTATTTCAAAGCACCATTATTTTTTTATTTGGGGTTTCTATAAAATATTTTGGAAACTTGAGGTTACATGGTTACTAAAGCTTGTACACAGGTTAAAAAAGGGGGAAAATTTGATTGGTTAACTTCCAGTGATGGTTATTTTCTTATATGCAATGAAATATTCTATAGTACTGGACAGGATAAAACTTTACTCATGCCAAGTATTTCTTTATTTGAAACAAAGATATATTCTGCACAATGTTTTGAAAAGTGCAAATTTAACAAAGACTAATAGGGGAAAATCAATGGTGGTATTACACCTAATATGGGAAGCTGTACATGCACTTTTGACCTTGTGAGTACTCTCATGTGTTAAAATTTCTTGCTATTTAAGTGAAATATTACAAATAATGAAATATTCTGATGTGATTGAGTCTCCAAAACACATTTTATAAGAAAATTTCCTTGAAATAGGACTTTACCATGAATATTAGTTGACAGAACAAGCCATACTTAGAGTTTGGGTGAGCTTTTTCTCCTTATTTATTATATTCTGCTATACTAGAAATTTTTTCCTAGGAAATACTTAAATAAATATATAGTTTTAAGTAAATGAAATTATTTTTAAAGCAGTAACAACAAGTTATTCACCAAAAGAGAAGCTTTTTATGTCCCTCTCTGGGACGCGGCGTAAATTTAAGTTTTACGTAAGGACTTATTGAAACCTCCTTGGAGACAGCAAACTTTTATACGGATAGTTCATTCAGCTTGAATACTTCAATTAATCATTTATTATAACATTTCTATCATAAATGAGTGAAAGTTACCCCAGAATTTTTATTTATTGGCCTAAAAAGTAGAAATTTTGAGGAAATGAGAGGTATAAATGGACCAAAAGAGACCTTATAAGGAAGACAAAGAGGTCCATTAGTACTATTTATCATCCTAAAGTCATCTTTTGTATCATATTCAACTGTTTGTAGGCAGATGAGATAAATATTTGATCATTTATTGGTCCACACTATATTCTATCATGATGCGGCTGGGTTTGGATTTTTAGAAGAAATTTTGCTCGAATCGCTGTAGATGTCGTCTAACATTATACTAGATTTTTCTCAAATTATTGAACTGATTATGACAAAACTTGACAGGAGTTCTTGAAATAATCCGTATTACAAAGGAAAAAAGTCACATTCAGTTTATTTAACAAAAAAGTCTTCTTTAGGTGTAATACCACCAAATCATAGTACGTCACATCCGGTTGCATACGAAAATAGGTCTAAAAAAATATTCCCTTGAATTTGACAGTTGTAGGTAATTGATCCTACATTTCATTGCAGTAAAACATTTCTGGGTCATAAACATATATCTTGGGTATTTCAAAGCACCATTATTTTTTTATTTGGGGTTTCTATAAAATATTTTGGAAACTTGAGGTTACATGGTTACTAAAGCTTGTACACAGGTTAAAAAAGGGGGAAAATTTGATTGGTTAACTTCCAGTGATGGTTATTTTCTTATATGCAATGAAATATTCTATAGTACTGGACAGGATAAAACTTTACTCATGCCAAGTATTTCTTTATTTGAAACAAAGATATATTCTGCACAATGTTTTGAAAAGTGCAAATTTAACAAAGACTAATAGGGGAAAATCAATGGTGGTATTACACCTAATATGGGAAGCTGTACATGCACTTTTGACCTTGTGAGTACTCTCATGTGTTAAAATTTCTTGCTATTTAAGTGAAATATTACAAATAATGAAATATTCTGAGGTGATTGAGTCTCCAAAACACATTTTATAAGAAAATTTCCTTGAAATAGGACTTTACCATGAATATTAGTTGACAGAACAAGCCATACTTAGAGTTTGGGTGAGCTTTTTCTCCTTATTTATTATATTCTGCTATACTAGAAATTTTTTCCTAGGAAATACTTAAATAAATATATAGTTTTAAGTAAATGAAATTATTTTTAAAGCAGTAACAACAAGTTATTCACCAAAAGAGAAGCTTTTTATGTCCCTCTCTGGGACGCGGCGTAAATTTAAGTTTTACGTAAGGACTTATTGAAACCTCCTTGGAGACAGCAAACTTTTATACGGATAGTTCATTCAGCTTGAATACTTCAATTAATCATTTATTATAACATTTCTATCATAAATGAGTGAAAGTTACCCCAGAATTTTTATTTATTGGCCTAAAAAGTAGAAATTTTGAGGAAATGAGAGGTATAAATGGACCAAAAGAGACCTTATAAGGAAGACAAAGAGGTCCATTAGTACTATTTATCATCCTAAAGTCATCTTTTGTATCATATTCAACTGTTTGTAGGCAGATGAGATAAATATTTGATCATTTATTGGTCCACACTATATTCTATCATGATGCGGCTGGGTTTGGATTTTTAGAAGAAATTTTGCTCGAATCGCTGTAGATGTCGTCTAACATTATACTAGATTTTTCTCAAATTATTGAACTGATTATGACAAAACTTGACAGGAATGCTTGAAATAATCCGTATTACAAAGGAAAAAAGTCACATTCAGTTTATTTAACAAAAAAGTCTTCTTTAGGTGTAATACCACCAAATCATAGTACGTCACATCCGGTTGCATACGAAAATAGGTCTAAAAAAATATTCCCTTGAATTTGACAGTTGCAGGTAATTGATCCTACATTTCATTGCAGTAAAACATTTCTGGGTCATAAACATATATCTTGGGTATTTCAAAGCACCATAATTTTTTTATTTGGGGTTTCTATAAAATATTTTGGAAACTTGAGGTTACATGGTTACTAAAGCTTGTACACAGGTTAAAAAAAGGGGGAAAATTTGATTGGTTAACTTCCAGTGATGGTTATTTTCTTATATGCAATGAAATATTCTATAGTACTGGACAGGATAAAACTTTACTCATGCCAAGTATTTCTTTATTTGAAACAAAGATATATTCTGCACATTGTTTTGAAAAGTGCAAATTTAACAGAGACTAATAGGGGAAAATCAATGGTGGTATTACACCTAATATGGGAAGCTGTACATGCACTTTTGACCTTGTGAGTACTCTCATGTGTTAAAATTTCTTGCTATTTATGTGAAATATTACAAATAATGAAATATTCTGAGGTGATTGAGTCTCCAAAACACATTTTATAAGAAAATTTCCTTGAAATAGGACTTTACCATGAATATTAGTTGACAGAACAAGCCATACTTAGAGTTTGGGTGAGCTTTTTCTCCTTATCTATTATATTCTGCTATACTAGAAATTTTTTCCTAGGAAATACTTAAATAAATATATAGTTTTAAGTAAATGAAATTATTTTTAAAGCAGTAAACAACAAGTTATTCACCAAAAGAGAAGCTTTTTATGTCCCTCTCTGGGACGCGGCGTAAATTTAAGTTTTACGTAAGGACTTATTGAAACCTCCTTGGAGACAGCAAACTTTTATACGGATAGTTCATTCAGCTTGAATACTTCAATTAATCATTTATTATAACATTTCTATCATAAATGAGTGAAAGTTACCCCAGAATTTTTATTTATTGGCCTAAAAAGTAGAAATTTTGAGGAAATGAGAGGTATAAATGGACCAAAAGAGACCTTATAAGGAAGACAAAGAGGTCCATTAGTACTATTTATCATCCTAAAGTCATCTTTTGTATCATATTCAACTGTTTGTAGGCAGATGAGATAAATATTTGATCATTTATTGGTCCACACTATATTCTATCATGATGCGGCTGGGTTTGGATTTTTAGAAGAAATTTTGCTCGAATCGCTGTAGATGTCGTCTGACATTATACTAGATTTTTCTCAAATTATTGAACTGATTATGACAAAACTTGACAGGAATGCTTGAAATAATCCGTATTACAAAGGAAAAAAGTCACATTCAGTTTATTTAACAAAAAAGTCTTCTTTAGGTGTAATACCACCAAATCATAGTACGTCACATCCGGTTGCATACGAAAATAGGTCTAAAAAAATATTCCCTTGAATTTGACAGTTGTAGGTAATTGATCCTACATTTCATTGCAGTAAAACATTTCTGGGTCATAAACATATATCTTGGGTATTTCAAAGCACCATTATTTTTTTATTTGGGGTTTCTATAAAATATTTTGGAAACTTGAGGTTACATGGTTACTAAAGCTTGTACACAGGTTAAAAAAGGGGGAAAATTTGATTGGTTAACTTCCAGTGATGATTATTTTCTTATATGCAATGAAATGTTATGTGAAATTTTTTCTATAGTACTGGACAGGATAAAACTTTACTCATGCCAAGTATTTCTTTATTTGAAACAAAGATATATTCTGCACAATGTTTTGAAAAGTGCAAATTTAACAAAGACTAATAGGGGAAAATCAATGGTGGTATTACACCTAATATGGGAAGCTGTACATGCACTTTTGACCTTGTGAGTACTCTCATGTGTTAAAATTTCTTGCTATTTAAGTGAAATATTACAAATAATGAAATATTCTGAGTGGATTGAGTCTCCAAAACACATTTTATAAGAAAATTTCCTTGAAATAGGACTTTACCATGAATATTAGTTGACAGAACAAGCCATACTTAGAGTTTGGGTGAGCTTTTTCTCCTTATTTATTATATTCTGCTATACTAGAAATTTTTTCCTAGGAAATACTTAAATAAATATATAGTTTTAAGTAAATGAAATTATTTTTAAAGCAGTAACAACAAGTTATTCACCAAAGGAGAAGCTTTTTATGTCCCTCTCTGCGTTGCGGCGTAAATTTAAGTTTTACGTAAGGACTTATTGAAACCTCCTTGGAGACAGCAAACTTTTACACGGATAGTTCATTCAGCTTGAATACTTCAATTAATCATTTATTATAACATTTCTATCATAAATGAGTGAAAGTTACCCCAGAATTTTTATTTATTGGCCTAAAAAGTAGAAATTTTGAGGAAATGAGAGGTATAAATGGACCAAAAGAGACCTTATAAGGAAGACAAAGAGGTCCATTAGTACTATTTATCATCCTAAAGTCATCTTTTGTATCATATTCAACTGTTTGTAGGCAGATGAGATAAATATTTGATCATTTATTGGTCCACACTATATTCTATCATGATGCGGCTGGGTTTGGATTTTTAGAAGAAATTTTGCTCGAATCGCTGTAGATGTCGTCTAACATTATACTAGATTTTTCTCAAATTATTGAACTGATTATGACAAAACTTGACAGGAATGCTTGAAATAATCCGTATTACAAAGGAAAAAAGTCACATTCAGTTTATTTAACAAAAAAGTCTTCTTTAGGTGTAATACCACCAAATCATAGTACGTCACATCCGGTTGCATACGAAAATAGGTCTAAAAAAATATTCCCTTGAATTTGACAGTTGTAGGTAATTGATCCTACATTTCATTGCAGTAAAACATTTCTGGGTCATAAACATATATCTTGGGTATTTCAAAGCACCATTATTTTTTTATTTGGGGTTTCTATAAAATATTTTGGAAACTTGAGGTTACATGGTTACTAAAGCTTGTACACAGGTTAAAAAAGGGGGAAAATTTGATTGGTTAACTTCCAGTGATGGTTATTTTCTTATATGCAATGAAATGTTATGTGAAATTTTTTCTATAGTACTGGACAGGATAAAACTTTACTCATGCCAAGTATTTCTTTATTTGAAACAAAGATATATTCTGCACAATGTTTTGAAAAGTGCAAATTTAACAAAGACTAATAGGGGAAAATCAATGGTGGTATTACACCTAATATGGGAAGCTGTACATGCACTTTTGACCTTGTGAGTACTCTCATGTGTTAAAATTTCTTGCTATTTAAGTGAAATATTACAAATAATGAAATATTCTGAGTGGATTGAGTCTCCAAAACACATTTTATAAGAAAATTTCCTTGAAATAGGACTTTACCATGAATATTAGTTGACAGAACAAGCCATACTTAGAGTTTGGGTGAGCTTTTTCTCCTTATTTATTATATTCTGCTATACTAGAAATTTTTTCCTAGGAAATACTTAAATAAATATATAGTTTTAAGTAAATGAAATTATTTTTAAAGCAGTAACAACAAGTTATTCACCAAAAGAGAAGCTTTTTATGTCCCTCTCTGCGTTGCGGCGTAAATTTAAGTTTTACGTAAGGACTTATTGAAACCTCCTTGGAGACAGCAAACTTTTACACGGATAGTTCATTCAGCTTGAATACTTCAATTAATCATTTATTATAACATTTCTATCATAAATGAGTGAAAGTTACCCCAGAATTTTTATTTATTGGCCTAAAAAGTAGAAATTTTGAGGAAATGAGAGGTATAAATGGACCAAAAGAGACCTTATAAGGAAGACAAAGAGGTCCATTAGTACTATTTATCATCCTAAAGTCATCTTTTGTATCATATTCAACTGTTTGTAGGCAGATGAGATAAATATTTGATCATTTATTGGTCCACACTATATTCTATCATGATGCGGCTGGGTTTTGATTTTTAGAAGAAATTTTGCTCGAATCGCTGTAGATGTCGTCTAACATTATACTAGATTTTTCTCAAATTATTGAACTGATTATGACAAAACTTGACAGGAATGCTTGAAATAATCCGTATTACAAAGGAAAAAAGTCACATTCAGTTTATTTAACAAAAAAGTCTTCTCTATGGGAAGCTGTACATGCACTTTTGACCTTGTGAGTACTCTCATGTGTTAAAATTTCTTGCTATTTAAGTGAAATATTACAAATAATGAAATATTCTGAGTGGATTGAGTCTCCAAAACACATTTTATAAGAAAATTTCCTTGAAATAGGACTTTACCATGAATACTAGTTGACAGAACAAGCCATACTTAGAGTTTGGGTGAGCTTTTTCTCCTTATTTATTATATTCTGCTATACTAGAAATTTTTTCCTAGGAAATACTTAAATAAATATATAGTTTTAAGTAAATGAAATTATTTTTAAAGCAGTAACAACAAGTTATTCACCAAAAGAGAAGCTTTTTATGTCCCTCTCTGCGTTGCGGCGTAAATTTAAGTTTTACGTAAGGACTTATTGAAACCTCCTTGGAGACAGCAAACTTTTACACGGATAGTTCATTCAGCTTGAATACTTCAATTAATCATTTATTATAACATTTCTATCATAAATGAGTGAAAGTTACCCCAGAATTTTTATTTATTGGCCTAAAAAGTAGAAATTTTGAGGAAATGAGAGATATAAATGGACCAAAAGAGACCTTATAAGGAAAACAAAGAGGTCCATTAGTACTATTTATCATCCTAAAGTCATCTTTTGTATCATATTCAACTGTTTGTAGGCAGATGAGATAAATATTTGATCATTTATTGGTCCACACTACATTCTATCATGATGAGGCTGGGTTTGGATTTTTAGAAGAAATTTTGCTCGAATCGCTGTAGATGTCGTCTAACATTATACTAGATTTTTCTCAAATTATTCAACTGATTATGACAAAACTTGACAGGAATGCTTGAAATAATCCGTATTACAAAGGAAAAAAGTCACATTCAGTTTATTTAACAAAAAAGTCTTCTTTATGGGAAGCTGTACATGCACTTTTGACCTTGTGAGTACTCTCATGTGTTAAAATTTCTTGCTATTTAAGTGAAATATTACAAATAATGAAATATTCTGAGTGGATTGAGTCTCCAAAACACATTTTATAAGAAAATTTCCTTGAAATAGGACTTTACCATGAATATTAGTTGACAGAACAAGCCATACTTAGAGTTTGGGTGAGCTTTTTCTCCTTATTTATTATATTCTGCTATACTAGAAATTTTTTCCTAGGAAATACTTAAATAAATATATAGTTTTAAGTAAATGAAATTATTTTTAAAGCAGTAACAACAAGTTATTCACCAAAAGAGAAGCTTTTTATGTCCCTCTCTGCGTTGCGGCGTAAATTTAAGTTTTACGTAAGGACTTATTGAAACCTCCTTGGAGACAGCAAACTTTTACACGGATAGTTCATTCAGCTTGAATACTTCAATTAATCATTTATTATAACATTTCTATCATAAATGAGTGAAAGTTACCCCAGAATTTTTATTTATTGGCCTAAAAAGTAGAAATTTTGAGGAAATGAGAGGTATAAATGGACCAAAAGAGACCTTATAAGGAAGACAAAGAGGTCCATTAGTACTATTTATCATCCTAAAGTCATCTTTTGTATCATATTCAACTGTTTGTAGGCAGATGAGATAAATATTTGATCATTTATTGGTCCACACTATATTCTATCATGATGCGGCTGGGTTTTGATTTTTAGAAGAAATTTTGCTCGAATCGCTGTAGATGTCGTCTAACATTATACTAGATTTTTCTCAAATTATTGAACTGATTATGACAAAACTTGACAGGAATGCTTGAAATAATCCGTATTACAAAGGAAAAAAGTCACATTCAGTTTATTTAACAAAAAAGTCTTCTTTATGGGAAGCTGTACATGCACTTTTGACCTTGTGAGTACTCTCATGTGTTAAAATTTCTTGCTATTTAAGTGAAATATTACAAATAATGAAATATTCTGAGTGGATTGAGTCTCCAAAACACATTTTATAAGAAAATTTCCTTGAAATAGGACTTTACCATGAATATTAGTTGACAGAACAAGCCATACTTAGAGTTTGGGTGAGCTTTTTCTCCTTATTTATTATATTCTGCTATACTAGAAATTTTTTCCTAGGAAATACTTAAATAAATATATAGTTTTAAGTAAATGAAATTATTTTTAAAGCAGTAACAACAAGTTATTCACCAAAAGAGAAGCTTTTTATGTCCCTCTCTGCGTTGCGGCGTAAATTTAAGTTTTACGTAAGGACTTATTGAAACCTCCTTGGAGACAGCAAACTTTTACACGGATAGTTCATTCAGCTTGAATACTTCAATTAATCATTTATTATAACATTTCTATCATAAATGAGTGAAAGTTACCCCAGAATTTTTATTTATTGGCCTAAAAAGTAGAAATTTTGAGGAAATGAGAGGTATAAATGGACCAAAAGAGACCTTATAAGGAAGACAAAGAGGTCCATTAGTACTATTTATCATCCTAAAGTCATCTTTTGTATCATATTCAACTGTTTGTAGGCAGATGAGATAAATATTTGATCATTTATTGGTCCACACTATATTCTATCATGATGCGGCTGGGTTTGGATTTTTAGAAGAAATTTTGCTCGAATCGCTGTAGATGTCGTCTAACATTATACTAGATTTTTCTCAAATTATTGAACTGATTATGACAAAACTTGACAGGAATGCTTGAAATAATCCGTATTACAAAGGAAAAAAGTCACATTCAGTTTATTTAACAAAAAAGCCTTCTTTAGGTGTAATACCACCAAATCATAGTACGTCACATCCGGTTGCATACGAAAATAGGTCTAAAAAAATATTCCCTTGAATTTGACAGTTGTAGGTAATTGATCCTACATTTCATTGCAGTAAAACATTTCTGGTAAATAAACATATATCTTGGGTATTTCAAAGCACCATTATTTTTTTATTTGGGGTTTCTATAAAATATTTTGGAAACTTGAGGTTACATGGTTACTAAAGCTTGTACACAGGTTAAAAAAGGGGGAAAATTTGATTGGTTAACTTCCAGTGATGGTTATTTTCTTATATGCAATGAAATGTTATGTGAAATTTTTTCTATAGTACTGGACAGGATAAAACTTTACTCATGCCAAGTATTTCTTTATTTGAAACAAAGATATATTCTGCACAATGTTTTGAAAAGTGCAAATTTAACAAAGACTAATAGGGGAAAATCAATGGTGGTATTACACCTAATATGGGAAGCTGTACATGCACTTTTGACCTTGTGAGTACTCTCATGTGTTAACATTTCTTGCTATTTAAGTGAAATATTACAAATAATGAAATATTCTGAGTGGATTGAGTCTCCAAAACACATTTTATAAGAAAATTCCCTTGAAATAGGACTTTACCATGAATATTAGTTGACAGAACAAGCCATACTTAGAGTTTGGGTGAGCTTTTTCTCCTTATTTATTATATTCTGCTATACTAGAAATTTTTTCCTAGGAAATACTTAAATAAATATATAGTTTTAAGTAAATGAAATTATTTTTAAAGCAGTAACAACAAGTTATTCACCAAAAGAGAAGCTTTTTATGTCCCTCTCTGCGTTGCGGCGTAAATTTAAGTTTTACGTAAGGACTTATTGAAACCTCCTTGGAGACAGCAAACTTTTACACGGATAGTTCATTCAGCTTGAATACTTCAATTAATCATTTATTATAACATTTCTATCATAAATGAGTGAAAGTTACCCCAGAATTTTTATTTATTGGCCTAAAAAGTAGAAATTTTGAGGAAATGAGAGGTATAAATGGACCAAAAGAGACCTTATAAGGAAGACAAAGAGGTCCATTAGTACTATTTATCATCCTAAAGTCATCTTTTGTATCATATTCAACTGTTTGTAGGCAGATGAGATAAATATTTGATCATTTATTGGTCCACACTATATTCTATCATGATGCGGCTGGGTTTGGATTTTTAGAAGAAATTTTGCTCGAATCGCTGTAGATGTCGTCTAACATTATACTAGATTTTTCTCAAATTATTGAACTGATTATGACAAAACTTGACAGGAATGCTTGAAATAATCCGTATTACAAAGGAAAAAAGTCACATTCAGTTTATTTAACAAAAAAGTCTTCTTTATGGGAAGCTGTACATGCACTTTTGACCTTGTGAGTATTCTCATGTGTTAAAATTTCTTGCTATTTAAGTGAAATATTACAAATAATGAAATATTCTGAGTGGATTGAGTCTCCAAAACACATTTTATAAGAAAATTTCCTTGAAATAGGACTTTACCATGAATATTAGTTGACAGAACAAGCCATACTTAGAGTTTGGGTGAGCTTTTTCTCCTTATTTATTATATTCTGCTATACTAGAAATTTTTTCCTAGGAAATACTTAAATAAATATATAGTTTTAAGTAAATGAAATTATTTTTAAAGCAGTAACAACAAGTTATTCACCAAAAGAGAAGCTTTTTATGTCCCTCTCTGCGTTGCGGCGTAAATTTAAGTTTTACGTAAGGACTTATTGAAACCTCCTTGGAGACAGCAAACTTTTACACGGATAGTTCATTCAGCTTGAATACTTCAATTAATCATTTATTATAACATTTCTATCATAAATGAGTGAAAGTTACCCCAGAATTTTTATTTATTGGCCTAAAAAGTAGAAATTTTGAGGAAATGAGAGGTATAAATGGACCAAAAGAGACCTTATAAGGAAGACAAAGAGGTCCATTAGTACTATTTATCATCCTAAAGTCATCTTTTGTATCATATTCAACTGTTTGTAGGCAGATGAGATAAATATTTGATCATTTATTGGTCCACACTATATTCTATCATGATGCGGCTGGGTTTGGATTTTTAGAAGAAATTTTGCTCGAATCGCTGTAGATGTCGTCTAACATTATACTAGATTTTTCTCAAATTATTGAACTGATTATGACAAAACTTGACAGGAATGCTTGAAATAATCCGTATTACAAAGGAAAAAAGTCACATTCAGTTTATTTAACAAAAACGTCTTCTTTATAAAGGTGTAATACCACCAAATCATAGTACCTCACATCCGGTTGCATACGAAAATAGGTCTAAAAAAATATTCCCTTGAATTTGACAGTTGTAGGTAATTGATCCTACATTTCATTGCAGTAAAACATTTCTGGGTCATAAACATATATCTTGGGTATTTCAAAGCACCATTATTTTTTTATTTGGGGTTTCTATAAAATATTTTGGAAACTTGAGGTTACATGGTTACTAAAGCTTGTACACAGGTTAAAAAAGGGGGAAAATTTGATTGGTTAACTTCCAGTGATGGTTATTTTCTTATATGCAATGAAATGTTATGTGAAATTTTTTCTATAGTATTGGACAGGATAAAACTTTACTCATACCAAGTATTTCTTTATTTGAAACAAAGATATATTCTGCACAATGTTTTGAAAAGTGCAAATTTAACAAAGACTAATAGGGGAAAATCAATGGTGGTATTACACCTAATATGGGAAGCTGTACATGCACTTTTGACCTTGTGAGTACTCTCATGTGTTAAAATTTCTTGCCATTTAAGTGAAATATTACAAATAATGAAATATTCTGAGTGGATTGAGTCTCCAAAACACATTTTATAAGAAAATTTCCTTGAAATAGGACTTTACCATGAATATTAGTTGACAGAACAAGCCATACTTAGAGTTTGGGTGAGCTTTTTCTCCTTATTTATTATATTCTGCTATACTAGAAATTTTTTCCTAGGAAATACTTAAATAAATATATAGTTTTAAGTAAATGAAATTATTTTTAAAGCAGTAACAACAAGTTATTCACCAAAAGAGAAGCTTTTTATGTCCCTCTCTGCGTTGCGGCGTAAATTTAAGTTTTACGTAAGGACTTATTGAAACCTCCTTGGAGACAGCAAACTTTTACACGGATAGTTCATTCAGCTTGAATACTTCAATTAATCATTTATTATAACATTTCTATCATAAATGGGTGAAAGTTACCCCAGAATTTTTATTTATTGGCCTAAAAAGTAGAAATTTTGAGGAAATGAGAGGTATAAATGGACCAAAAGAGACCTTATAAGGAAGACAAAGAGGTCCATTAGTACTATTTATCATCCTAAAGTCATCTTTTGTATCATATTCAACTGTTTGTAGGCAGATGAGATAAATATTTGATCATTTATTGGTCCACACTATATTCTATCATGATGCGGCTGGGTTTGGATTTTTAGAAGAAATTTTGCTCGAATCGCTGTAGATGTCGTCTAACATTATACTAGATTTTTCTCAAATTATTGAACTGATTATGACAAAACTTGACAGGAATGCTTGAAATAATCCGTATTACAAAGGAAAGAAGTCACATTTAGTTTATTTAACAAAAAAGTCTTCTTTTTAATATGGGAAGCTGTACATGCACTTTTGACCTTGTGAGTACTCTCATGTGTTAAAATTTCTTGCTATTTAAGTGAAATATTACAAATAATGAAATAATCTGAGTGGATTGAGTCTCCAAAACACATTTTATAAGAAAATTTCCTTGAAATAGGACTTTACCATGAATATTAGTTGACAGAACAAGCCATACTTAGAGTTTGGGTGAGCTTTTTCTCCTTATTTATTATATTCTGCTATACTAGAAATTTTTTCCTAGGAAATACTTAAATAAATATATAGTTTTAAGTAAATGAAATTATTTTTAAAGCAGTTATAACAAATTATTCACCAAAAGAGAAGCTTTTTATGTCCCTCTCTGGGACGCGGCGTAAATTTAAGTTTTACGTAAGGACTTATTGAAACCTCCTTGGAGACAGCAAACTTTTATACGGATAGTTCATTCAGCTTGAATACTTCAATTAATCATTTATTATAACATTTCTATCATAAATGAGTGAAAGTTACCCCAGAATTTTTATTTATTGGCCTAAAAAGTAGAAATTTTGAGGAAATGAGAGGTATAAATGGACCAAAGAGACCTTATAAGGAAGACAAAGAGGTCCATTAGTACTATTTATCATCCTAAAGTCATCTTTTGTATCATATTCAACTGTTTGTAGGCAGATGAGATAAATATTTGATCATTTATTGGTCCACACTATATTCTATCATGATGCGGCTGGGTTTGGATTTTTAGAAGAAATTTTGCTCGAATCGCTGTAGATGTTGTCTAACATTATACTAGATTTTTCTCAAATTATTGAACTGATTATGACAAAACTTGACAGGAATGCTTGAAATAATCCGTATTACAAAGGAAAAAAGTCACATTCAGTTTATTTAACAAAAAAGTCTTCTTTAGGTGTAATACCACCAAATCATAGTACGTCACATCCGGTTGCATACGAAAATAGGTCTAAAAAAATATTCCCTTGAATTTGACAGTTGTAGGTAATTGATCCTACATTTCATTGCAGTAAAACATTTCTGGGTCATAAACATATATCTTGGGTATTTCAAAGCACCATTATTTTTTTTATTTGGGGTTTCTATAAAATATTTTGGAAACTTGAGGTTACATGGTTACTAAAGCTTGTACACAGGTTAAAAAAGGGGGAAAATTTGATTGGTTAACTTCCAGTGATGATTATTTTCTTATATGCAATGAAATGTTATGTGAAATTTTTTCTATAGTACTGGACAGGATAAAACTTTACTCATGCCAAGTATTTCTTTATTTGAAACAAAGATATATTCTGCACAATGTTTTGAAAAGTGCAAATTTAACAAAGACTAATAGGGGAAAATCAATGGTGGTATTACACCTAATATGGGAAGCTGTACATGCACTTTTGACCTTGTGAGTACTCTCATGTGTTAAAATTTCTTGCTATTTAAGTGAAATATTACAAATAATGAAATATTCTGAGTGGATTGAGTCTCCAAAACACATTTTATAAGAAAATTTCCTTGAAATAGGACTTTACCATGAATATTAGTTGACAGAACAAGCCATACTTAGAGTTTGGGTGAGCTCTTCTCCTTATTTATTATATTCTGCTATACTAGAAATTTTTTCCTAGGAAATACTTAAATAAATATATAGTTTTAAGTAAATGAAATTATTTTTAAAGCAGTAACAACAAATTATTCACCAAAAGAGAAGCTTTTTATGTCCCTCTCTGGGACGCGGCGTAAATTTAAGTTTTACGTAAGGACTTATTGAAACCTCCTTGGAGACAGCAAACTTTTATACGGATAGTTCATTCAGCTTGAATACTTCAATTAATCATTTATTATAACATTTCTATCATAAATGAGTGAAAGTTACCCCAGAATTTTTATTTATTGGCCTAAAAAGTAGAAATTTTGAGGAAATGAGAGGTATAAATGGACCAAAGAGACCTTATAAGGAAGACAAAGAGGTCCATTAGTACTATTTATCATCCTAAAGTCATCTTTTGTATCATATTCAACTGTTTGTAGGCAGATGAGATAAATATTTGATCATTTATTGGTCCACACTATATTCTATCATGATGCGGCTGGGTTTGGATTTTTAGAAGAAATTTTGCTCGAATCGCTGTAGATGTTGTCTAACATTATACTAGATTTTTCTCAAATTATTGAACTGATTATGACAAAACTTGACAGGAATGCTTGAAATAATCCGTATTACAAAGGAAAAAAGTCACATTCAGTTTATTTAACAAAAAAGTCTTCTTTAGGTGTAATACCACCAAATCATAGTACGTCACATCCGGTTGCATACGAAAATAGGTCTAAAAAAATATTCCCTTGAATTTGACAGTTGTAGGTAATTGATCCTACATTTCATTGCAGTAAAACATTTCTGGGTCATAAACATATATCTTGGGTATTTCAAAGCACCATTATTTTTTTTATTTGGGGTTTCTATAAAATATTTTGGAAACTTGAGGTTACATGGTTACTAAAGCTTGTACACAGGTTAAAAAAGGGGGAAAATTTGATTGGTTAACTTCCAGTGATGATTATTTTCTTATATGCAATGAAATGTTATGTGAAATTTTTTCTATAGTACTGGACAGGATAAAACTTTACTCATGCCAAGTATTTCTTTATTTGAAACAAAGATATATTCTGCACAATGTTTTGAAAAGTGCAAATTTAACAAAGACTAATAGGGGAAAATCAATGGTGGTATTACACCTAATATGGGAAGCTGTACATGCACTTTTGACCTTGTGAGTACTCTCATGTGTTAAAATTTCTTGCTATTTAAGTGAAATATTACAAATAATGAAATATTCTGAGTGGATTGAGTCTCCAAAACACATTTTATAAGAAAATTTCCTTGAAATAGGACTTTACCATGAATATTAGTTGACAGAACAAGCCATACTTAGAGTTTGGGTGAGCTCTTCTCCTTATTTATTATATTCTGCTATACTAGAAATTTTTTCCTAGGAAATACTTAAATAAATATATAGTTTTAAGTAAATGAAATTATTTTTAAAGCAGTAACAACAAATTATTCACCAAAAGAGAAGCTTTTTATGTCCCTCTCTGGGACGCGGCGTAATTTTAAGTTTTACGTAAGGACTTATTGAAACCTCCTTGGAGACAGCAAACTTTTATACGGATAGTTCATTCAGCTTGAATACTTCAATTAATCATTTATTATAACATTTCTATCATAAATGAGTGAAAGTTACCCCAGAATTTTTATTTATTGGCCTAAAAAGTAGAAATTTTGAGGAAATGAGAGGTATAAATGGACCAAAAGAGACCTTATAAGGAAGACAAAGAGGTCCATTAGTACTATTTATCATCCTAAAGTCATCTTTTGTATCATATTCAACTGTTTGTAGGCAGATGAGATAAATATTTGATCATTTATTGGTCCACACTATATTCTATCATGATGCGGCTGGGTTTGGATTTTTAGAAGAAATTTTGCTCGAATCGCTGTAGATGTTGTCTAACATTATACTAGATTTTTCTCAAATTATTGAACTGATTATGACAAAACTTGACAGGAATGCTTGAAATAATCCGTATTACAAAGGAAAAAAGTCACATTCAGTTTATTTAACAAAAAAGTCTTCTTTAGGTGTAATACCACCAAATCATAGTACGTCACATCCGGTTGCATACGAAAATAGGTCTAAAAAAATATTCCCTTGAATTTGACAGTTGTAGGTAATTGATCCTACATTTCATTGCAGTAAAACATTTCTGGGTCATAAACATATATCTTGGGTATTTCAAAGCACCATTATTTTTTTTATTTGGGGTTTCTATAAAATATTTTGGAAACTTGAGGTTACATGGTTACTAAAGCTTGTACACAGGTTAAAAAGGGGGAAAATTTGATTGGTTAACTTCCAGTGATGATTATTTTCTTATATGCAATGAAATGTTATGTGAAATTTTTTCTATAGTACTGGACAGGATAAAACTTTACTCATGCCAAGTATTTCTTTATTTGAAACAAAGATATATTCTGCACAATGTTTTGAAAAGTGCAAATTTAACAAAGACTAATAGGGGAAAATCAATGGTGGTATTACACCTAATATGGGAAGCTGTACATGCACTTTTGACCTTGTGAGTACTCTCATGTGTTAAAATTTCTTGCTATTTAAGTGAAATATTACAAATAATGAAATATTCTGAGTGGATTGAGTCTCCAAAACACATTTTATAAGAAAATTTCCTTGAAATAGGACTTTACCATGAATATTAGTTGACAGAACAAGCCATACTTAGAGTTTGGGTGAGCTTTTTCTCCTTATTTATTATATTCTGCTATACTAGAAATTTTTTCCTAGGAAATACTTAAATAAATATATAGTTTTAAGTAAATGAAATTATTTTTAAAGCAGTAACAACAAATTATTCACCAAAAGAGAAGCTTTTTATGTCCCTCTCTGGGACGCGGCGTAAATTTAAGTTTTACGTAAGGACTTATTGAAACCTCCTTGGAGACAGCAAACTTTTATACGGATAGTTCATTCAGCTTGAATACTTCAATTAATCATTTATTATAACATTTCTATCATAAATGAGTGAAAGTTACCCCAGAATTTTTATTTATTGGCCTAAAAAGTAGAAATTTTGAGGAAATGAGAGGTATAAATGGACCAAAAGAGACCTTATAAGGAAGACAAAGAGGTCCATTAGTACTATTTATCATCCTAAAGTCATCTTTTGTATCATATTCAACTGTTTGTAGGCAGATGAGATAAATATTTGATCGTTTATTGGTCCACACTATATTCTATCATGATGCGGCTGGGTTTGGATTTTTAGAAGAAATTTTGCTCGAATCGCTGTAGATGTTGTCTAACATTATACTAGATTTTTCTCAAATTATTGAACTGATTATGACAAAACTTGACAGGAATGCTTGAAATAATCCGTATTACAAAGGAAAAAAGTCACATTCAGTTTATTTAACAAAAACGTCTTCTTTAGGTGTAATACCACCAAATCATAGTACGTCACATCCGGTTGCATACGAAAATAGGTCTAAAAAAATATTCCCTTGAATTTGACAGTTGTAGGTAATTGATCCTACATTTCATTGCAGTAAAACATTTCTGGGTCATAAACATATATCTTGGGTATTTCAAAGCACCATTATTTTTTTTATTTGGGGTTTCTATAAAATATTTTGGAAACTTGAGGTTACATGGTTACTAAAGCTTGTACACAGGTTAAAAAAGGGGGAAAATTTGATTGGTTAACTTCCAGTGATGATTACTTTCTTATATGCAATGAAATGTTATGTGAAATTTTTTCTATAGTACTGGACAGGATAAAACTTTACTCATGCCAAGTATTTCTTTATTTGAAACAAAGATATATTCTGCACAATGTTTTGAAAAGTGCAAATTTAACAAAGACTAATAGGGGGAAATCAATGGTGGTATTACACCTAATATGGGAAGCTGTACATGCACTTTTGACCTTGTGAGTACTCTCATGTGTTAAAATTTCTTGCTATTTAAGTGAAATATTACAAATAATGAAATATTCTGAGTGGATTGAGTCTCCAAAACACATATTATAAGAAAATTTCCTTGAAATAGGACTTTACCATGAATATTAGTTGACAGAACAAGCCATACTTAGAGTTTGGGTGAGCTTTTTCTCCTTATTTATTATATTCTGCTATACTAGAAATTTTTTCCTAGGAAATACTTAAATAAATATATAGTTTTAAGTAAATGAAATTATTTTTAAAGCAGTAACAACAAATTATTCACCAAAAGAGAAGCTTTTTATGTCCCTCTCTGGGACGCGGCGTAAATTTAAGTTTTACGTAAGGACTTATTGAAACCTCCTTGGAGACAGCAAACTTTTATACGGATAGTTCATTCAGCTTGAATACTTCAATTAATCATTTATTATAACATTTCTATCATAAATGAGTGAAAGTTACCCCAGAATTTTTATTTATTGGCCTAAAAAGTAGAAATTTTGAGGAAATGAGAGGTATAAATGGACCAAAAGAGACCTTATAAGGAAGACAAAGAGGTCCATTAGTACTATTTTTAGTATCCTAAAGTCATCTTTTGTATCATATTCAACTGTTTGTAGGCAGATGAGATAAATATTTGATCATTTATTGGTCCACACTATATTCTATCATGATGCGGCTGGGTTTGGATTTTTAGAAGAAATTTTGCTCGAATCGCTGTAGATGTTGTCTAACATTATACTAGATTTTTCTCAAATTATTGAACTGATTATGACAAAACTTGACAGGAATGCTTGAAATAATCCGTATTACAAAGGAAAAAAGTCACATTCAGTTTATTTAACAAAAACGTCTTCTTTAGGTGTAATACCACCAAATCATAGTACGTCACATCCGGTTGCATACGAAAATAGGTCTAAAAAAATATTCCCTTGAATTTGAAAGTTGTAGGTAATTGATCCTACATTTCATTGCAGTAAAACATTTCTGGGTCATAAACATATATCTTGGGTATTTCAAAGCACCATTATTTTTTTATTTGGGGTTTCTATAAAATATTTTGGAAACTTGAGGTTACATGGTTACTAAAGCTTGTACACAGGTTAAAAAAGGGGGAAAATTTGATTGGTTAACTTCCAGTGATGATTATTTTCTTATATGCAATGAAATGTTATGTTAAATTTTTTCTATAGTACTGGACAGGATAAAACTTTACTCATGCCAAGTATTTCTTTATTTGAAACAAAGATATATTCTGCACAATGTTTTGAAAAGTGCAAATTTAACAAAGACTAATAGGGGAAAATCAATGGTGGTATTACACCTAATATGGGAAGCTGTACATGCACTTTTGACCTTGTGAGTACTCTCATGTGTTAAAATTTCTTGCTATTTAAGTGAAATATTACAAATAATGAAATATTCTGAGTGGATTGAGTCTCCAAAACACATTTTATAAGAAAATTTCCTTGAAATAGGACTTTACCATGAATATTAGTTGACAGAACAAGCCATACTTAGAGTTTGGGTGAGCTTTTTCTCCTTATTTATTATATTCTGCTATACTAGAAATTTTTTCCTAGGAAATACTTAAATAAATATATAGTTTTAAGTAAATGAAATTATTTTTAAAGCAGTAACAACAAATTATTCACCAAAAGAGAAGCTTTTTATGTCCCTCTCTGGGACGCGGCGTAAATTTAAGTTTTACGTAAGGACTTATTGAAACCTCCTTGGAGACAGCAAACTTTTATACGGATAGTTCATTCAGCTTGAATACTTCAATTAATCATTTATTATAACATTTCTATCATAAATGAGTGAAAGTTACCCCAGAATTTTTATTTATTGGCCTAAAAAGTAGAAATTTTGAGGAAATGAGAGGTATAAATGGACCAAAAGAGACCTTATAAGGAAGACAAAGAGGTCCATTAGTACTATTTATCATCCTAAAGTCATCTTTTGTATCATATTCAACTGTTTGTAGGCAGATGAGATAAATATTTGATCATTTATTGGTCCACACTATATTCTATCATGATGCGGCTGGGTTTGGATTTTTAGAAGAAATTTTGCTCGAATCGCTGTAGATGTTGTCTAACATTATACTAGATTTTTCTCAAATTATTGAACTGATTATGACAAAACTTGACAGGAATGCTTGAAATAATCCGTATTACAAAGGAAAAAAGTCACATTCAGTTTGTTTAACAAAAAAGTCTTCTTTATGGGAAGCTGTACATGCACTTTTGACCTTGTGAGTACTCTCATGTGTTAAAATTTCTTGCTATTTAAGTGAAATATTACAAATAATGAAATATTCTGAGTGGATTGAGTCTCCAAAACACATTTTATAAGAAAATTTCCTTGAAATAGGACTTTACCATGAATATTAGTTGACAGAACAAGCCATACTTAGAGTTTGGGTGAGCTTTTTCTCCTTATTTATTATATTCTGCTATACTAGAAATTTTTTCCTAGGAAATACTTAAATAAATATATAGTTTTAAGTAAATGAAATTATTTTTAAAGCAGTAACAACAAATTATTCACCAAAAGAGAAGCTTTTTATGTCCCTCTCTGGGAGCGTAAATTTAAGTTTTACGTAAGGACTTATTGAAACCTCCTTGGAGACAGCAAACTTTTATACGGATAGTTCATTCAGCTTGAATACTTCAATTAATCATTTATTATAACATTTCTATCATAAATGAGTGAAAGTTACCCCAGAATTTTTATTTATTGGCCTAAAAAGTAGAAATTTTGAGGAAATGAGAGGTATAAATGGACCAAAAGAGACCTTATAAGGAAGACAAAGAGGTCCATTAGTACTATTTATCATCCTAAAGTCATCTTTTGTATCATATTCAACTGTTTGTAGGCAGATGAGATAAATATTTGATCATTTATTGGTCCACACTATATTCTATCATGATGCGGCTGGGTTTGGATTTTTAGAAGAAATTTTGCTCGAATCGCTGTAGATGTTGTCTAACATTATACTAGATTTTTCTCAAATTATTGAACTGATTATGACAAAACTTGACAGGAATGCTTGAAATAATCCGTATTACAAAGGAAAAAAGTCACATTCAGTTTATTTAACAAAAACGTCTTCTTTAGGTGTAATACCACCAAATCATAGTACGTCACATCCGGTTGCATACGAAAATAGGTCTAAAAAAATATTCCCTTGAATTTGACAGTTGTAGGTAATTGATCCTACATTTCATTGCAGTAAAACATTTCTGGGTCATAAACATATATCTTGGGTATTTCAAAGCACCATTATTTTTTTTATTTGGGGTTTCTATAAAATATTTTGGAAACTTGAGGTTACATGGTTACTAAAGCTTGTACACAGGTTAAAAAAGGGGGAAAATTTGATTGGTTAACTTCCAGTGATGATTATTTTCTTATATGCAATGAAATGTTATGTGAAATTTTTTCTATAGTACTGGACAGGATAAAACTTTACTCATGCCAAGTATTTCTTTATTTGAAACAAAGATATATTCTGCACAATGTTTTGAAAAGTGCAAATTTAACAAAGACTAATAGGGGAAAATCAATGGTGGTATTACACCTAATATGGGAAGCTGTACATGCACTTTTGACCTTGTGAGTACTCTCATGTGTTAAAATTTCTTGCTATTTAAGTGAAATATTACAAATAATGAAATATTCTGAGTGGATTGAGTCTCCAAAACACATTTTATAAGAAAATTTCCTTGAAATAGGACTTTACCATGAATATTAGTTGACAGAACAAGCCATACTTAGAGTTTGGGTGAGCTTTTTCTCCTTATTTATTATATTCTGCTATACTAGAAATTTTTTCCTAGGAAATACTTAAATAAATATATAGTTTTAAGTAAATGAAATTATTTTTAAAGCAGTAACAACAAATTATTCACCAAAAGAGAAGCTTTTTATGTCCCTCTCTGGGACGCGGCGTAAATTTAAGTTTTACGTAAGGACTTATTGAAACCTCCTTGGAGACAGCAAACTTTTATACGGATAGTTCATTCAGCTTGAATACTTCAATTAATCATTTATTATAACATTTCTATCATAAATGAGTGAAAGTTACCCCAGAATTTTTATTTATTGGCCTAAAAAGTAGAAATTTTGAGGAAATGAGAGGTATAAATGGACCAAAAGAGACCTTATAAGGAAGACAAAGAGGTCCATTAGTACTATTTATCATCCTAAAGTCATCTTTTGTATCATATTCAACTGTTTGTAGGCAGATGAGATAAATATTTGATCATTTATTGGTCCACACTATATTCTATCATGATGCGGCTGGGTTTGGATTTTTAGAAGAAATTTTGCTCGAATCGCTGTAGATGTTGTCTAACATTATACTAGATTTTTCTCAAATTATTGAACTGATTATGACAAAACTTGACAGGAATGCTTGAAATAATCCGTATTACAAAGGAAAAAAGTCACATTCAGTTTATTTAACAAAAAAAGTCTTCTTTAGGTGTAATACCACCAAATCATAGTACGTCACATCCGGTTGCATACGAAAATAGGTCTAAAAAAATATTCCCTTGAATTTGACAGTTGTAGGTAATTGATCCTACATTTCATTGCAGTAAAACATTTCTGGGTCATAAACATATATCTTGGGTATTTCAAAGCACCATTATTTTTTTTATTTGGGGTTTCTATAAAATATTTTGGAAACTTGAGGTTACATGGTTACTAAAGCTTGTACACAGGTTAAAAAAGGGGGAAACTTTGATTGGTTAACTTCCAGTGATGATTATTTTCTTATATGCAATGAAATGTTATGTGAAATTTTTTCTATAGTACTGGACAGGATAAAACTTTACTCATGCCAAGTATTTCTTTATTTGAAACAAAGATATATTCTGCACAATGTTTTGAAAAGTGCAAATTTAACAAAGACTAATAGGGGAAAATCAATGGTGGTATTACACCTAATATGGGAAGCTGTACATGCACTTTTGACCTTGTGAGTACTCTCATGTGTTAAAATTTCTTGCTATTTAAGTGAAATATTACAAATAATGAAATATTCTGAGTGGATTGAGTCTCCAAAACACATTTTATAAGAAAATTTCCTTGAAATAGGACTTTACCATGAATATTAGTTGACAGAACAAGCCATACTTAGAGTTTGGGTGAGCTTTTTCTCCTTATTTATTATATTCTGCTATACTAGAAATTTTTTCCTAGGAAATACTTAAATAAATATATAGTTTTAAGTAAATGAAATTATTTTTAAAGCAGTAACAACAAATTATTCACCAAAAGAGAAGCTTTTTATGTCCCTCTCTGGGACGCGGCGTAAATTTAAGTTTTACGTAAGGACTTATTGAAACCTCCTTGGAGACAGCAAACTTTTATACGGATAGTTCATTCAGCTTGAATACTTCAATTAATCATTTATTATAACATTTCTATCATAAATGAGTGAAAGTTACCCCAGAATTTTTATTTATTGGCCTAAAAAGTAGAAATTTTGAGGAAATGAGAGGTATAAATGGACCAAAAGAGACCTTATAAGGAAGACAAAGAGGTCCATTAGTACTATTTATCATCCTAAAGTCATCTTTTGTATCATATTCAACTGTTTGTAGGCAGATGAGATAAATATTTGATCATTTATTGGTCCACACTATATTCTATCATGATGCGGCTGGGTTTGGATTTTTAGAAGAAATTTTGCTCGAATCGCTGTAGATGTTGTCTAACATTATACTAGATTTTTCTCAAATTATTGAACTGATTATGACAAAACTTGACAGGAATGCTTGAAATAATCCGTATTACAAAGGAAAAAAGTCACATTCAGTTTATTTAACAAAAAAGTCTTCTTTAGGTGTAATACCACCAAATCATAGTACGTCACATCCGGTTGCATACGAAAATAGGTCTAAAAAAATATTCCCTTGAATTTGACAGTTGTAGGTAATTGATCCTACATTTCATTGCAGTAAAACATTTCTGGGTCATAAACATATATCTTGGGTATTTCAAAGCACCATTATTTTTTTTATTTGGGGTTTCTATAAAATATTTTGGAAACTTGAGGTTACATGGTTACTAAAGCTTGTACACAGGTTAAAAAAGGGGGAAACTTTGATTGGTTAACTTCCAGTGATGATTATTTTCTTATATGCAATGAAATGTTATGTGAAATTTTTTCTATAGTACTGGACAGGATAAAACTTTACTCATGCCAAGTATTTCTTTATTTGAAACAAAGATATATTCTGCACAATGTTTTGAAAAGTGCAAATTTAACAAAGACTAATAGGGGAAAATCAATGGTGGTATTACACCTAATATGGGAAGCTGTACATGCACTTTTGACCTTGTGAGTACTCTCATGTGTTAAAATTTCTTGCTATTTAAGTGAAATATTACAAATAATGAAATATTCTGAGTGGATTGAGTCTCCAAAACACATTTTATAAGAAAATTTCCTTGAAATAGGACTTTACCATGAATATTAGTTGACAGAACAAGCCATACTTAGAGTTTGGGTGAGCTTTTTCTCCTTATTTATTATATTCTGCTATACTAGAAATTTTTTCCTAGGAAATACTTAAATAAATATATAGTTTTAAGTAAATGAAATTATTTTTAAAGCAGTAACAACAAATTATTCACCAAAAGAGAAGCTTTTTATGTCCCTCTCTGGGACGCGGCGTAAATTTAAGTTTTACGTAAGGACTTATTGAAACCTCCTTGGAGACAGCAAACTTTTATACGGATAGTTCATTCAGCTTGAATACTTCAATTAATCATTTATTATAACATTTCTATCATAAATGAGTGAAAGTTACCCCAGAATTTTTATTTATTGGCCTAAAAAGTAGAAATTTTGAGGAAATGAGAGGTATAAATGGACCAAAAGAGACCTTATAAGGAAGACAAAGAGGTCCATTAGTACTATTTATCATCCTAAAGTCATCTTTTGTATCATATTCAACTGTTTGTAGGCAGATGAGATAAATATTTGATCATTTATTGGTCCACACTATATTCTATCATGATGCGGCTGGGTTTGGATTTTTAGAAGAAATTTTGCTCGAATCGCTGTAGATGTTGTCTAACATTATACTAGATTTTTCTCAAATTATTGAACTGATTATGACAAAACTTGACAGGAATGCTTGAAATAATCCGTATTACAAAGGAAAAAAGTCACATTCAGTTTATTTAACAAAAAAGTCTTCTTTAGGTGTAATACCACCAAATCATAGTACGTCACATCCGGTTGCATACGAAAATAGGTCTAAAAAAATATTCCCTTGAATTTGACAGTTGTAGGTAATTGATCCTACATTTCATTGCAGTAAAACATTTCTGGGTCATAAACATATATCTTGGGTATTTCAAAGCACCATTATTTTTTTTATTTGGGGTTTCTATAAAATATTTTGGAAACTTGAGGTTACATGGTTACTAAAGCTTGTACACAGGTTAAAAAAGGGGGAAACTTTGATTGGTTAACTTCCAGTGATGATTATTTTCTTATATGCAATGAAATGTTATGTGAAATTTTTTCTATAGTACTGGACAGGATAAAACTTTACTCATGCCAAGTATTTCTTTATTTGAAACAAAGATATATTCTGCACAATGTTTTGAAAAGTGCAAATTTAACAAAGACTAATAGGGGAAAATCAATGGTGGTATTACACCTAATATGGGAAGCTGTACATGCACTTTTGACCTTGTGAGTACTCTCATGTGTTAAAATTTCTTGCTATTTAAGTGAAATATTACAAATAATGAAATATTCTGAGTGGATTGAGTCTCCAAAACACATTTTATAAGAAAATTTCCTTGAAATAGGACTTTACCATGAATATTAGTTGACAGAACAAGCCATACTTAGAGTTTGGGTGAGCTTTTTCTCCTTATTTATTATATTCTGCTATACTAGAAATTTTTTCCTAGGAAATACTTAAATAAATATATAGTTTTAAGTAAATGAAATTATTTTTAAAGCAGTAACAACAAATTATTCACCAAAAGAGAAGCTTTTTATGTCCCTCTCTGGGACGCGGCGTAAATTTAAGTTTTACGTAAGGACTTATTGAAACCTCCTTGGAGACAGCAAACTTTTATACGGATAGTTCATTCAGCTTGAATACTTCAATTAATCATTTATTATAACATTTCTATCATAAATGAGTGAAAGTTACCCCAGAATTTTTATTTATTGGCCTAAAAAGTAGAAATTTTGAGGAAATGAGAGGTATAAATGGACCAAAAGAGACCTTATAAGGAAGACAAAGAGGTCCATTAGTACTATTTATCATCCTAAAGTCATCTTTTGTATCATATTCAACTGTTTGTAGGCAGATGAGATAAATATTTGATCATTTATTGGTCCACACTATATTCTATCATGATGCGGCTGGGTTTGGATTTTTAGAAGAAATTTTGCTCGAATCGCTGTAGATGTTGTCTAACATTATACTAGATTTTTCTCAAATTATTGAACTGATTATGACAAAACTTGACAGGAATGCTTGAAATAATCCGTATTACAAAGGAAAAAAGTCACATTCAGTTTATTTAACAAAAAAGTCTTCTTTAGGTGTAATACCACCAAATCATAGTACGTCACATCCGGTTGCATACGAAAATAGGTCTAAAAAAATATTCCCTTGAATTTGACAGTTGTAGGTAATTGATCCTACATTTCATTGCAGTAAAACATTTCTGGGTCATAAACATATATCTTGGGTATTTCAAAGATATCGGAGGTGGTGCTTTGACCAGTACGATGATTAAAATAAGTGAGACATATTTGCTAACCATAATTTTTTAACTTATATATATGTGGAACTATATAAAGCAGTGGAATTCAATATTGTTATGGAAGTGTATCTTTATAATTTTTGCACTCGACGTTTTACGCTAGATTTTCATTTTCATATTAGAGGTTGTTCAGCAAACGAAACACTCTGGGATTTTGCACTTTATCTATGAGTTCCAAAATCATTTCTTAATGTGATAAAAACGATAACCGCTAAGCTGTTTAATTTTGGATCAAGTGTATATATTTAACCCGTATGCTCCGATGATACTGTGAGTTTATTTTTGTGTGTGAAAATTGTTTCGCCACAACCAACCAACATTGTTTCAGACATTTTATACTGATCTGTGTGTGAGAATTGCCTCGCCACAGCTAGTCAAAATTATACAAAATGTTTATACGTGTGTGTGAGAATTGCCTCGCCACAAAATTCTGACATTGAGTGTGTGAAAATTGTCTCGCCACTATCTATAGATGTAACAATACCAAACCACGTTTTCATTTTGACTAGCTGTGGCGAGGCAATTCTCACACACAAATCTGTATAAAACGTCTGAAACAATGTTGATTGGTTGTGCGAAACAATTTTGACACACAAAAATAATCTCACAGTATCATTGGAGGTGGTCTATTTTGAACTACCTTCTTTGCTTTAGGGCAATTTAATTATTGCCTGCTTTTGGTCAATTTATTTTATCATCTTCCAATGTAAAGAAGAACATGTATAGTAAAACACCGCTTTATATCAATAAACATACTTACACCAGCAGCTACCATCTTTTCATTCTGGAGTCAAGACCCTTTTGAAATCACATATTTTACAATGATACTAGTGAGTAGATTTACAAAATTTCGTTAATGAGCTCCGTTTTTCAAACACCTGTGATACAAGTAGTCAGCCAAAATACACAATCAATAGACCAATTAAAAGATTACTCGAGTTGTAAATATGTGCTAAATTGGATAGTCTATGAAAAGGTATATACTATGAAATTAAGAGCTCGGGCAAACCCCTCGCTCTAAATTTCATAGTATATACCTTTTCATAGATTAACCTAGACTTAGAATATAGCAAAGTGCTCTCGACCAATGAAAGTGTAGAATTTGGTGTTCCTTAATTGTGAAGGATGAATGTAAATCATGTTCTTAGTAAGGGATTATCTTATTGTTTAGGCCTATTTACAGTTCAAAATAAAGAAATTCTATAAAAGAGTTACAACTGCCCGAAGCACATTTATCAGGTGACAGGATTATTGATTGAAAATTGAATTTTGAAACAAACAAAAAATATCAAAATAAGTTTGATCTTTACTGGTGCAGTACAATTGGTACCGTTTATGTTATTATGTGAATATTAAGAACTAAAAATTACAAAAAAAAAATGCAATATCAAAGCAATTAATGCAAAAGAGAAGAAAACGAAAAAAAAATACAACTTCTAAAATTAAATATTTATTAACCTAAATCTTAAGCTAATGCAGTTGCCAAAACGCATATCACTGTATCCGCAGTTAGTAAGAATAGTCATTTCCATTATAACGGTAATAACAAAACATTGAATTAACTTTTGAATTTCCTATAAAAAAAAAAAACGTTTTCTTTGAACATTTAAATTTTAGACATTGTGCACGGTATTGGTGTCTCTTTTAACAAATGCGGTAGATAGCAGGTTATTCCATTTCAAGCTTTTTTCCTTCACATTCTGCATATCATTCGAAAGGAAATAAACCAAAGAAATCAATACAATAGATGATTTTGTGCTTTTTATATTACGTGAAGGAAAACTTTGCTCATTTCGATGCCTGCAACGTCAATAGAGTCGTATCTAATAAAGCGCACACTTGATCAAGCGTCTCCGTGAAGGGTAATAGAGTATTTGCCATAGGATAGAGTCGTATCTAATAAAGCGCACACTTGATCAAGCGTCTCCGTGAAGGGTAAAAGAGTATTTACCATAGAAGGTCTCAGACCACAATTAATGATCCCGCTTTTCGTTGTCCACGAATATAGTTCCTTTTAATTAAAGTGTATTTTTTCTTATTTTTTTTTCTTTCCCTTCCTCACTCATTTCTTAGTTTGTTTTTTTTTGGATGGAAATGAAAGAAGAGAGGTGAAATAAACTTTTGGATGTTGTATTTTAACTGATTTTGATATGGAAAGAGTGATTAGGCCAGGTGCAAAAAGGTGATATTTACAGTTTTCGGAACATCTCTTGACTTGTCCATAGGGGTATGGATGTGTATTAGCTAAATTTGTAAGATACTGGGGAGCAATCTTTCTGAATGTTGGATATATGTTTGGACTAGTACTGTACTTTTCACACACAAAATATTTGACAAAAAGAATCGGTGCAATTTTTTAATGAAACAAAACGTTATAAAGAACTAATAGAGAATTTAATTGTGGTCTGTGCCCAGAATAGAGTAAATTAACACCCTCGTATAAGCCAATCAAAATATTGCATTTTTACGTGAACTATAATAAAATTTTATAACAGTATTGTATACCTTTGACGAAAAATGGCGTCATCAATGTTTTTAACTGTAAGTGAAAGAAGATTATCAGAAGCGTTGAGATGAGGAAGAGAAAAAATGTCCCATTTTACTGCTCAGCTCATATAAAAACTTTCTGCTTCACTATCATAAGATATAACAAATGTTAGTGACTTTTAATAGTATCAGAAAATTTATACATGTCCTAAAGAAGCTATCAGAAGTCAAAACTATATAACTGCGGTCTTGCCTTCAAAACATCGTCAGTTTTCCCGTGTCCAATAAAATGTCCCGATGGACAAAATGACACATAGGACAATTCGGAGGCTGTTTATTAATCAAAATTTTACTTGATCGCCAATTTTTAGCACCTTTTAACTGATATGAATAGAAAATTCATTTAATTTCCTCTAAAATGATATGATATATATTTTTGTTTGAGCTGCAGGTAGAAAAAAAGAAATGATCTAAGATGTCCAATGAAATGTCCCCATAACTGTAATTTGACGTTTGCGTCATGATAACGTACACGACTTTTCTTGCATATTTCACATAAAATTGATTTCATGAAATGGTCTGATCTATATAAAATAAAGTTCTTGATTAATATGCATCTTCTTAAATCTGCATTGTATAAATAATTTAGAAAAAAGAACATACAGTGATAATGTAAATGCGATCATAAGTGAGCCCATCTTATTTATTTTCCCCCTTAGCCAAATTATAAACGGTTCAAAATCAAGCTTTACACCCTGGGCTTAATTTCTAACGTTGCTATGAAAAGAATCGAAACTATATAAACGAATCAAATTTATTCAGCCAATTTACAGAGTCGGCATGCTGTTTCCATACTTGTATTCTAAGCTCAATGTAATAGTACAAATACATAAATGCTTGTACTCACGGCAAAATTTAATCGTAAGTTATACTGAAATGCTCATGACTTACGAGTATTTTTTTTTTTTGTAAGACTTTTTGTGAAATCAGTTGCTGGGGTTTACTGTGAGTAGAACAATCTCTAGTCATCTACCTAGAATGATGTGTATGAAAAAGAAGGTAATTGCTTCTAGAATTAATGTGTGGCAGAATAGAGTTTGACTTCTACATAAGCATGCGATGCGACGGGTATTAATATTCTAATTGAAACTTATCCTTTATATACATTCATTTGAGAGAGAAAGAGAGAGAGAGAAAAGAAATCAAATTAGGGTAAAAATGTGTCCGACAAATATGACGGATTGCACACAAACATGTAACTGGCTCCAGTGTATTAATGAAACGGCCAAAATAAGTTGAATCCTTACATAAATTGTTGCCCTTTAAAACATTTTTTTATCCATTTTTACTTTTATGACAACTATACCAGATAAAAATAACTTGAAACAACAAATTTTGTTACCTAGGCAAGACTGCCATCGTTGTACGCTTCAATATATGACTTATTGCCACTCAATGGAGATTTTTTTTTCTGTTCTACTCCCCTCCCCTAGTTTGGCTTGATAGGATACTATGTAACCCCTGATGTGGACTACTTTATTTAATGTTAAAAAATTAAAATTAAATGGAAAGAGAAAAATGGGGAAAGAAATTCTAAAATTTACGTTTATTGCAGATCTTCTTGCTATTGGTGGAAAAAAATCTAAAATAAAATCATGAAAATCACAAAACATCCAAAGTCCTTACACTATTTAATCATGATTCCATTCTTGTTCTTCAAACATCATATTATAAATCAATCCCATTGTTTGTCGCCCCTTTACCATCGACATGTGTATTTTAGCATTGGTACAATTGAAAATTCGAACTAAAGTTAACATTTATTGAGTTGTTTGTAATATTCAGCTGAATGTTAAGTTACCATCATAAATCTTTTATTTTAGATAAAACCGAATCGATTTGCAAAAAATATTCAACGTATTTTTCATATGTAGCATCCCCCATTATAGACGTTTTAAACCTATCCATGTAAATGCAAATTCAAAAATGTTATTTCTATTGAAATCCTCGCTTAAAAAATCAATTATATAAACATTGGAAAACGGTTTTAGACAATTATCAACTGAAGACTAATGATTATACATCACTTAATGAAGCTGATTAATTGATTGCTCCCTTAACGTCCAGTGGCAAATATGTCATGCATATTCACGACGAGATGCAAAGTGGATCGACCTGAAGCAAATGTTAACAATGTTAGAGTGACAATTTAATAAGACAGAGCGTTGGCTAGAGGTAAAACGTATGCCGTACTAGAATAAAGTTAAAACCATGATCAAAATTGCAAGTTAAGCTATTAGCCCCCCTCCCTTTTCTCTTTTCGGACAGGTTTGTATTTCCACTCAAATACCGTCTGATTATTGACCGGAGATAATCAGCCAAAAGCACTTTGATTCTCTGAAATAGTAAATTATGGTATTTGTCTGGCTTTTTTCCCGATCCTATTTTGGACCCCCTGATTCTAAAAGAGCGTGTCTAATTAGTCATGCCCGATTAACTCTTAGTAAATAGAACCTCAACTTAAAGACCTACACCGGGTTAATAAGTTCGATTTGATTTGATTTGATTTTTGGTGTTTGAACGCCACTTTTAAGCACCGCTTTTGGGCTATTTCGTGGCGGCCAGTTTTTATTGGTGGAGGAAGCCGGAGTGCCCGGAGAAAACCACCGACCTTCGATAGGAAAACTGACAATCCTAGTCAATTAAGATTGGAATCGAGTGCACCCACACGAGCGGAGTTCGAACTCACAACCTCAGTGTTGACTGGCTAGTGATTACAGTAGAAACTACTTAGACCACTCGGCCACCGAGGCCCCTTAATAAGTTCGAGGTACAATAAGTAAACAAAAGAGATCCTTTATGAAATGAGATCGTCCCCTAGGTATCTTAGATAATTATTTTACGTTGAATAACAAAGAAAAATGCACGAACAGGTTTGTAATATTCAATAAAACCACGCGTACAAATAAAATCCTATCAGGTAATACTCGCAGTGACAGAACGCAAACTACGGAACCTTATTATATAGAAATCCGGCTGTCCTATACTCCAATGTCGGCTGCTGTACTTATTAGTACATCGTACATAGCACGGCTGTATTATATATCATTTGAAAGAGGAAAACAAGCCTCATCGAAATTTTCTACAGTGTTCACGTTTTCTTAAATGTGGGTCAAAGGTCAACGTTAAAACTTCAGGGAATATGCAAAATCACATCAATGCATTAACAGCAAACGAATTTTAAAGGATTGTAAATATAGTATATATATTTAGGACTAATTTGAAATTTCGAAAGGTCGACATATCCGTCAGACAGGGTTTACCTGGCCTCGACCTCATTTCATGGATCAGTGAACAAGGTTATGTTTTCGTGGTCAAGTCTTTATCTCAAATACTGTAAGCAGTGGGTCAACTTTATTTTGTGTATAAAATTATTAACAAGGTGTAGATCTACATGTCTTTGTAGTAGAGTGCATCTGACCTTGACCTCATTTTAAGGATCATCGATAATGTTAATTTATGTAATACGTGTTGTTTAACCCTATTCTCTAAGACTTTCGACATAAATGTAATCATGATCAGTAAAACAGGCTAGACAATTCATCGTGCGCACTCTTTTTCCCCCTTTGAGAAAACATCTATCAACATTAGATAGAAAAAATGTTTGCCCACAATGGACTACTAACTTTCCTTTCAACCGCAAACAATACTTTATAAGGACACAACAGACCAATAAAAGCTTAAACGTCAACATCTTCATCATCATCAGTATTTTTACTGCAATCAGATGGGTATTGAATAAACTGTGACATACATTTAAAACTGTGCACCACATTTTTGAGGTTATTTCGAATAGACAAAAAACATATTACAGTCATTCCTTATAATTTAATTCTAAATTCCATTTGTAAGGAGCAAATCATGAAAAAACGTTGATGACGTCACGGTCACATGACAAAATTAAATTATTAACGTATAGATCCTTTCCATAAACTTATTCCTAAAGGATATCATTCTTTAAGGACCATAGTAAGATATTTGAATATGATTTGTATTAGAACTAGCATTGATTTTGTTTTTGTTAAATTGGGGTTGAGCGCTCACATTTATGTTTAGTCCCGCTATATGAGTCTGTCCAAAATAGGAGCCTTTAATTCCCTCGTTGTCGTTGATTGCTGTCTGTTATATCGGGTTTTTTTTTTTCTTTTTTTTTTTTGCTTATTGTTTTGTCATAGATAAGACCGTTAGTTTTTCCGTTTGAATTTTTTTTTACAATTGGTCATGTCGGGGCCTTTCATGGCTGATTTTATGGTATATAACTGTATGAGTTTTGTTCATTGTGGAAGACCACATGGCGACCTATACTTGCTTGAATCCACGTCATTTGAACTCTGTTGGACAGTTGTATCTTTGCAATCCTACCACCTCTCCTAATTTTATATTAATTTGTGTTTCTTTTCTCAACAAATATTTTATTATACAACCTGAATGATAGACTGCATTGTCAATAAATGCTTTTGTCATCAATTATTCGGAGCAGCCATTAATCGTTCTTTTTGATTGATTGATTGATTGATTGATTGATTGCTGTTTGCTTAACGTCCAGTGACAAATAATTCATGCATGTTCAGGACGAGAACAAATTAACAATAAATACAATAAGTAGGTCTTGTAATTAAGTCCGTCCGGTATAAGGTCGGGGAAATTTCGACTGCCACTGGAAAATTAGGGTAAATTGGATAGGGACAGAAATTTTGCATTGCAACAGGTCACCTTTGGACCCCTCAGAGTTGTTGCAGGGGTTCTTAACGTGCAGAGAGCGTGGCACTCTCTCTACACGAGGCATCGAATTTACGTCACCATTCTGACCGGACGTGGCTGCGTGCTTGATACATTGCGCACAGCCAAACGGACGCACCACTTTGGCAAGGGTTTTACTGCCGGTCGGAAGAAGACCTGTAGTGACCATATTTCTATTCCCCAGTCACCCTTGGGGTCGTTCTTTTTGAAAGCTGGTTCCCTGAAATTATGCTTTCAGTCAGTTGATATCCTTTTTTGAAGCTACCGCAAATTTTTTAGTGATCTTTTTTACAAGTTTTTTTTTCACAGAAAAAAGTCCAAACATTCAAATTAGAACTTGGCAGATAAATGGATCACACATGCTTGACACATATATTTCAGTGGCTCATCAGCTTTACTGTGGTTTGCTCGGGCATACCTATTGCCAATTATAGATCTGAAATAACTGCAGTTGTACCTGCAGGCGTATAATCTATAGAACGAACGAAAAAAAAATAAAATCATTTTACACTTATACAATATATTTATAGTTTGGAATATATTCCAATTTTATTTTAAAAATGAGACAATTATTTCAACAGGAATATTATTAAATAAATCATTTATTAACATTAACATGTTTTTTCGGGATATCAGAGAATATATTTGGTTTAATTTCATGCAATTTATTGTCGTTCCTTTTACTCCAAGCATTTTTCCATATATTTAAAACATATTCTCTTATATTAGATTTAAAATCAGTATATGGTATTTAGATATAGATATTGGGTCGTTCAGGGCCTTCTTTGCTTCCTGATCTTCAACTGTGTTTCCGTGGATGCCGGAATAACTTGGCACCCATAGAAATATAATTTCTTTTTTGAGAATTTTCAAATTTCTCATTACGTAAAGGATTTTTAGAATTAACGGGTTTTTAATTTTGACATGATAGCGAATCAGAACATATGATAAACTTTGATTTGTCAGAAGTAGAAATAAACTGAAAGGCAAGAATTATTGCCTTTGCTTCTGCAGTAAAGATGGATGAAGCAGGAGTTAAGCGGAGAGTTGTAGCTCTATCACCAAAGACAGCAGCAGACAACACCCTGTCTCCATCCTTCGATCCATTAGTATAGTCAGTTGAAAAATTAGATTTGCTAAATTTTATTTCAGCATTATTTTGCTGAATCAAAAGAGAATTTTTTCAGCCTTATTGTATTTACGGAAATCAAATATCTTTTTTGGTTTACAAAGTTCCAATAGGGGGTATTTACAAGTTTGAACTTGAGCAACAGATTTGAAATCAAAGGTATTTAAATGTGGTTTTAAACGAATTCCTAATGGAGGAATTTTATTTTCATGTTTTTCAAAAATGTCTTCATAAATGGGATTGAAAACACAGTTGTAAGTAGGGTTATCTGGAAATGCCTTTAGCTTGACAGCATACTAAAGACCAAGCTTCAAGCGTCTATGAGAGAGCAAAGGCTTGTCGGCCTCTACATATAAACACCTCAACAGGTGAGGCTTTAAAGGCACCAAGACACAGACGAAGACCTTGGTTATGCACAGCATCGAGCATTTGTATGTATGACTTCCTTGCGGAGCCATACACTATGGATCCATTATTTAGTTTAGACCGAACGAGTGATCTATATAGATTTAATAAAATGTTGCGATCAGCACCCCAGTCAGTGCTAGCCACAACTGTTAAAATATCTAAAGCTTTTCGAAACTTTGATTTTAACATTTCGATATGGGGACGAAAGGTTAACTTTCTATCAAAAATTAGACCAAGAAATTTGGCTTCATCAACCATTTTATTCTGGTTTTCGTATAAGTAAAGCTCAGGATCAATATGCAATTTCCGTTTGTTTCAGAAACGCATCCCTATGATTTTTGAAGCAGAAAATTTAAAACCATTTTCAGAAGCCCATTTTTCAATTCTACAAAGACATAATTGTAATTGACGTTCTATATCACTCATATTTTGGCCTCTGTAACAGATTAAAAAAATCATCAACGTACAAGGAACCTTCCATATTGCTTTTTAAAACCTCAACAAGGCTATTATTTTTTAAACTGAACAATGTAACAATCCAAATACTCCCCTGAGGGACACCCATTTCCTGAAGATCATAAACATCAGACATGATTGAGTAAACTCCAACATAAAATTGCCTGTTAGAGAGAAAATTCGAAATGAAATTTGGCATATTGTCTTTCAACCCCATATCAAAAAGATCTTTTAAGATACCATACTTCTAAGTAGTGTCATACGCCTTTTCAAGGTCGAAAAAGACTGACACCACATGTTCATTTTTCGCAAAATCATTACGGATGAAAGATTCAATTCGAACAAGATTACCAAGAGTACTACGCCCCTGTCGGAATCCGCACTGCAGATTGGCTAAAAGCCCATTAGATTCTAGGAACCATACAAGGCGATCATTGACCATCTGTTCAAGCGTTTTGCAGACACAAGTGGTAAGAGTAATTGATCGATAATTTATAGGATCCGTATGATCTTTATTTGGTTTTGGAATAAACACGACGGTTGTTAGCTTCCAGATAGATGGTTAATCACCAGATTCCCAGATTTTATTCGTGAGCCCTTAAAGAGCTTCAAGCGAGGAATCTGATATCTGCTAATGTTGATAGTGGATATTATCAGGACCACAAGCTGTATCATGGGGGTTAGACAAAGATGTTTAAAATTCTTCCAATGAAAAGAGTTTATTGTAATTTTCTCTATTTTAGATTATCTCTATTTCAGATTTTTAAGGTCTTTCCACTCCGTTAGGAAAGACCTTGTTGTTTTTCTAATGTTTTTCTTTTTTTTTTTTTTTTTCTTCCAGCATTTTTTTGACATGGCCTCCCCTCGTTTCTATTGGAATTATCAAGACCAAATATGGACCATCGATAGACCTCATCATAAAGTATTACCAGATGAGGGCACGTAGGATTTCATCATCCCCTTTAGAAGTTATCTCCCGTTTATTGGTTTTTTTCGACATGGCCCCCCCCCCCCCCCTCGTTGTTTTTAAAGATATCATGACCTTATTTGAACAATAGGGAGATCTCATTATTATGTATTACCATATGAGGCTGCGTAGGATTTCATTATCCCCTTTGAGAGTTATGTCCCCCTGAAGCAATTCCTTTTATTTGCATTTTTTTTTTAAATTATTAGAGATAGAATCGATTTAAAAATGGCAGCATGTACAAGAATAGATGGCAATGTTAATAAACATAAACAATTATTTTGTTATCAACCCTTATAAGGAGTTATTTCCCTTTAAAAAATATAAGCAATTTTTGAAAAATTCTAGTTCGAGAACCGGAAGTCGTAGAGACTTGGGACCTTCACCAATAATCTTTAATTCATGTGACTTTCAATGGTGAAAGGTCACCAAGTGCAAAAACAATCTACGCTGCAATTTCAAGCTAACATATTAAGAAAACGATAAGAGTTTGCTGCATACATACTGTGTATGAAATGTTCCTCTCGACGAGTTCTACATTTTACACATTAAGCTCAAAACTGTCCGACCGTCTGTTCAAAAGTTACGACGAGATAATTCTTCAAAGTATAGTATTGTGTGAATATCTTTTTAAAGGTAACAGATATCAACCTACTATAAATTGGAAAAATGATTAGTATTTAAAGACCTTCAATCTGAGGTCAATGTCAGGTCATGATGAAATTTTACCTTGACCTTCAAAGTGTACTATGACCTTGACCGTGTGACATTTGAAAGGTCAAGTTGTCTTGAGTTGAATGGTGGTAGTCCCATGTCTCTACGACTTCCGGTTCTCAAGTTTGGTATTACATCATATATTTGATGATTCATTGTGACCTTGGTGAACTTTGTCCCAATTTTTTTTTTACAATGTTGCCCTTCAACTACAGATCATTTATCATTTAACAGATTTGAGATATCTATTGTCGTTTTAGAGATAATTCAGTTTGAAATTTTGCGAACGGAGGCATGTATTTTTGAATCAACAACAGCTTTCCACCTGAAATTTTCAGGAATTGATGAGTTTAACATGGTTATATGTTTGACTAATTACCAAAAACTTTCAATGAAGAACTCAAAAAAAATATCAATTTGAAATTTTCAGATTTTACATTGACTTTGTAAGTTTCAAAAGTTCTATTTATATAATTGAAATTTCATCATTTTTGGCTCTTTGCCATATGCGGTCATTATGTATATCAAATTGAACGTCTAAATGAGCTCTACTCAAAAATGAACATTTCAAACCCCTTTTTCATCCCAGTGGGAAGGGTGGGGTCCTTTTTTTTTGGCAAAAAATTCAAACTTCTCAGATGGTTAGGCTGTCGCATATCAAATGAAAGTCCATAAAGCGTACATTTCAAATATCAAATTGAGGTCCCCAAAAAATTGGTTGGGTGGGGTCATTGAGTGCAAAACATAAATTTTCTTTTAAGATAAGGTTGTTGTATATCAAATGAAAGGTCATAACGTGTTCATTTCAAATATCAAATTCCTTTCCTCCAAAAAAAAGTTGGATCGGGTTATTAAGTGCAAAAAATCAAACTTTCTAGAACATGGCGTTGTCGCATATCAAATGAAAGATCATCAAGTCTACATTACATATATCATACTTCCAATTAGAAAATTTAAGCGGATGGGGTCATTAAGTGTAAAAAGCAAAAACTTTCAGAAGGTATGCTTGTCGTATATCAAATGAAAGGTCGTGAAAAGTACATTACGAAAACATCACTTTTACAGGAAAGACCTTTCAATTGTTTAACAAACAATTGAGATACTAGTCTTTTTTAAATTTCTTAAAATCTTCTTTGTAATTGTTAGAAAAAGACGATTGCGAAAAAGTTTCATCTAGCTAGTTGGTAATATCTATCTCCGATGTTAATAAAGTCTTGCCTTCTTTTAAATGTTTGACCGTTGCTTTTGAATTTTTACCTTTGATCTTTTGAATCATGTTCTATACTTTTGTCATCGGAGTGCGAGATGTTATTCCCGAGACAAAAGTTTGTCAAAAAGAACGCCGATTTTGTTTGCATGTCCGTCGTGGTTGCACGAAAAATACTAAAATCTCTAATGTTTTGCGAAGTAGGCTGTTTATTTAACCGTCTTTCAGATTTTTTACAGTTATTTATGGCTTGATCACAATCGTCAGTCATCATACCATGGTTTGCTTGGATGTTTTGGATTTGCCGATGTCTTAGGAATCGTTCTGTCAGCAATTGACGTTAAAACTGTATTAAAAGTTGACATTGGATCTTCAACAGCTTCAAACATCTTCGACTGTAATTCCTCTGAACACAGAGTCTCAAAACAAAGGCCAATCAGCCTTGTCCAGTTTCCAACGAGGGACTCTCTGTTGAGCAGATCTAAAGAGATGCTCAAATATTATTTGAAAGTGATCACTTCCACAAAGATCATCGTGTACACGCCATGAAAAAAAATCTAGTACAAGAGAAGGATCGCATATAGGTAAATCAATAGAAGAATAGGCACCGTTTCCAGGATATAGATAAGTATCAGATCAATCATTAAAAATGCACAAGCCTTCTTGAGACACAAAGTCTTCTATAATTTTGCCCTTGTCATTTAAAGATATTCTCAACCATATTGGACTATGGGCATTGAAATCCCCCATCAGAATATAAGATGAGGGTAACTGATCAGTTACATTTTTAAGTTTTGCTTTATCAATTGTAGAACTAGGAGGACTATAAATTGAACATAAAGTAATTGTTTTGTCCAAGGATAAACGAAAAACAACTGCCTGCAGATCTGTGGTGAGTTTGACCGTACTACGAATGACGTTGTCCTTCACAAGCACTGTTGATCCTGCAGCAGCACGTTAATCTTCCTTAGAAAAAGTACTATACATGGTATATCCCTTTCAAGAGATATTGTTACTTTCTTTTACGTGATTCTCTTGAAGACAAAATACAACAAGTATAAACGAATGAACTAAAGAGGTTAATTAATTTTTATTTAGATTTATTTTAAGACCTCGGCAATTACATTGGATAAGATTGATCATGAATGGTGAGAAGGGCGAATGTAATCAAGTTTTCCAGCAAGTTTCGTTCTATCACCCTGTGATTGTGATTATGCTGCTGGAACAACATCATCGCATTCCATCTGCGAGTCCTCTAACGCAGCTAACTTATTTTTAGAAGAGAGTACTTTCTCTCCTTGACTCGATTTTCTAGAGGATGTTTTCCCACCTCGTTCCGTATCACGGGAGCGCCTCTCAGATTTCTGGGAGGATGATCTCATCGGTGATTTAGAGCTTCCCTTCGGGTTTAATCTACGAAGTGGAGACGGATGTTTGGCTGGCTTACTTGGGGGCGATTTCTTTTCAGCTTTCACGGTACAGATGTTTTGACTACCCCAACTTTCAGGTTTTTCGGTAACTTTTACATTTGAAACTGGGTTTTCTTTTTTGGAAGATGACTGCGAACTCTGTTACGAAGATTGTTTTGATTAAGTAGCAGTTTTAGAAGGTGTTGGTTTTCGTGGAATTTGAATTTATCTGAAGGTAGAGGTTCAACAGGCAACATTGTAAAAGTGTCAGCATCAATTGGCCAGGTCATGCAAGTTTGTGTAATCTCATGACTGAATGAACGACCAACTGTACTGGCGTACGGTGGTTTGTTTGAAACTATAAGACCATTCGAAACAGAAGCTATCTGTTTAGCTTCTGGGTAACTGATGTTTCTTTCTGTTTGAATTTCAAATAATTTTTTTTATTCTTGAAGGTAAACAGGACAGCCCATAGATGATGAAAAATTCATCAATATATGAAGGAGGAGTTGAATTTCTAAAGGTCAAAAGATAAGTATTTAGTTTGATTATATTTCCATTCTTTTTGGTTTAAAATCTAACAACATCAGTTACACCTTGGTTTGAAAGTTCATCAAAAATTTCTTCCACAGTAAGGTCAGCCAGTTATTGACTTCCGTCTCGAATGATTCTTATATTACTGTTCAAACTATTGTAAAGAAAGACAGAAACAGTAAAGTTTGTAATGGTTCTCATTGTCAGCAAATTTGTTGATTGGCTTTTGTTGGAAAATTCAACCAACAAATTCCCTGATCTCATTTTAGAAACTATTTTAACAGTGCCAGCAATGCTTTTAATTTGTTTGCGAATCACAAAAGGAAATATCTTTGAAATGGGATTTTAATTTGTACCTGTAATAACAATAAATCGGGGCTAACTGTCATCTTCCTGACAGGGCGCTGAGTCATCACATTTTCTTTTTTTTTTTTTTTTATTTATTAAAGCTGATTTAGAGGATTTTTGATGTGCCATAGGAAATGAGAAAGTTTTACCATTCTTGTCATCCACCCACCTCAGAGTGCCTACAAGGGCGATGCTGTGTTTCCGTGGCTAGCCGGTGTCAAGTGCTAATGCTGAAATCAAGCTCCAAGTATTATGTAGCTCGTCGTTTAGATGACATCGGAGCCATAGCAGCTTACTGAAACTGTTGTCTTGTCCGTCCGGGTATTGTTCTGATCGTACGAAGTCTGGCTACAGCCCCCATCCACAAGGATCTCGTCCACCAGCGACACGTATAACAACCTACAGCTTACGGGCTGGATTGCCTATTCTATTTTAAAAATCGGGCAACTCGTACGATGTTCGGATCACTTAAGTCTAGCCTCTATCCTTCGACTTTACCAGCATGGGTGACCCTTACAGAAGACGATGCTCCAGCTGGCATAGTTCTTGGGGTCGCTGAGAAACACAAGCCCCCCCCCCCCGACCACGGCAAGGATAGCGATCCAACGGGGGGCATCATCATGCAAGACCCTAAAAACATAAACGATACTTATTTTATTGCACCAGATGCGCTTTTCAATAATTACTGTCTCTTCAGTAATGTTCGAGGCCAATATATTTGAAAGCCAAAACACTAATACAAACTTTGAAGAGCAAATTAAATCAAAATGGACCTAAAGTATACCAAAATCCGAACAAGGAATCAGAGCTTTGCACGCGGGAGATATATTTCTAAATTTTAAATAATTTTGAAAATTAGATAACAGAAAATTTCAATTCAACAATTTTCATGTTTTCATTGCAGTACCCAAGTACAGGCTTCTTGGCAGCCAATTCTAGCTTTGAAATAATTCCTGTTGTGTCTGCTGTTGTATACTTTATTTCACGAACGGTGATACATTATTTGGTAATCATCACTTCGAAAGTGATTTAGGTCGAAAACATCATGCAATATCCTAACATAGACATAATCTTTTCAAGCTTCCAGACCCTCGATAAGGCTGTTTGTATGCCTCTCATATTTATTAAGATTAAACCATAGTCCGCGTCTGAAACGAATCCAACCGATTATTAGAATGAATTTCATAACAGCGTGGCCATGGACACATAGTACTTAATTGTTATCGTGTGTATCACTGGCTGTCGACAACAAAGACTTAACGCAATCACAGTATGTCAGGGGCCTCTCAATGAGGATATATATAATTACTATCTTTACACATATCCATTCATAATTTTTTTTTTTTTTTGCATGAAAGTTTCTAGGAATTTGTTTTGAATATATTTATATACTCACAACAAAAAGTTTCTGAATGAGTATATTCAGAGGTGATATCACCAAGTAATCGAGAAAAAAAACGTCTTTGTTTTTTCTTGCACAAACGTTCTGTGGCTCCTTAAAAAAAATAAGAAAATAATTATTCGTAGGAGTTGATGTAGAGTAACCTACGATCAACTTTCATACTAAGATTATCTTTGTTGGTAATAATCGTTTTAGTCCTCTGGGCTGAATAATTTTTTGCACAGAACAAATTTGAATTCCCATCGAAGACTCCAACGATCAGATTTTCGTGAACATTTAAATATCATTCTAACAAAAAATAACTCGTGAAAATATCAAGAAGCATATAAATCCGGTCTTGTGTGCAAAATTTACATTGATTGGAGTCAGAGTAGCTTTTGTGGAAACATTGATACATGTTTTTATTTTAGATTTTGTTATACCTGAACACGTATAACAAAAGTTACGGGATCTATATTCTTTTACTACAAATTAAGCAGGTAATTTCAATGAGTTTGGTTTTGCTCAGCTATTTTTTTTTTTTAATTTTAGGACGCATATTTGAGAAAATTCTGCATAAATGTTTATTTGCAATTTTATTCATGCTGGTTTCAAAAGCCTCTCGCATAGCCACACCCTCCCTAACTGAATCAGGAATGGTCACTCCCTTACAATTTGAAATTGTACTCACTTCTTTTTCGGTTTCTGTAGAATAAAAGCCCTGTTCATTGATAATTTGATATGTTTTCTATGTATTGTGTGCGATTTTGTCCCATGTAAATTTACTCCATATCCTTTCATTTTCTATTCAATATATATCCATGAATTTAATGAAATGTTCCCAATACATCTGTTTTGGAATAATAAATCATGTGCACAAGACTAAACTTGTAAACTGTAATACGAGATAATGTACAGGTTATTATGTCAACATAACAGTAACAGTGTAATAATAACCTTTAAACTGGGTGCACTCGTTTAATATTCTTGTATAAAAGGTATTGTGAACATATATAATTCATGAATAGATACTGAAACACAAATTTAAAAAAAATAAGTACAATTCTAAATTAAATCGCTGTGATCCGTCCATTCGTTTTTCAAATCAACAGAACAGCTGCATTTAACAGGTCGGGCACATTTCCTTATACGGACATGTATAGTTATTTAGCATACGTATGCCCCCGTCAATGCATGTATTGCTGCTTGTATTCACTGTTATGAAATTCATTCTATACTACAATTTAACCCAAAAAATCAATTCAATAAAAAGTTTTAAATAATGACAAACCGACACAAAACATATTCCTCCAAACAAAATAAACATCTTCAAATTAACTGTCCAGTTAATAAAACAACTAAATCAATCATAGATTCAAAAAGCAAAAATGAGAAATGTATTGAGTGACAACTGTCTTAGTTAATGACATAATAGTGTGGAAACAAAACGATAAACGATATGAGATTATCCGGGTTGAATCGGCGAAAAATGTTAACTAAAAAGTTATAACAACAATACCGAACTTCAAGGTAAATTCAAAAAGGGGAAGTCCATAAAAACTGAGAAAATCAAACGTTATCAACCAACGGAACTAGTCGAAAAATTGGTGTTTCAAATTGCTAATGTCTTCACAAAGACTTGCATTATACACACGAAGTTTAGCACACAGATGGACTGTGTCTTATTGCTTTAATCAGAATAAAATCTCTTGATAGTAACATAATAAGGCTTTCGATAAAAATAGGGCAAATTTCGGGTAAAAATTTAGTCTTACTAAAATGCGGAAATACATATACTAAATTTCCTTAAATATTTTCCGCTTTTGTTATATGATATATTAAATATATTACTATATTCTAAGTACTATTCTAACCAACAACAAAGAGGGCAATAATTTATTTTTTTCATTTGACAGATTCCTTGTACAATACGGTATCTGTGGTAACAAGTAAACACACAAAATCAAAAAATCGTGACTACGGGAATTTACGACGACAATCATGATTGTACAATATAAAGATATCCGATAGTTTGTAAATAAAAGCCGTGGGATATTCTGATTACTTTAACTTCATAACTAGAGGCCTTTATTAATACTGGACATTCTTCTATAACAAGATCGTTCTTTGAATTTATCTTTCTGTGGAATATTTTGAATTGGAAGTTGTGCTTATGAATATTAAAGATCCAGACATATTTGCACCTTAAGAAATCGTCTGTTTTGTAGAAATTTGTCTTTAATTTAAAAGTTTATCAATATCTCTTAGCTCCATACTATAATTTGAGTAAACACAAGTATATAAGATGCTGAATAATCCTATATAACGTACCTACTTTAAACAATTTAATGCCATAGAAACAGATGTAAACAATCCAAATAAACCAACTTGTCCATGTTTAACTTCTCTATTAAAGAGTTTCATTTCTTTTGTTTAATTTCAACTGGATATCAGCCTGTATAGGCATAATTTAAGTGACATTTTACAGTATAAAACAAATTATCAAATGCAAACTCGCATTTAAGAAAGTGGGGTCAAACATGTGTGCGTTGACGACACATTGCCCATATACATTGTACATGCATTCTTAGGTTGAAAATTCATGACGCAACGTGCAGTGTTCATAAGATTGGTTGAATGATTTTAGTGATCATATTTAATGTGATTTCTTAAACTTATCATACCATCATATGTTTTTGTTGTTATAAACAAAGTTATAGGCGACTCAAATGATAACGTGACATCTGCTTTGGTAGCCGTAGGATATTCTTGTAATGTCCTTTGCTCTGACGATTTCGCTTTGAACGTTATCGTTGAATTAGGTTCCGTCTTATTCGTGGTGGTTTGTTCTCCATCTGATTTGGCGGTTGTCTTTGCTTCAGCTTCGAAATTAGATTCTTTCATAGTTGAAGTAATAATTTCACTTGCAGATACAGTCCTGTTTGCCATCGATCTGTATTCAATACTACTGTTATCAGTTGATAAAACCTTATATGTTGTAGTTTCAAAAGGTACTACAGTATCCATTGTAGTGGAAGTCTGAGATGCACTTTGCTCTGCTGTTGTAGTTTTATTTGCTATGGTCTTGTTTGCATCAATGGAAGAAATAGTTTGCTTTGTACCTTGCTTCGAAGTGGACTTTTTTGAATCATCTAAAGTTTCCATTTTTGTCGTTACAACATCATGTGTAGTGCTAGTAGTTTTTTCTGCTTTGGTTGTTACTAAACCAGAAGTCGTGGTCTGCGTTGTAGTTAGTTTTGTAATGGTTGCTATTATACCAGTTAAAGTAGTAGTGTCATGAGTTGTACTTTGCTCTGCTGCGATTTTTGATGCATCCAATGTGGTTGTAACTGCTTCAGCTGTAGTAGAGGCATTCGTTGCTGTTTGTTCTGCATGAGATATCACCTGGAGAATTGTAGTGAAAAACTGTCGTTCTTTTGCTGATACGGTATTGTTTGAGTTTGCCGCCTGTGTGGTAATCTGCTCAACTGTGGCTGATCTTGCACTGGTATAATTCGCTCCTTCTATTTTAGTTTGCTCTTTCCTGGTTGTTTCTTTTGTGTTTGCGACTAGCATTGTATTTGGAAGTAGTGGGCTTGTTACATGATTGGTTGTTTCGGTGTCATGCGTGGTAGTTTGCACTGTACTGGTTAATACAGAATTAGTTGTAGCAGCGGTCTGTGTTGTAGGTAGCCGTTTTGTAGTTTTTGCTATATTAGTTTTATTGGCAGTGTGTGCTGTAGTTTGCTCTGCTGTCTGGTTTACTATGTCAATCATGAATGCAACATGTGTTGTTATTTCCGCTGGTGCGGTTGATAAAACATGACTTATAACTTCTGATGTCGATTGCTTTGTTGTATTTGATTGTTCGTCAGTTTTAGAGGCATCCCGTGTAGTTATCAATACAGGATAAGTCTGAGTTGTACTTTTCTCTGCAGTAGTTGATAAAACTTTAGGTGTGATTGATGCTTTCGTTGTTGATTTTTCAGTTGTTGATTTTGTTGTTGCAGCCTGTGTTGTAGTTTGAACTGCTTTAGATTTTTTTGGATCAGATGAAGTGGCGGCATGTGCTGTTATATCCACGAATGTGACTGACACGTCATTAACTGTACTCACGAGTTGCGTTGTAGCTTGTTTTGTTTCTGAATTAGTTATATAGACAATTTCAGTGGTCGTTTGCTTGTCTATTTTTTTGTCTGTGTCAATTGTAGTACCGATCTGTCTTATACTTGTTGTTTTATTGTCTTGTGCTGTCTGTGGTTTTGTTTTATCCGCTGTGGTTTTAAATTCATAAATAGGAGTATCGGTTTGTGTTGTAATTTTTTCAGTTTTGGTTGACACCATGTCCATTGATATGGTGGTTTGGGGAGTAATTTTTTCTAATATGATTGTTACAGAATCAGTTGTCGCTGCAGAAAGTGTAGAATTTTTCTCTGGTGTTACCATTTCCGTTTTTGTAGTTGACAATTCATTATCAAGAACATTGGTATGGTCACCGATAGATACCGGAGTATCATCGGTTTGTTCCGATGTTGATGTAATTATTTGCTTAGACGTAGTGCTAAAATGAGTATCGGGATTCATTGAAGCTTTTGTGTTGATATGTACAGCATCTGTGATTATTTCTTTTGTAGATCTAGTCTTCGAACCACTGACAGATGAAGTATCAGTAAAAACTGCAGCTGAAGTTAAAGTTCCAAATTCTGTATACGCATCATTCACCGAATTTGTTTTTAAAATTTTTCCATCAATTTTAAATGTTGACCTTATATCTGTAACAGCATCTGATAACAGTGTGTTTGTAGATGAACTATCGCGTAGTATGTCCATTATTTTTTTAGAAATAGATATTGTTGTATCACTTTTATATAATGTATCGTTTAGATTTTTTTTTTGTGTTGATAGTAAATCTAACGTTGTATATTCTTCATTTTCAATCAACTCGGTTAAGGATAAATATGTATGAGAGGTAGGAACAGTTGTCAAAGTTGTACTGGAATTAGAGGAGTAGGATGCAGGAGGGTTGGAGATCAAGGTTGTTGGATCTGTTGAGAGGATGTGAGAATCTAGGGAAAAGGAAACAACAGCAAACATAAGAAACATTTTCTAAACCATGTGTTTACCTCATTAGAGATTGTATTTCTTTTATTATTCAGAATACACCAAATCAAATATGTATCGGTGTTTTTACGTAATTTGTTTTCCGACATTCTTAATTTCTGTTACAAAAATAACAAAATGAACTATTTTAGTTAAAAAGTTGAAATGTAACAAAAATGTTAAACTTGAACAGGTCTAAACTAATACTTGACCTCACATACAATTATATGACAAGTGATGTTTGCATAGCAGTTTATCTGCTTTACCTGCAGTTTGAGTGACTTTATTATTTTTTAATTTATTTACTATATTTTAATTTTGTCATTCCAATGGTTCTGGTCATTTTATTTTCTTAATTCTTTAAACATTTATGTTATTCTGCATGCATATTTTTCTTTTTTTGTATTTTCTGTATGTTTTATAACAGTCATTTTCATTATTTGTTTGACCGTAGCAAATTAGGTATACTTTAAAGTAATACTTCGTGTGTACATTGTGTTTTGTCAATGTTTTAATTAATGCTTCGAACTTAAAGAATTATCACTTACTAACTGGCCAACAACTTAAAGATACGGTGCCTGGATATATAAAGTCTTGAATGCGATAGTTCCAATTATAATGATTTCCTTCGTGGTAATGTAAAGATTTGCGAGAGGTTTTAAATAACCTTTTAATTTGTTATTCTTGATATTTCATTCTCTGTTATTTTCGTGTTTTATTTACACAAACGCCACGCTATTTATGAAATTCTACAAATGGTTTATTTAGCATTTTTCTCATTTAAGAATTAAATTTAAAGTTTATACATGGAGTTATGTCAAACACATGTTATATCTGGAGTATCTTAACATAATGATTGCTTGTGTCTAGGTCTTTTTAAATTATATATCAATTATGTTGTTTGTCTCTTTTTTAAATATCTTTAAAGTTTTTTTTATGTTGAATCGTTAAATACACAGCGAGGAATTTATTTCAAAATACATTTGGTAATATACTCTACCTGTTGTTTCTTGAGTTGAATCAGTCGTTGATGCCGTGGAAGATATTTTTCCTGTAAAACAAATCAGAAATTAATATACACTGGAAAGAGTCAACAAACGATTTTAAGCTGGAATTAACACGACCCAGAAGATAATTTGATGACCAACTAGCAAACGTAAAATTATATTTTCCAGACAATATATATATACTAGAAACAACAAAATAAATACCGAATGGCCAATAGTAATATATTACAAAATCTGAAGACTTTTATCAAAGGATGCTGGTTCTAATCAGTTACAATTGTAGATATTCACCTCAACGTCAAAGTTGGTCCGTATTTTATAGTTGTTAAAACAAAAACGATGTCAAATGCTTGATAACAGACAACTTTTATGTTATCAAATGCCAAAAAAATATCTTTGATTCTTAAATCTATTTCAGAGCATAGCTTATGAGTGGCACAAGCAGCCATGCTAAAACCAGAACCTCAGAATTTGTGCTCTGTTAACAGTATAAACGACTAGATTGAGTATAACAGCTGTTTTATTTGACCCGAACACCAATTTATTTACATGGAAACAAAGAAAGGCCATTTTTTCCCCTAAAATCAGGGATCTAGTAAATGAACAAAGTGAGATAAGACCTAACAATTTATCTACTTGTCAGGATGATTTAGTTTCAGTCATCGACACTGTCGCTCCAAACCAGACAGCCCCTAAAGTTTTATTAGAAGCTATGCAATCCTACCAAAATGATATGTGTGGTGAATCTCAAACTGACTCACAAATTCAGGCTTTCCCCAAGACCATTTCTGATAGTTTCATCATCAACAGTACGTCGATCAGCGATGACACAATCATAAGTGGACCGTTCGTTAGTCCTATTAACTCTGTGCCAAAACAACAGAACACCAATGAAAAACTATATGACGTTCTATCGCAAATCAACACAAGTTTATTAACCTTAACTGAACAAAATTCGGAGTTTCTTAAAATCATTGACGATAAAGAAGAAATAATATCTGGCTTAAGAACTGAATGCATTGGTCTCAATTCATCAAAAGAAATCCTTGAAAATCAAATCTCCAAATTATCAAGTGAACTTAAACTTGTACGTCAAGACAATAGAGAGCTCAAAGATGAAATCTTTAAACAAGAAACAGATAAACTTTCGAATATTCCTTCAAATTCAAAACAAATACGAAACTCTCTGTCTTCAACTAACACTTGTATCATTGGCACAAATGCACAAAAATCTGTAACAGTCGAGTCTGGCGTGAAAAGGAAAAACAAAATGAATATGAGAAATAATAGGAAAACAAACGACAATATTTAAATAGTAGGAAGTTCTATTACTAAAGGGATTAAGACAGAGCAACTTAGAAATAACGTGCACGTTTCAACAAATAGTGGTGCAAAATCAAGTGACATACTACAGAAAATTTCAAATCTCGATCTCACACCTTTCGATACTGTCATTCTTCGATTCGGAGGAAATGATGCCAATAAAACTGACCCAGCTACTTTTAAAAACAATGTACGCAAGATCGTTAAATGTTTAAAAGATGATAAATCCAGGCGTGTCATTATAGGAGGTTGCACTCCTAGGTCTTAAACTAATGTCACTCACATCAATGATATGCTTAGATTATTAAGTCCAGAAGAAAATGGGAAATTTATCAATCACATGGACACATTTATGTTGATGAATGGAAAGATTGCAAACAACTTACTTAACCCAGTCGATGGGGTTCACTTGACAGATGATGGAACCAAAACACTTATAAATAACTTTCATGCTATTGTGCCAATCCTCGTACCAATTAGGAGGCCAGCAAACAATGACAGAATGACAACTGATAATCATCAGCCATACTGTTACAACTGTGGTGAAACAAACCACGCAATAAACAATTGTCGCTATGAGAAGAGAATTAGATGCTACAGCTGTGGTCGTTTAGGTCACAAAGAATCTAAGTGCTGGAATTTATTAGACATAGATGTGCACAACTGAGATATCTGCAATGATGAAGATGCCAAAAGTATCAAATTACAAAATAGATTTGAAATATTTAGTGATTCTATATTATGTAATATTTGTTTAAATGATAACTTTTGTTGTACTTGAGAATTTTTGGTTATAAAAAGATGGTTTTAAAATATCAAGTTTGAATATTCAACATTTATTACCAAAGATTAATGAATTGCAAATAAATTTTAACAAAATGTCGAAAGAACAAAACCACATGTATTTAATTTTTCTGAAACTTTTTGTGGACTCCACGGTGAGTCGTGACTCTCATGAATTGAAAATTGAGGGGTATACAAGTATGGATGCCCGTAAAGAAACAAAAAAACAAAAAAGGGGAGGGTTAATTGCCTACTTTGCAAATGATGTAAAATATGCGCGTCTGCATTTCTTGGAACAATTTTTCATTGAATCTATGTGGTTCAAATTTTTTCCTATCAATACACAACCACTTTTACTATGTTTTGTATATAGACCTCCTAATAGTCCTGTAGTTTGGTATGAATATTTTGAAAATGAGTATGTGAATGCTTTAAATGTAAATCAAGACATTATGATTTAAGGTGATTTAAATATTGATTTTCTTAAATCATTGCCAACTAAATGGTCAGACTTTTTAACAACATATGGTATTTATCAAATGATCGTGTAACATCATGCAGTGTATCTTTAATAGATCACATCTATACTACTTTTCCTGATTATATTAAAGATGTGCCAGTTCCAATCTATGCCCCAGGTGATCATTATCCAGTGTCATGCACATTAGATTAGTTAGTCTATCGACAGGTGAGGAATGGGGCTATTACAAATATAAACCATCGTGAAATTAAGTATAGAAATTTCAAAAAGTTTGATGATAAACAGTTTATTAAAGACTTAAAGAATAAAAATCTTAGAAAAATCTTAGAAACACACGATGTAAATGTAGCCTTAGACCTCTTTTATAGTTTATTTCAGAATGTATTAGATAAATATGCTCCGATTATTACTAAGCGCATAAAAAGAAATCACCAACCAGATTGGTACAATGATGATATTCGACAAGCTAAAATAAAAAGAGATCATTTTAAAAAGATTAATGATATTGACAATTACAAAACCTACAGAAATGCGGCCTCTTCAAAAATAAGGTCATCTAAAAGGGCATACTTTGAAAATGCGATTAAAACTGATCGCAACTGCAAACAAATATGGAATCATCTCAAAGACCTAAATCATTCGGGCAAAAATAATATCACCAGTCTTAAAACGGGGAATGATTATATTACAAATTTGACAGATATTGTTCAACATCTTAATGATCACTTTAGTTCTATAGGTTATAAATTAGTGCCTAAACCCAAAACCACTTTCTCTTCAGATTGTTTAGCATCGTTTGTAAAGAGTAGGATCAACGGAAATCACTCTTTCCCTCTATTCTGTTTCAATATCTGAAGTATACAATGAGCTTATTAAACTAGATGTAAGTTAGTCAACAGGGCTTGCTGAAGTTGGACCACGTATCCTTAAACTATTCTCGCCAATTATATCCGAGTCGCTTGCACATATCATTAACTTAAGTCTCTGTACAGGTAGCTACGCTACTGATGTGAACAATTATAGACCAATATCTATACTCCCGACCATTTCCAAAATTTTCGAAAAATCGGTATTTAAGCAACTATATGCATATTTCGTCAAATTAAAACTTCTTTTGAGACAGCAATCGGGCTTTAGATCTGGACATTCATGTAACACTGCCCTACTTAAATTAATTGATGAATGGCTAAGTGGAATGGTTAAAGGGAATTTAGCATGTGCACTTATTTTAGACTTTAGAAACGCATTTGACATTGTTAATCATAATATTTTACTCAGCAAATTAAAATTGTATCATTATGATGATCATGCTATTGATTGGTTCAAATCTTATTTATCAGGAAGATTTCAGAAGGTAATGATCAATGATATTGAATCTCATTTCCGAGAGGTTCAATCAGGAGTACCACAAGGTTCCATATTAGGACCTTTACTTTTTATAATATTTATCAATGATTTATCACTTGTGCTTGAAAATGTTTCTTCAGAGTTTTATGCTGATGATACAACTTTATATAAGTCATCTCAATCGGTAACAGATTTAAATGTATTTATGAATGTAGATTTTTGTAATGTTCTGAATTGGTGTAATGATAATGAAATGATATTGAATAGTGATAAGACTAAGGTCATGTTAATTTGTTCTAATAGACTAAATCCTTTTGAATCAGAATTAAATATCAAATTTGACGATGAACACAAAATAGACGTCGTTCATAACCAAAAACTGCTAGGAATCCACATAGATAAATCTCTTTCGTGGGAAAATCAAATTGACAAGCTCTGTGCAGTTATTGTAAGAAGACTGCATCTTATGAGCAGACTCAAAGCATATCTTCCTGTAAATGCTTTTAAACTTTATTATAATGGATATATACTCTCAGTCATGGATTTCTGCTGTTCCGTGTGGGGAAATGCTTCAAAAACTAATATTGATAAGCTATATAAGTTACAAAAGCGGGCAGCAAGAATAATTTTGAATGTAGGGTTTGATATCTCTTCATCGATTATGTTTAAAGAGTTAGGATGGCTTACCATTTGTAATAGAATTAAATATTTTATGGCAGTGATGATATATAAGTGTATGAACAATCTAGCACCTGAATATTGATCTGAACTATTTTCAAGCTGTTCAACTGTTAATAAATATGCATTAAGATCATCTGTCCAAAACAATATATTCGTTCAACGATATGCCACTAATTATGGTAAAAGAACTTTTAAGTATTCTGGAACCTTGTTGTGGAATTTTTTGCCTTTAAATTTGAAAGAAAGTAAAAGTGTAAATATTTTTAAAGCAAACTGTCAATCTTATCTCTTAAAGATACAAGAAGAGAACTTTTTGTAGCTAAAATGTCATGTCAGTGGTATTGGTCTATCTGTACTATATATGTGATCTTGTACACATGTAGTGTAATACCATTATGTTTTGTTTATCTTTGTGTATGTATAAATATATCATGTAGATGTAGAAGGCCATGAGGTGGATTAATTGTTTTGTTATCTGTGTTACCTTCTGAAAATAAAGAATTTATTATTATTATGTGATGCACAGAGATATATATATATAAATAAAGTTTGAAATGCACTGAAATTCCTTCAATCAACTACGGGGTACATTTCTTTCCAACCGGTTTCACAACTTTGTGATGATCATGGATGATAATGTAAATGAAGTCAATGATAACGTAACGTCACGATAGTCCTTAAAAATAAATAAAAATGGACGTAACCCTTATATAACAGTTGGAAAGCAAGTCCTTGGAAACGTCCGTTGTCGTTGAGCTCTATCAGAAATAATAGCAGGGGACATATTTAGATGACGCCACTAAAGTGAGCGAGACAAAAAGCCCGCGAAATCAATCGGCTGAAAGTTGACGTTTTAACTAATTTTTTTAACTTGTCATGCTTTTATTATAATTGATTTTTTAAGTTGTTATGTCTTGTGAATAACATAATTTCACAATGTTCGCCAAAAATCTCGGAGTAAAACAACTTGAATTTTGCGTATCCAAATACGAAAAAGAACGAAACCGGGTAACCTATTTTTAATTTCTACATGATTATGAAGCCATCGTTTCTTACTCTTATACACTAATTTCAGTGACCACCAGGCATGTCATTTTGTAGCTTGTTTTTGGCAGCGTTTCTAGTTTAAAACAGTAAAGGGATAGCTTCTTTACATTGTAACTGTTTCCAAAGTACTCCAAAATACTGATCTTATTGCAAAATATTAATGATAAAATCATAAATGATTAAAAATGGGTTTTTTTCACAATTTCATACGATAACTTGATTGCAAAGTAACTAAAAACCTTCTCGATCCCCTTACACAAATTGATGGGAAAAGTGAAAACAAGCTTAAGGTGGCACGGTAGTATTTCCTTGCCCATAGAGATAATGATAGCCTTTTTTAGAATTTTCACCACTCTCTAACACTGCCCAAAATTCTACATACACAGTTAACTGAAGTATATTCATTATAATATTCAGAAACTAATTTGAATATGTATGATGACCGTTTACTTTTTTTGCTATCTTTATTAACCTAAGGCCACTAGTGCTTTTATGTCTTTTATCATTGCAGCGAATACAAAATTTAAAAAAATTCTCAAAAATTCATTTTCACCTGTATGTAAAATTATTTCATATTTTTCTACACCTGATTCATCCCTCAGTTTGGGGAAAAATGTTCAGTAGATACTGTATTTTTTGTCCAATCATAATGTTCAGATACATTGACTTAAGTACATTCCGGAATGTAAATACTACCGTGCCACCTTAAGTTTGAAAATGTACGTTTTAGAAATTTCATTCATATTGGCAACAAATCTGACAAATTAATGATAGACTATGGATGGACACAAACACAAAAAACATGGCGAGACAAATAATCAATGCCTTGCAATGCAAATTCTGAAGGAAAAAAAACATATTAAAGAAGTAATGAAGGTTAGTAAAATATACTTTTAAGTGAAGAACCTTGCTTATTGGATATCTCTTTACTAAATAGATTACAGTAATAAGTTATAAAAAACTAGCTTATCATGTCAAACAAGATATTCAATTCATAAAGATGTCAGTGTTTTTACAAAACTGAATTTATTCACATGGCAATTCTTGTTAAATGCTACAATCATTAACTAAAATGCAAGATATGATAAGGGGCATTGTTGGCCCCCACTCTAAAATAAGTTTATATCTATATCGATAGTCTTAGTATCGTAACTTGAAAAAAACAAAGAATTTACTGTGCTCCGGTGAAAGGAAGGTTGCCTAGCAACGGTTTTTATTAAATATCAAAATTATCACATACAAATTGCTTTATCAGTACAAATTAGAACAATTCCAAATAATATTGTTTGTTTAAGAGGACCTTGAAATTACAAAATGAAAAGTTCCTTTGTTTTAGTTTACTAGATGCTTAAAAACAACCTAGCAACAGAAATTTTGCATAGCAACGGTTGAAAAATTCGTTATGTTTTCCTCTCTGAAGTATGGATTTAGCTACTATTCGAAGATTTTGCATATGGGGTTGCATTCTTATAATTATACTATATCTTAGTCATCATTATTATTTTAACAAATTGTATTGAGCATAGCAACACAAATGTTGCTTAGCAACAGTCAGAAAGTGTTTGAATTAAGGACAACTACAAATCAACTAGTAATTTTATTGTAGTTTGTCTGTTTAAGGGAAACTAGTAGTTAAAAATGAAACTTCCGTTAAATTGTAATTCGATCAATAATTAACAACTTAACTACATAACATTAATTTTGCAAAGTAACGGTTCAAAAATGGGTTCTTTATGTTATCCGACGAATATTAATTTAGTAATTATTGAAGAATCTACTTTCACATATTGTGTTGCACTATGATAATAACATCTAGATTATCATCGAGCATAGCAACACACATGTTGCTTAGCAACAGCAAACATTTTTTTTTAAATTAAAGACAACTACAAAACCTATGGTTCAATATGAAGGTATTGTCATGAAACAATAATATAAAGGATTAACTAATAAGGATTGGGGTCTGAACAGTTTTAAAGATATTTAACATTTAATGAAATGAAAGAGGCGTGGTTTGTATCGCAAACAGACCTATACTGGAATATAAAATCTGACCAAGGCAATTAAGAACTTGTATGATGTAGTGGTGGTGAAAAGAATAGATCCCCTGGGAAAAAACCTATGGTAAACTAGAAATGTCTTATCAAGGCAATGGGTGGAGATATAAAATATTTTGGAAATAATTAATGATTTGTTATATAAGGGAGGAATGACCCCAAGGGACACATTAAAAAGGAATTGGCGTAGCATGCAAAAATATATATGGTTTTGTGTTGAACATATTTTATTTGAGCTTGACCGTCGCAAAATCACAAGGACTCGGTTAGCAGATTTAAAAAAATCAATGTTTTTATTTTTTTTTTTTTTTTAGTATTTCCTGTCAATTTTTATTACTTTATTAACATATTTAACGATGGCATCAATATTTTTTTGTTTTTTAGCAATGTGCAGTTTACTATCCACATCCGTATACTGAAAAATAGGGGTAAAATGCAGATTTTGGCTTATATCCCAAAAGCTGAAACAGTTATAGCAAAACTGACGGCGTAAAGATAATCAGCAGGTAAGATCTATAATTGAGGAAAATTTCAGACGATTGAGTCAACCAAATTCGGATTTATTGTCCCTGAAATAATATTTTTTTATGAAATTTCCCAATTTTTGGTTGTTATCTTGAAAACTATTATAGATAAAGAGATATTTTAAACTGCAAAAAAAATGTGCAATAATATAAGATCTACCAATAAGTCTAAGAACGGAATTTATCAATTGATCCCTTATAGAAGTTGTGCCCTTGAAAGACGATTTTTATTCAAGTTTTAAGTTGTTTTTTTTTTAGAATTATGTAAGATAGACAGAAACTTCAAATGGCAAAAATGTTCAGCAAACGGTAAGACCTACATATAAATCAAATGACCAAAATTGTCAAGTGATCCTTAACAGGAGTTATTGCCCTGAAAGATGATGCTTACCATTTTTATTTTTGTTTTTCGCAGAAACTATGTCAGAGAGAAACTTCAGCAGCAAAATTGTTCAACACAGTGAGAGCTACAAACACTTCAACATGACCAAAATTGTCAATTGATCCCTTTTAGGAGTTAATGCCCTTGAAAAATATTTTTAGCAATTATTTAGCATTTCGCAGAGACTACATATATATGATAGATAGACAGAAACTTCAAAAAGAAAATATGTTCAGCAAAGTAAGACCTACAAATAGGTCAACATGTTCGAAAATGTAAATTGATTCCTTGCGGGCGTTATTTTCCTTGAAAGATGATTTTTACCATTTTATTTTTTATCTGTGTGGAAACTATGATAGATAAAATCTTTTAAAGGCATGTTAAAAAAACGCATCAATATACATAACAACAAAATCATTTTTGATAAAAGATCTACACAAACAAATCAAGTGACTCTATTGTTGCCGATAAACTTGGGGTCAAACAGTGACCTGCTTTGCAACTGATAAGATGCTTATGTCTTATATATTTAATATACAAATAAGGAGATGTGGCATGATTGCCAATGAGACAACTATCAACCAAAGTTCAAATGAAGTGGATGTAAGCATTATAGTCAAATGTATGGCCTTCAACAATGAGAAAAATCCATACCGTATGATCGGCTATAAAAGGCCACGACATGAAAAATATGAAACAATTCTAGTGGGAAAACTAACGGCCTAATTTATAACAAAACTATTTTTATGAAAAACAAATATGACAGACATGAACCAACGTCAACCACTGAACTACAGGCTCCTGTCTTGGAACAGGCACACAAAGAATGTGGCGGGGTTAAACATGTTTGTGCGCGCTCAACCCTCCCCTAACCTGGTACAGTGGTGTAACAGTACAACATAAGAACAAACTATAAAAATCAGTTGAAAAAGGCTTTACTCATCAGATGGATACAAATAGACATTAACAGTCAGAGAAAAACATGACCTTGTGAAATGCAAAACTATATCGACTGATTGTTTTATCGTGAAAGTACATATTTGTAATATTTTGTACTTGTTCAGGATGTTCGCTCCTATTGTTTTCGAATTTTGTCATATATTCGGAATTCTCTGGTTTTATCCATGTAGTGCCATAAAAAATTTCGGCCGCTAACCCCTACTCTTCTTTTCATAATTTTATAACATATAGTTTAAAAGTCCATATTTAAAAATCCTATCAAATCCTTGTTATTTTTTCATATTTTTTGAAAGAAAAAAGGTGCCAATGTTTAATGTATGAAAAATCTTAAAGAGAATCATTTCCCGCCAATTTTTCAATGGCTTATCATCTCGAAAACAAGGACACAGACCCTTCATTTTTTCTGCTTTTTTAGTTCTGTTATTTTTTTATATACTATCAATTTAAAAAGCTTGTTATTTTGAAACATAGAAGCGAACATCCTTAATTAACATGTTTTCTTTATTTATTCACATTTCTTTAGGAAATTGGTCGTCACATTTGAAGAATGAGAAAATAAAGTATTTCGGTACTTTATTGACTGCACATAAATCTAGGTGTTCACTGACGTTACTCATCCTTGTTCTGGGTTTCTGATATGTTGACAGTCAGCAGTAAATCTTTTGCGAAATGTTTGTCCTGTTTGGCCAATATAATCTTTACTGTAATCGTAACATTTATTTGCATAAATTAAATACCCAATACACATGTTAAAGAGTTCTTGATATTAAATAACTGTCCCGCTTTAAATTCATATGATGCAATGTATATAATAATTTATATAATATATGATTGTTTTAAATTAAAAACTACATTTTTCACATTGTTTAAAATGAATTAACAATAACTTTCTTTTGTTAGGTTGCAGTAAAGGAAGATAGCTGTTACATTAAATGAATCAAATATATAAAAAATAATAATATAATTGTATTTAACGTTTAACTGACGCAAATGCGTTTGGTGTACAATTTGATGTGTTTCCTATGTCGCTATAATAAGAAGCATTCTTTATGTTTAATGTTGTATCATGAACTATCAGTTCAAGTTGTACAAGTTTTGTAAATGTATCATGCATATGTTGAGGCTGAATGAGGTGATAATTTCTAAATTTTGTTACTTTCACTTTTATATCGGTTTTAGTTCTCGAAGACTATTGTCCTAGATATGCATTGAACACTTACCACGGAACGTTAAGTATACAACATGCAATCAATATTAAAAACGCTGTTTGTCGGGAAGAGCACCATAACTCATACCAACATAGATAAATCTACTATAGTTATTGCGCTCTTCAATACAGGTAACCAATTAAAACAAATTAAACAAAATGAAATAAGTGGAAGCCTTGATTAATTCAAAATATCCGCAAAGAAAGAAAATTAAACGGTTTGAAGAGTCATTTCGTATTTCTAATACGAAAAATTATTTATTACCACCATATTGCTATTCATTTTCATTTTTTTAAATCTATTTGGAATGTCTAAAGTATGTTTAATACAAGCCTTTCTTCCTTAAGGGTGGTTGATCTTAAGTTGGACTATTTGGCTTTTTTTTTTGCAACCTAGAACATATTTCAGCAAAGCAATAAGTGATCAGACCATCCAAATATTTCTTAACATAGGACATATCTAAGGATACTTTCATTGACATGTTACCAACTTTCAGGGATCAACTCCAATACTTACTTATCAATCACCAATAACCGTAATTACATTAACCATGTTAGTGTGCACTCACCTGAGCATATTATCTGTAGAATGAATACTGCTGTGCCTGAACTGTAATACTTGATGGGCATCATCTGTAAGATAAAACAGCTAGTACTATGTAAACTGTTTCTATATTTACTTATTATGTCAATGTTATTATATATCTGTTCTGCTAAAGCAAAGTTTAAAGCAGATAAGACCACACATATAATAAAACTGAAATGTCGGGCGATAAAATCATTGAGTGATTGATTGTTGTTGTTTAACGCCACTTTCAGCACAATTGGTATTATCGTGGCGGTCAGTTTTTATTGGTAGAGAAACTGGAGAGAACCTCTTGCCTTCGGCAGAAAAACTGAAAATCCTAGTCAATTAAGATTGGAATCGAACAGGTGCTGCCATTTGCGGGATTCGAACTCACATCTTCAGTATTGACAGCCTAGTGATTTACAATGAATAATTATTTATTTCTGTTTGTTTAAAATAAGGAAATATTTGTGGGTGCAGGAATGATAAAACAAACGTTAAGCTTTTGTTGACAGCTTAGTGAAAGTATATCAAAGATAACTAGAATAAGGAATATATATTTATTCAAGTAACTGTTAAGGATACCAATAATAGCTGCAGTCCTTTTGCGCCAAAATGATCTATGGTAACCTGATAGATATCTTAGTCTTTACCAAATACTTTAAGGTAAACATTGGAGTATTGTTGCATACAGAAGAGTGGATATTTATAACTAAAGGTGGTGTTGTATAAAAAAAAGACTATTCTGCAATCGTATATAGCTGTTTCTAGCTCAGACGAAATAAATTAAAAAAATCAGAAAATGCAACAAATTTTAGTATTGCCAACTTCGTTTTATTTAATGATATTAAAAGTATTATTAGAATTGATTATTCTGAGATTCTTTGGGATGCTTAAGATGTATTTGCTGGTGGTATATTCAAATGGTGTAGTCACTTGCTTTCATTTAGATTTTGGTATATTTTTCTAAAAAAAAAAAACAGCTTTCAATTGTATGGGGTAAAATTAAAATAAACTTTAATCTAAACGAATTGGCGTAATCGTATTCTAAATATTTGGCGCAAATAATACTTTGTTCTCTACCGACCCTCATTGTCAATTTTTCGATGTAAGTCAAGATATGAGGCAGACTTAACTGTATCTGCATCCTTTATTTGAAGTTCGATGGGATAGATGCGTTCAACATAGTCACAAAACTTTGAATTATTTAATGAGAGGACATCATATATATAGCGAAAAGTGAAGTTAAAGGATAATGCTAGCTTCTTTTCATTCTCTCTAAGAAGCTCCTGTATGAAGTCAGCCTCATATGAATAACGGAACAAGTCGACAAGAAGAGGAGCACAGTTTGTTCCCATGGGAATGCCGATTGTATGTTGAAAAACACGTCCTCTAAGCGTAACAAATATGTTGTCAATAAAGAAATCAAGCATCTTGATAATTTCAGTTTCAGAAAGAAAATTGTTTGAATCACAGCCTGCATATGGAGTATATCTCCCAGTTGATACGATACTCCAGGGCTTGCGTTTCCTATCATGATTTCCTTGATAGACGGTTGCGGCTTAAATGGAAGCTATCAAATCAAGAGTTCCAAGTGGTGAAGTTGAAGTCATCCCTTCGAAAATTTTACTAACGTCCTCCTTTTCCCAGAATGTTACCCACCGAATAAGACTTATCACCATGTGTGTACTGACATTTGCAACAGGACGGATGCCACACGTGGAGCAGGATCTGCTTACCCTTCCGGAACACCTGAGATCACCCCCAATTTGTGGTATGGTTGGTGTTGCTCAGTTTTTAATTTTTCTATGTTGTGTTTTGTATGCTGTTCGTCTTTTGGTCTTTTTCTTCTTTTTTTGCCATGGCGTTGTCAGTCTATTTTCGATTTAGGAGTTTGAATGTCCCTTTGGTATCTTTTGTCTATCTTTTTAAGAAGTGAAAACATATTTAAATCTGATGGGATGCATCTGTCAGTTGTAAGAAACTAAAAATACTATTCAAGGTGGGTTATTTTTTTCATGTATAAAACAATTCGTATTCAAACAGACGAATGAATAAAAAAAATTTAAAAAATTAAAAAAAATTGTAACTGCACTTCTTTGAATAACCTAGTTTGTACGTATAGGTACATAAATAATTTTCAATTTTTTAGTTCACAATTTTACTTAATTCCAAGTTTGAAAACTAAAGATTGCTTTTGTCATTTGTGGATGTATTTGGCACACAGCTGGGTAGCGAACCTCCATTTTATGGCGGTTGACAGTGTAACCTGTGTCTGGTTATAATATGATTTAGTATGTTATATTCAATATCTCAATTTTATATCCTATTACAAGATATTAAAGACAAAAAAACATGTTGAACAATATTAGAATACACAAATATATTGTGTTATAATGTCCAATAGTTTTATCCCATAAGCATACATAGAATAAATGGTTATAGTTATCGCATTTAAAACATAGCTAAAAGTTTTCACTATTTACTACTTTCCAAAGATAAAGATCATTGTAGATTGCTAAAATATTATGCAATAGTTTCCATCTAAAAAAATTCAAACTATTATCATTTAAAAAATGGAAGGTAAAGGACAGACTTTTCTTTATAAAATACGTAACCTTTTCACATTTGAATTGATTTTTCCATGAGCAAAAACCTACTGGAAGCTCTTAATTAGACCTAATTATAACATTATGAAATCCCTTTGAACTTAAGTTTGTCCAGATTGTAATACAATCCATGACATAACATTTTAATATCTTGTGAAATGTAAATTTTAGTATGTATTGATATATTACTCTTTATTTTTTTGGTTCTAACATTTGGGTAAGGCTTTTTGAAGAGTACATGGTTCAGCGATCGAGTTTTGTTTCTTTTTACATTTATCTAATACTTTTACGAGAAATTTCTCCTTTATCATCAATTACATCATTAACAAACACGATATTTATTTTACCCAGTGACTAAAATATAAACTTTTGCCATGAATCTTTATATATTGATTTCCCTATATAACTTGTTCCCTTATATCTCTATAATTATCAGGTTTTAATGTCTTTCCCCTCCATTTTTAATCCAACATTTCAAGATTTCAAAGTAAAAACTAGGCATTTTTTTTTAGGCTTCTTATTATTAATGAGAACAGTAGTGACTGGACTTGTATTTACCTTTTGAGTCATACAACTTGGATACAAGTTTTCTTGCAATGGAGGTATTAATAAAAATTATCTGAGTTGCGAAGTTGTGATAGACCCATCAGTTCTGCAGATGACGACTTCAAAAGCTTAAAAACAGACTTTTCCCTAATGTCAAAGAGAGCTGATGTGGTGTCTAAACCAGTTAGAGCATAAGCTCCTGGTAGAATTTCACGTGTAATATTTGTAATATATCGCCTACCATCCTTACCACTAGTAACAGAACCCATGAAGCGCCATAGATGATCTGTGTTCAGTAATGAACAAAGAGAGCAAAAACATCAGTGTCTGAACCTTTGACAATCGTTCTTCCTCTAGCATTACACTCCTTAAATTGTTCGTCTGCATGGAGAGAAAGTAGAATGGGTCTCGTGTCGGATTTATCTTGGATGCTGAACAAGCTCGCACAGTCAGTTATTTGATCGTTAGTTATCTTTTTCACGATTTCAGGATTTTGGAAAGTCCCTGCTAGATGTAATGTTTGTCCAACAGGCTAGGAACGAACTTGATTACGTTTGATCCTCATGACATTCACAGCTTCATTGGTAGGAGACAGACTGAACTTGAAACACCGCCCTGGCCATTAAGTGGAACGTATCCTTACCATCTATTGTTTCCGCATTAATGTCAACATTATCTGCTCCTACTTGAATGAGGTTAACTTCCCTAGGAGATACCTTGCTGGAGATATGTTCCATTCTCATTCTTGTCAATTCCATGATCGGCTAAGCTAGTAAGAAATCGTCTCATCTCGTTGTAAGATACACAGAGCCCATGAATATGCAAAGTTTTGACCAGTCTTTTAGAACCATATACATGATGCATTTGTAATCTTAAACCAAGATTGAAAGGTGTGAACGAATTTCTATTTATTGACACTATTGTTTCTGCTACATGTAAGGCCAGGCATTTTCGCATTTTTTTCGTGGTAGTTCATTGTCTTTATTTACAGTTTCAAAGTTATCATCATCTAGAAGCCAGCATAAGAATATTTTCAAAACAGGGGCTTAATTTTCAGAGACTTGCTTAATGAAGTAAATGCAGGTGACGGATATGAATCCCTTTGTATGACAACATCGCCAATATGCTTACGTAAAATACCGACAGCTATGTGTAGTATGAGATCTTCGTCACAATCAAGTGTTGAAACAATGCTCAGAGGTTTTATATAGGCTTTAAGACGGTTGGTCGTATTGATGGCGTCAGAGAGAGAAATTGAGCTGCCGTAAACAATATTAGACATTCCTTGTCCTTGTTGGCACTGTTTGACAATAGTATTTCCAAAATGTTTTGTTGAAGCTGGTTGTATAACTTTCCCGTAAATGTTTGGGGAGGAAAGGTGTAAATAGTTCTAGCAAATTGTTCAGCTAAAATACCTGCATATGTATACACAAGCAAGTCTTAAGCATTTTTTGCCAAACTCTCTGATGTAATTTTAAACACCATTTCACTATCTGATATATGTTTGCAGTACGCATAATTCATTGGACTTTTTGCGCCGATGATGCTTTGCAATGTTTTATCTTGCCTAAAGGCTTTGTATTTACAAAATATGCAAACCATCCAATCTATCTCGGGAACTCTAGATCGTGTCCTTATGGTAAAACTAATATCATCATTGCACAAGGAAACTTTATTGTACACAAAGATGCAGATTGTCGGAAAATATGGTCAGGTTTTGTTTACTCGTAAAAGCTTTTATGATATCCTATTAAGTGGTGCTTCCTCGATTGTTTTATATTCATTAACAAGCCTTCAATTAACTTCATCATTCCGTTGATTCACGTCAGAAAGAAACGTTGTTTTTCCTTTGGCAGCTGGAAAACATAACCGCTCTGACGTAAATACTTGACAAACGATGCATCGTTGCCAGTCGATAGAGTGTCTGCCCTTTTTAGCAGCATGGGAGGGGGATAGTTTGACAGGACTTCACGTCCAGTTAGACATTGTCCAGAAAAATACTTAAATTCTTCCCGAAAAGATTTTTCTATTAATTAATCACATTAATTTGGCAAACAAATACTTATGAAATACATGTACCACTATAAAAAAATTGTATTTTATTTTTTATTTAGTGAATGCAGTTAGTCAAAATCACTGTTCCAAACAATTTAAGCGAACATATATTTCAATTGTGCATGCAAATCTTGTCAAATTAACTTGCACATTCACGAAAACTTTTAACCTTATAATATAAAGTTAAAGAAATGATTACGGAAAAAATGAATTCCACAATTGGGGTGGAATATTGATGAGTGCGAAAAATCCAGAATAATTCAGTTATAACAATATGTATTAAATGCGTTATGAACTTGGAATAAGTACTAGATATGATTCGTGTTTTAAAAAAATTATCAAATACGAAAAAAACATCTGAAAGAATTAAATTTTTTTTTTAAATAATGACAAAATGTTCTCCGAAAAAAAACACAATATTATTTGTTACAATTATTTGGTTATAAAATTATACTTAAATATGTAATACGCACAAATATAATAAATTGTATTAAAAGAAAAGGTAGCTACTTCCAGATTTTTTTACGACCGGGCAAAAAATTAGGTTCAGATATTCAACTATCACTTGTAAAAAATCAGCTGTGTGTTAAGTGGGTGCATTAAAGTAAAAAACTAAGCGTCTTTTCGGAAAATGTCACTCGATAAATTGTTTAATATCTATAGCTATATTTAACATGCTACACAAATTTTTTTTAGACAAAATAATATTGTTATACAGTATTACATTTTGGTTTTTTGTATCGATAGATTGATCTATACATTGACAATTAAAATCTCCTAACATAATATCTCTGTGCTATTCTTCATTCACACTTTCACAATATTCTATTATTTCACTAAATATTTTCCTGTTGTCCTGTGGATTTTGTAGGATTACAAATTTTCAATAGATTTTGCAGTTTGTCGTCAACTTTAAAGCTTGTATCTACCAATGTACCTTTTTAAATATGGTTGTTAAAGTAATGGTTTGTACATTCAATATCTTATTTAACTTGTAATTGTGCTTTTTAATTATTTTTTTTTTTGAGCACTCAGACCTTTTTTGAAGAAAAAGGGATTGGAGATAAATTTAAAAAAAAATTGTTTTTAACATAAACATCACAATAAGATTTAAGTTACAAGTAAAAACGTAACAAAATTAGGAATTTATAAGTATGAAACATTAATAATTAAGATTGTTTCATAGTTTCATAGTTTCATAGTTTATTAAAGAAAACTCAGCCGCAGAAGACTGCGTTACAGGAGCATATTATACACAATATTAATTACACCATAGTTCATAATACAAACAGTATACATTGTTGAATTATACATCTTCAGAAATAAGTCTTTGTTTATTACAGTTTTAAATTAGACAAGCATCTTTGAATAAAAATTGACAGCTTAGACAGCACATTACTATTACAATATTTAGCATGCCTAGTACTTTTTTTACATTTGGATATTTTAAATAATATGGAGGTATGAACTTCCCCCTTAAATCCTTAACTTCACATTTGGTACATTTAAATATATAGTGGTATACATCCCCAAGACCAGCTTTACAAAATGGACAAATTCTCTCATTTCGCGGTACATTTCTCCATCTTCCTGTTTCGATGAGAAACTTTGTATTACATACCCTTAATTTACATATATTTACTCTATGACCCCGCCTTAACTTTAACAGATATGGTTCTAAGCAATTGTTTGTAAAACAATTGAAAGGTCTTTTCTGTAAAAGTGATGTTTTTGTAATGTACTCTTTAAGACCTTTCATTTGATATACGCCAAGCATACCTTCTGAAAATTTTCACTTTTTACACTTAATGACCCCATCCGCCTACATTTTTGATATCGGAAGTATGATATATGTAATGTAGACTTGATGATCTTTCATATGATATGCGACAACGCCATGTTCTAGAAAGTTTGATTTTTGCACTTAATAACCCCATCCACCTCATTTTTAGAGGACAGGAATTTGATATTTGAAATGTACACATTATGACCTTTCATTTGATATACAACAACGCTAACTTAGAAGACAATTTATTTTCTGCACTCAATGACCCCACCCAACCCATTTTTGGGGGGACGTCAATTTGATATCGAAATGTACGCTTTATGGACTTTCATTTGATATGCGACAACCTAACCATCTGAGAAGTTTGAATTTTTTGCACTAAATGACCCCCACCCTTCCCACTGGGATGAAAAAGGAGTTTGAAATTTTCATTTTTGAGTAGAGCTCATTAAGACCTTCAATTTGATATATATATAATGACCGCATTTGGCAAAGTGCCAAAAATGATGCAATATCAATTATATAAATAGAACTTATGAAACTTACAAAGTCAATGTAAAAGATGAAAATTTCAAATTGATTTTTTTTTAGTTTTTCATTGAAAGTTTCTGGTAATTAGTCAAACATATAACCATGTTTAAGTCTTCAATTTCTGAAAATTTCAGGTGGAAAGCTGTTGTTGATTCAGAAATACATGCCTCCGCTCGCAAAATTTCAAACTGCATTATCTCTAAAACGACAATAGATATTTCAAATCTGTTAAATGATAAATGATCTGCAGTTGAAGGACAACATTGTAGACAAACATTTGGGACAATTCCAAAGTTCATCAAGGTCACAATGAATCGTCAAATATAAGATGCAATACCCAACTTGATAACCGCAAGTCGTAGAGTCATGGAACTACCACCATTCAACTCAGGATCACTTGACCTTTCAAATGTCACAAGGTCAAGGTCATAATACTCTTTGAAGGTCAAGGTAAAATTTCATCATGACCTGACATTGACCTCAAACTGAAGGTCTTAAAATACTATCATTTTTGCAGTTTATAATAGGTTGATATCTGTTACCTTTAAAAGATATGCACACAAAACTATACTTTAAAGAATTATCTCGTCGTAACTTTTGAACAGACGGTCGGACATTTTTGAGCTTAATGTATAAAATATAGAGCTCTTCGAGAGGAACATTTTATACACAGTATGTATGCAGCAAACTCTTATAGTTTTCTTAATATGTAAGCTTGAAATTGCAGCGTAAATTGTTTTTGCACTCAGTGACCTTTGACCTTGAGTGCAAATTAAAGGTCACATGAATTAAAGATTATTGGTGAAGGTCCCAAGTCTCTATGACTTCCGGTTCTCGAAATACAATTTTTTTAAAATTGTGTAAAATTTTACAAGGGAAATAACTTCTTATAAGGATTAATAACATACTAATTGTTTTTGTTTATTAACATTGCCATTTGTTTCTGTAGATGCTGCCATTTTCAATTCGATTCTATCTCTTATACTTTTTAAGAAAAATGCAAATAAAAGAAATTGCTTCAAGGGGATGCAACTCTCAAAGGGGATAATGAAATCCTACGTGCCCTCATATGGTAATACATCATGATGAGATCTACCTATTGTTTACATAAAGTCATGATATCTTTGAAAACAACGAGGGGGGGCCATGTTGAAAAAACCCAATAAAAGGGAGATAACTTCTACAGGGGATGATGAAATCCTACGTGCCCTCATCTGGTAATACTTCATGATGAGGTCTATCGATGGTCCATATTTGGTCTTGATAACTCCAATAGAAACGAGGGGAGGTCATGTCAAAAAAATGCTGGAAGAAAAAAAAAACATTAGAAAAACTAGTATCTCAATTGTTTGTAAAACAATTGAAAGGTCTTTCCTGTAAAAGTGATGTTTTCGTAATGTACTTTTTACGACCTTTCATTTGATATACGACAAGCATACCTTCTGAAACTTTTCGCTTTTTACACCTAATGACCCCATCCGCCTAATTTTCGAGATCGGAAGTTTGATACATGTATATGTAATGTAGACTTGATGATCTTTCATTTGATATGCGACAACGCCATCTTCTAGAAAGTTTGATTTTTGCACTTAATAACCCCATCTAACTAATTTTTGGAGGACAGGAATTTGATATTTTAAATGTACACGTTATGACCTTTCATTTGATATACAACAACCTTATCTTAAAAGAAAATTTATGTTTTGCACTCAATGACCCCACCCAACCCATTTTTGGGGGACGTCAATTTGATATTTGAAATGTACGCTTTATGGACTTTCATTTGATATGCGACAACCTAACCATCTAAGAAGTTTGAAATTTTTGCACTAAATGACCCCACCCTTCGCACTGGGATGAAAAAGGGGTTTGAAATTTTCATTTTTGAGTAGAGCTCATTTAGACGTTCAATTTGATATACATTATGACCGCATTTGACAAAGTGCCGAAAATGATGCAATATCAATTATATAAATAGAACTTATGAAACTTACAAAGTCAATGTAAAAGATGAAAATTTCAAATTGATTTTTTTTTTTAGTTTTTCATTGAAAGTTTCTGGTAATTAGTCAAACATATAACCATGTTACACTCTTCAATTTCTGAAAATTTCTGGTGGAAAGCGATTGTTGATTCAGAAATACATGCCTCCGCTCGCAAAATTTCAAACTGCATTATCTCTATAACGACGATAGATATCTCAAATATGTTAAATGATAAATAATCTGCAGCTGAAGGACAACATTGTATCAAAAAATCTGGGACAATTCCAAAGTTCATCAAGGTCACAATGAATCATCAAATATATGATGCAATACCAAACTTGAGAACGTCTTTCCTGTAAAAGTGATGTTTTCGTAATGTACTTTTTACGACCTTTCATTTGATATACGACAAGCATACCTTCTGAAACTTTTCGCTTTTTACACTTAATGACCCCATCTGCCTAATTTTCGAGATCGGAAGTTTGATACATGTATATGTAATGTAGACTTGATGATCTTCCATTTGATATGCGACAACGCCATCTTCTAGAAAGTTTGATTTTTGCACTTAATAACCCCATCCAACTAATTTTTGGAGGACAGGAATTTGATATTTGAAATGTACACGTTATGACCTTTCATTTGATATACAACAACCTTATCTTAAAAGAAAATTTATGTTTTGCACTCAATGACCCCACCCAACCCATTTTTGGGGGACGTCAATTTGATATTTGAAATGTACGCTTTATGGACTTTCATTTGATATGCGACAACCTAACCATCTAAGAAGTTTGAAATTTTTGCACTAAATGACCCCACCCTTCGCACTGGGATGAAAAAGGGGTTTGAAATTTTCATTTTTGAGTAGAGCTCATTTAGACGTTCAATTTGATATACATTATGGCCGCATTTGACAAAGTGCCGAAAATGATGCAATATCAATTATATAAATAGAACTTATGAAAATTACAAAGTCAATGTAAAAGATGAAAATTTCAAATTGATTTTTTTTTTTTAGTTTTTCATTGAAAGTTTCTGGTAATTAGTCAAACATATAACCATGTTACACTCTTCAATTTCTGAAAATTTCTGGTGGAAAGCGATTGTTGATTCAGAAATACATGCCTCCGCTCGCAAAATTTCAAACTGCATTATCTCTATAACGACGATAGATATCTCAAATCTGTTAAATGATAAATGATCTGCAGCTGAAGGACAACATTGTATCAAAAAATTTGGGACAATTCAAAAGTTCATCAAGGTCACAATGAATCATTAAATATAATATGCAATACCAAACTTGAGAACCGGAAGTCGTAGATACATAGGACTACCACCATTCAACTCAGGACCACTTGACCTTTCAAATATCACAAGGTCAAGGTCATAGTACACGTTGAAGGTCAAGGTAAAATTTCATCATGACCTGACGTTGACCTCAAATTGAAGGTCTTTAGATACTGATCATTTTGCAGTTTATAGTAGGTTGATATCTGTTACTTTTACAAAAAATATACACACAATACTATACTTTTAAGAAGCATCTCGTTGTAACTTTTGAACAGACGGTCGGACAGTTTTGAGCTTAAGTGTAAAATGTAGAGCTCGTCGAGAGGAAGGAACATTTTATACACAGTATGTATGCAGCAAACTCTTATCGTTTTCTTAATATGTAAGCTTGAAATTGCAGCGTAAATTTTTTTTGAACTCAGTGACCTTTGACCTTGGGTGCAAATAAAAGGTCACATGAATTAAAGATTATTGGTGAAGGTCTCAAGTTTCTACGACTTCCGGTTATCGAAATAGAATTTTTCATAAGTTGTGTATAATTTTCAAAGGGAAATAACTCCTTATAAGGATTGATAACAAACTAATTGTTTATGTTTATTAACATTGCCATCAGTTCTTGTAGATGCTGCCATTTTCAATTCGATTCAATCTCTTATACTTTTTAAGAAAAATGCAAATAAAAGAAATTGCTTCAAGGGGATATAACTCTCAAAGGGGATGATGAAATCCTACGTGCCCTCATATGGTAATACATCATGATAAGATCTACCTATTGTCCACAAAAAGTCATGATATCTTTAAAAACAACGAGGGGGGGCCATGTTGAAAAAACCCAATAAAAGGGAGATAACTTCTACAGGGGATGATGAAATCCTACGTGCCCTCATCTGGTAATACTTCATGATGAGGTCTATCGATGGTCCATATTTGGTCTTGATAACACCAATAGAAACGAGGGGAGGCCATGTAAAAAAAATGCTGGAAGAAAAAAAAAAACTAGTATCTCAATTGTTTGTAAAACAATTGAAAGGTCTTTCCTGTAAAAGTGATGTTTTTTGTAATGTACTCTTTAAGGCCTTTCATTTGATATACGACAAGCATACCTTCTGAAAATTTTCACTTTTTACACTTAATGACCCCATCCGCCTACATTTTTGATATCGGAAGTATGATATTTGTAATGTAGACTTGATGATCTTTCAAATGATATGCGACAACGCCATGTTCAAGAAAGTTTGATTTTTACACTTAATAACCCCATCCACCTAATTTTTGGAGGACAGGAATTTGATATTTGAAATGTACACGTTATGACCTTTCATTTGATATACAACAACCTTACCTTAGAAGACAATTTATTTTCTGCACTCAATGACCCGACCAAACCCATTTTTTGGGGATGTCAATTTGAGTTTTGAAATGTACGCTTTATGGACTTTCCTTTGATATGCGACAACCTAACCATCTGAGAAGTTTGAATTTTTTGCACTAAATGACTCCACCCTTCCCACTGGGATGAAAAAGGGGTTTGAAATTTTCATTTTTGAGTAGAGCTCATTAAGACCTTCAATTTGATATACATAATGACCGCATTTGGCAAAGTGCCAAAAATGATGCAATATCAATTATATAAATAGAACTTATGAAACTTACAAAGTCAATGTAAAAGATGAAAATTTCAAATTGATTTTTTTTTTTTAGTTTTTCATTGAAAGTTTCTGGTAATTAGTCAAACATATAACCATGTTTAAGTTTTCAATTTCTGAAAATTTCAGGTGGAAAGCTGTTGTTGATTCAGAAATACATGCCTCCGCTCGCAAAATTTCAAACTGCATTATCTCTAAAACGACAATAGATATTTCAAATCTGTTAAATGATAAATGATTTGCAGTTGAAGGACAACATTGTAGACAAACATTTGGGACAATTCCAAAGTTCATCAAGTTCACAATGAATCATCAAATATATAATGCAATACCAAACTTGAGAACCGGAAGTCGTAGAGACATGGGTCTACCACCATTCAACTCAGGACTACTTGACCTTTCAAATGTCACAAGGTCAAGGTCATAGTAAACTTTGAAGGTCAAGGTAAAATTTCATCAGGACCTGACATTGACCTCAAACTGAAGGTCTTAAAATACTGATCATTTTTGCAGTTTATAGTAGGTTGATATCTGTTACCATTTAAAAGATATTCACACAATACTATACTTTTAAGAATAATCTTGATGTAACTTTTGAACAGACGGTCGGACATTTTTGAGCTTAATGTATAAAATGTAGAGCTCGTCGAGAGGAACATTTCACACACAGTATGTATGCAGCAAACTCTTATCGTTTTCTTAATATGTCAGCATGAAATTGCAGCGTAAATTTGTTTTGAACTCAGTGACCTTTGACCTTGGGTGCAAATAAAAGGTCACATGAACTAAAGATTATTGGTGAAGGTCCCAAGTCTCTATGACTTCCGGTTCTTGAAATACATTTTTTTTTTGAATTTCAAGGGAGATAACTCCTTATAAGGATTGATAACATACTAATTGTTTATGTTTATTAACATTGCCATTTGTTACTGTAGATCCTCCCATTTTCAATTCGATTCTATCTCTTATACTTTTTAAGAAAAATGCAAATAAAAGAAATTGCTTCAAGGGGATGCTACTCTCAAAGGGGATAATGAAATCTTACGTGCCCTCATATGGTAATACATCATGATGAGATCTACCTATTGTCCACATAAAGTCATGATATCTTTTAAAACAACGAGGAGGGTCATGTTGAAAAAACCCAATAAAAGGGAGATAACTTCTACAGGGGATGATGAAATCCTACGTGCCCTCATCTGGTAATACTTCATGATGAGGTCTATCGATGGTCCATATTTGGTCTTGATAACTCCAATAGAAACGAAAGGAGGCCATGTCAAAAAAATGCTGGAAGAAAAAAAAAAAAAACATTAGAAAAACAATAAGGTCTTTCCTAACGGAGTGGAAAGACCTTAATTAGAAAAATTAAATGCGCACGTTACGACCTTTCATTTGAAATACAACAACCTTACCTTAAAAGAACATTTTATTTTTTGCACCCAATGACCCCACCCAACCCATTTTTTGGGGACGTCAATTTGATATTTGAAATGTACGCTTTATGGACTTTCATTTGATATGCGACAACCTAACCATCTGAGAAGTTTGAATTTTTTGCACTAAATGACCCCACCCTTCCCCCTGGGATGAAAAAGGGGTTTAACATTTTCACTTTAGAGTAGAGCTCGTTAAGACCTTCAATTTGATATATCAAATGACCCCATTTGGCAAAGTGCCAAAAATGATGCAATATCAATTATATAAATAGAACTTATGAAACTTACAAAGTCAATACAAAACATGAAAATTTCAAATTGATTTTTGGGGTTTTTTTTTCATTGAATGTTTTTGGTATTTGGTCAAACATATAACCATGTTTAAGTCTTCAATTTCTGAAAATTTCAGGTGGTAGATTGTTGTTGATTCAGAAATACATGCCTCCGCTCGCAAAATTTCAAACTGCATTATCTCTTAAACGACAACAGATATCTCAAATCTGTTCAATGATAAATGATCTGCAGTTGGAAGGCAACATTGTATAAAAAAATGTGGGACAATTCCAAAGTTCATCAAGGTCACAATGAATCATCAAATATATGATGCAATACCAAACTTGAGAACCGGAAGTTGTAGAGACATGGGACTACCACCATTCAACTCAAGACAACTTGACCTTTCACATATCACAAGGTCAAGGTCATAGTACCCTTTGAAGGTCAAGGTGAAATTTCATCATGACCTGACATTGACCTTAAATTGAAGGTCTTAAAAAACTGATCATATTTGCAATTTATAGTAGGTTGAAATCTGTTACCTTTAAAAAGATCTACACACAATACTATACTTTTAAGAATTATCTCGTCGTAACTTTTGAACAGACGGTCGGACAGTTTTGAGCTTAAAGAATAAAATGTAAAGCTCGTCGAGAGGAACATTTTATACACAGTATGTTTGCAGCAAACTCTTATTGTTTTCTTAATATGTCAGCTTGAAATTGCAGCGTAAATTGTTTTTGCACTCAGTGACCTTTGACCTTGGGTGCAATTTAAAGGTCACGTGGATTAAAGATTATTGATGAAGGTCCTAAGTCTCTATGACTTCCGGTTCTCGAAATACAATTTTTTAAAATTTGAGTAAAATTTTTCAAGGGAAATAACTCCTTATCAGGATTGATAACATACTAATTGTTTATGTTTATTAACATTGCCATTTGTTCCTGTAGATGCTGCCATTTTCAATTCGATTCTATCTCTAATACTGTTTAAGAAAAATGCAAATAAAAGAAATTGCTTTAAGGGGACGCAACTCTCAAAGGAGTTGATGAAATCCTACGTGCCCTCATATGGTAATACATCATGATGAGATCTACCTATAGTACAAATGAGGTCATGAAATCTTTAAAAACAACGAGGGGGGGCATGTCGAAAAAACCCAATAAAAGGGAGATAACTGCTACAGGGGATGATGAAATTCTACGTGCCCTCATCTGGTAAGAGTTCATGATGAGGTCTATCGATGGTCCATATTTGGTCTTGATAACTCCAATAGAAACGAGGGGAGGCCATGTTAAAAAAAATGCTGGAAGAAAAGAAAAAAACATTAGAAAAACAGTAAGGTCTTTCCTAACGGAGTGGAAAGACCTTAACAATAAGGTCTTTCCTAACGGAGTGGAAAGACCTTAACAATAAGGTCTTTCCTAATGGAGTGGAAAGACCTTAAAAACGCATAGGTGATCATGGTGATCATTCCACACGTTATCCAGTCGATCGCTGTGTTATGAGTGTTTAGAATTAGAGTCATAAATTATGAAAACATAGAGAAACACCGCACATGTTTTTTACTTAGGTTATAAATATTGATGTTTGGTGAATTTAATCCAAAGGAAAAACATAAATTGAAAAACGGAGATATCCAAGTCAGCTATTTTCGATTAATATTGATTAACACAGGGATTTTTATGGGAGGGTTCGGGCTAAGTTAGGCGATGTCTAACGTATCCCTACCAAGATAGCAGAATGATGAATAAAATAAGACGAGAAATAATCTAAGGGGAAAAGAAACAATTCGACTCTCAGACGATAAAAGCAATTATTAATGCATGCAAGACAGCAACCGAATTAATTGACACACACAGGTATTTACTTCCAAAGTTCAGCCTACAGTCTTGTACAATGGACACATAATGCCATTACTATATTTTAAGTTTTAAATCCTCCAAAGTCCGGCTATATATAGAATAATCGTGAATAAAATATGTGTATGGCAAAAAATTCATTAAGATATAACTAAAAACAATGAACAGAGTCCGAAACAAATTTCTTATATTTGTGTTTGAAATTTATTGACTATTTATATAAAACATGCTTTATAAAAAAGGTCAAGAAACGAAATATACATTTAAAAGACGAAAATAATGTTGGCATTGAAAATGATAATTAGAGAAATGGATGTTTTGCAGAAGAATTTAAAAACACGTATAAAATACAAATACTATGATCATAAAACAGAACGGCCTCCTACAAAGGAATTATTATGTTAAATCAGCATGTTTGGCATGAAGGGTATACATTTTGTGTAAGTTCGATAATTGCTTTATTTGTCTCTCAATATCAAGTTCATTATTTCAAGATGAAAGTGTTTTAAGTTGTAAGTGAATTTGCATACCGCAAAGTGAAATAGAACGTATTTTGTAGAAACGTTTCGAAATTTACGTTGGAATTTATATCCGGTCGAAATAGGCCTCAAATACAGATGTCTTCTTGATTTCAACGTTATTAGTGCCTAAAAGGCATAATTCCCATTTTTAGAAAAACTAGATATTACAGATTTGAGGATACTTTTTATTCAAATATAGCAGTGGGGGTATTTCACATTCCAGTCCAACAACATTATAAAAATAGCGTGAATCCAACTTGATATCTTTAGCAACCACAAAAAAAACCATACACAATGCTCTAAATTTTAACGATATTAAGGATCATTTTGAAAAGATGTGAGAAATCTTTTGAACTAGATTTTCGTATTCTTTCGTGTTAAATTTTACAACGTTTCACACTCTGCACTTTTCGATACTTACTCTGAATGAAACAGATACAGGCGCAAGTGGCTTTACTTTTCTTACACAAAGAAATAAACAAACAATCTAGGAAAAAGTAAACGAATAACATATCTGTTTGAAAAAAACCTAATAGATAAAAGGATATAAACGTAGATGATGGAGTAATTACCCCCCTCCCCCCTATTTCCCACAAACACACACACACACACTTTTTCCGCCTTTTTCCGGTGTTTATACATTCCCCCAAAAAGAAATTGTAATCTAAAAACTTGTATTGGCCTTTTAATTTTTGTAAAACTAGTATACAATGAATATGCAAAGCTATTCTGCATGAAGCAACAATGCAAATACCTTTTCAAGTTTCTCATCAGCTATGAGACGACTAGTTTTTACATCGAGATTACCGTGAGGTCATTCCGATGTATTGCTATCGCCTAAATTTCCATTATGCAAATTAATTTTGGGTTTTCAACAGATCTTTAAAAAAAATATAGATTCGCGGACATTATCTAGTGCAAAATAACATTCCTTATCGCTTGTTTTAAATTCATTTTTTTCAATGGATGCTCCTATAAATATTTTTTTTAAACACAAATTAATAATATGAAAATGATTTGTCGTTAGATATATATATATAAAAGTAAAAAAATAATTGATAATATCTATGCACACGTACCGAAAAATTGTGTTAAAGCTTGTGGAAGAATATCTCAAGAACGTTTTGTGACACTCGCGGCAAGGACCGGTAGCTCTGTAATTGTTTTTGCGGGAAAATATGAATGGCTTCTCATATCCAATCTTTTAGAAAAATGGATTTTTTTACCATGTGTCCACCATGCACTTGCACTGCACTATTATTAGAATAGTACAATAGAATGATATTCAAATGGATGAAAATTATATATACATGTAACTGTTATTATAGTTGACTCGAGTTATAAAATCAGTGTTAGTGCGCATGTGCGCAACCTAACCGAATCGAAGTGAAAACTCGCGACTCGAGTTGACTCTCAAAATGGAAGATATAAATAAAGCAGCAGTTTTCAATTTTCTTTTTATATACATGTACGTCGACAATAAACTTTATGTTCAAATTAGTAACATAAATGAATTTAAGAATTTCTATCATTTAATCATTTCCGGTTCTTATCAGGCCATTATATTCATTTATTTTGTTTTTATCTTGCCCCGTTGTCTCCTTATAATAAAGGGAATGCATTTTCGCATTCACATTTTACTCTTAGTAAATCAAAATCCCGATCAATATATTTTTTTCATTACTATTGATAAACACCACCGACAGTATTTACACACGAAAAATATTTATTTAATGCCGCAAACACAACAAAAAATGAATTTCACTTAACAACCCCTTCCTTTGGATGTATTTTGTAAAATTTCAGTTTAATTGGATTGTATCGAGTATGATACTCTTCTTTGTTATTTTTGTTTGTCGCCATTTTGAAACTCTACTAAACCTGCCCCTACCCAGGGTTGATGTCGAGTCAACTCGGGTAGGTTAAAAAGGTCAAACTCGGGGGGTTCGATTGTCAGTCGAGTAAATTCGACAGATTCTACTAACCCGGGTTGGACGAATCGAAGTAGGCCTAGATGATACACGGACACTTTTAAGTTGTTACACGGACACTTTTTATGATAAGAATCACTCGTGCATGATCAGTGAGTTCATGGGCACTTAAAATTTCAATTAGATTTGAACATTTTGTTTCACCGACATATTTCCTGTCTTTTTTATTAAAATATTTACGTTGGCATCAATTACTATATTTTTTTCAGACAATTCCAGTGTATTACTATTCATATCAGTACACTAAAGGATTGACCATTTAACTTTAAAAAAAGTGTGTGTGGTGGGGGGGGGCGGGGGTTATAGTTTTTTTCTAAAAAAATATTTTGATCCCCAATTTTATGAGAAAAAATATATTGTGGTCAATCAAATGACAAAATAATGTTCTGATTCCTGATTTTCCGAATACCGTATACCGTATATAATAGTGCTAATTTCGAAAAAAAACCTATTTGGGTGATAGCGTTGAAAAACTAGATAATTTTCTTACTCAGAAAAAAACATACCCCCCTTTTGAAGCTAAATGGTCGGTCGTTAAATGTATTTTTTTCAATATATGGACATAGTATTCTGGACAATGCTGAAAGTAAAAAAATGCTGGTACCGACGTTTATATTTCAATAAATAGACAGGAAATATATATATAAAAAAATCATATCTAATCAAAAGATAAAATCCCTATCAACTCACCAATGCACGATTGATCCTATAAATAAAAGTGTCCGTGTAATAAATGTTCAAATAGGCAGCAAATCTTGAAGAAAATCATTCAACTTAAGTCACCAATTTTGGACGGTATGCTGCGATTGAATCATATTGTGACACGTGTTTAATCATGATCAACACTATTAGAGACATATAAAAACCTATAAGCATAAGAAATTTTTAAAAAATCCAAAATATATGCCTATGTTTATCTAATAACAAGACAAAATCCAGTTTTTCATAACATTTCTTTCACTAATGAAATAGGAAATTCATTCTTTTTATACATTTATATTGTTATTGAATTCATATATATATATATATATTGAATTCATATAATTGGGAGCAAACGTACGATTTTTATTATTTTTTAAGGGGGAATGGGGGAATAGAATGGCACATCCTGCATTTTTTCAACAAAAAAAAAGGATCAAGTCTGTTTATTTTGAATTTATTTACCCCCCCCCCCCCCTTTTTCTGTTTTCCCCAAATATAAATCAAATGTTGAGGGTTTCTTTTCGTCGAGTTGCAAGTTGAGAGTTGAAAAGGCCGAGTTGTGAGTTACATAAGTCGAGTTGCGAGTTAAGAAAGTCAAGTTGCGAGTTACGAAGGTCGAGTTGCGAGTTACGAAAGTCGAGTTGCGAGTTACGAACGTCGAGTTGCGAGTTACGAACGTCGAGTTGCGAGTTACGAAGGTCGAGTTGCAAATTACGAAAGTCGAGTTGCGTCTGATTTTTAAAACAGAATTTTCAGGTTTACTTCGCATTTAATAAACAAAGCATACATGTACCCCAACTTAGTTATGTACACTGCATGAGGAAGGGTCCCGGTATTTTGATTGTAGGATTTGAAAGAGCTATGTGATACTTATTTATAAGAGTCTATATGTTGCAAAGTCACACACGCTTAAATTTCTTTCATGAGAGCGACATTGTTCATTTTCTAAAATAAAACAGGATATACTGTAGATATAAGACAAAATGTATACCGTACTGAACAAATTAAGAATAAGAAAATAAATCATGTAGACAATGAAATATACTTGCATTATCGACATCTCACAGAATATGGCACTGTGTTAGGCCTAAAGTAAATACTTATCAAAGGTACCAGTCTTATAATATTTTCTACGCCAGACGCGCGTTTCGTCCATACAAGACTCATCAGTGACGCTTGAATAAAGGATATTCATTAGCACACCAAGTGCTAACTCTTCGTCTTTCGCAAAGGTTTAGGGTGATATAGGCACAATTGTACATTTAACTTAGGAAAATATCTCATGAATTAGTCAGAAATGTGATATACTATGTGCTTTATGTGATAAGTTAAATAATTTTGAACTTTGTTAACTTTGTGATTCAACCCCAAACTGAGAGTGCATATATATACCAAATAGTTAATAATCGAGTTGTTCAATGTATATATGTCTGAATACTACAACGCAAAAATAAGCATGCTATAGATGTCTTTCCATGGCATTACGGTAACTTCCTGGCATAGGAGATCATAATATGGATTTTTTTTTTTAATTTGGAAAGACGTTATTCTATATAATATAAGCTATACCGCTGTTACAAAAAATAAAGGAACAGTTTTAAGGAATGTTATGGCGTGTGTTTTTACGGTATGAGCACGGAAGCCTTGTCTGTCGCAAGTTTACTTTTTTACCTGCATGCAGCCTTGATACAAATGTTGTAGTTTCAGATTCAGCTGGGTATTGTACATTTTTCTAAAAAAAATGTGCTTCCTTTTCATTATTATATCATGCATAGCCTGTCACGAGAGGAGCTGAAAAAAGTTTACCCGGGTAAGTATGGCATCACGTTTGGTCTGTTTTTCAGATACTATAAGAAATAGGTGAACTATATTTGGTTTATGGAATGATTGTAAGGTATATATGTATTTCTGGCATGTTTCATCTGATCTTGACCATATTTTCATGGTTCATTGGTCAATGTTGAATTTCTCTGAATTGTTCTGTTTTTCAAATACTTTTCAAATATAAACTAACAACTCTTTAAAACTGCACTTTTTTCATATTGATGTAAAAATGATATGACGTTTTATACAGATAATTCAAACTTTATTTAATCAATTTCCCACCTACTGCACAATGAGTTTCGTGTAAAAAAGAAGTTGAAAGAGTTATATTTGTCAGCATGTTATTCCTACATTAACTTGATTGATTTGGCTATGATCAACCCGTTTTTTAGAAAGAAGTTACATATTCCAAAACTGCGTCTTTTGTCTAGAATAAAGAATGGAAACGGGGAATGTGTCAAAGAGGCAACAACCCTACCAAAATATACAAGTCAACACAAGGCCGCCAATGGGTCTTCAACACAGCGAGAAATCCCACACCTAGAGGCAGCCCCGAACAGGCCCTGAAACACAATGTACACTAGATCAAGAAAATGGACGCCATTCTATACTCCGACCAAAATTAAAAAATATACAAGACCAACAAAGGCTAGAGGTTCCTGACTTAGGACAGACGCAAAAATTCGGCGGGGTTAAACAGGTTTTATGAGCGCTCAACCTTCCCCCTTCACCTTTAGCCAATGTAGACATATATAACTTAAACGTCCACAATTTTGAGTGTCACTGCCAGAGAATGGATTTTGGGGGTCCCTAACAAATATTGCCTCTGCAGCTGCCCCAAAGAGCCCACTCTTAACAAAATCTTCAGAAGGGGTCTTTTACATATATGTACTATAGTTTAGTTGCTATCTCCCTTTAAGTTTAATATGACGGTGCTAGCTATGAAATTTAATAACTATAAACTATAAGCCATCCGCTGTATTTCAAAAGGCTATTTGTTTCTTCAGAAAATAACCATACTTTGCGTAGTGATTATGTAAGCAATCCATTCATTTTTTTTACACGAGACTCAAATGAAGTCCAAACAACAAAAAGAATCAACAATACTGTATACAATTCTATAAGCAATCATCATTCAAAAATGTTAAAGAGGTACACCAAAAAATTAAAAAGTTTTCCCCATTTTCACGCAAATCTAATTTTGTAACTCGCAACTCGACTTTCGTAACTCGCAACTCGACGTTCGTAACTCACAACTCGACATTCGTAACTCGCAACTCGACTTTTGTAACTCGCAACTCGACGTTCGTAACTCGCAACTTGACGTTCGTAACTCGCAACTCGACGTTCGTAACTCGCTACTCGACTTTTGTAACTCGCAACTCGACTTTCGTAACTCGCAACTCGACTTTTGTAACTCGCAACTCGATTCTCGACAACAAGTGAATCTCTAAAATGTTAGCCTGCTTACCTCTGAAATCTTTTTCATACATGCGAAGTTGCATTTTATAAAGTCTCATGTGCACGACATTTATCTTTCACTTGACATGGTTCTTTTTTATAAAGTTATTAGACTAAATGTAAAATGTACTACTTCTTTCTTGAAACGTCGTACAAGTCAGATACAAAACAAATTAACAAACAAACAGGCCGGAAACAAACTGCCGTATAGTTTTTCTGCACTTGTAGTCAGGTCAAGGTATTCGGCTATCGCTTCGGACCTTCACCTGACTACTCGTCCAGAAAAACTATCCGGCAACGGTTGTTACCGGCCTGTTTCACTGTGTTTAAACTACCCCGGCAAAAAATGTTTGGACTCGATGCTATCTAATACCCGATACGGTGACGAACCATCAACAGACAGAGAAAATGTAGGTTTCTGTTTATTTATTAGTTATTTTTATGATATCGAAGAATATGAATAAATATGTAACTATTTTCGAATGTGAGATGTAATATTTTCTCCAACCGTTCTAGCTTAACGGAGAAATAAGTGAAAATGCACGTCAAGATGATGAATTGAGTGAACCTTGCCTCGAATTTGTTTAATTTCTCGTTAAATTGTACACATTGTACAAAAAGAAAGGTACGGAAAGAAAGATATTGGCATGGAAATTGCAAGACTAGTCACTTTGAGCACCTCACTACTTGGATTTCTGTGCATGGAACGAAAGAAATAGGTCATGTCAAAATGGAAGGACCCGGTTTTGTCAATGTTGTTTACTACACAATGACCCGGTTTTGTCTTTGTATATGACCTGGTTTTGTTTTGTTTTGTTATGAAACCACAAGTTTATGAAAATCAACGTTAACACTGTTCTGAACATTGTCCGTCGAAAGAAATTCAATATATATGTTATTGTAAAACAAAACTGTCGTGTTTAAATCTATTTTAAACGAGAACTTTTAGAAAAAGATAGTACATATTTATCGAATGCAAAACGTATACCATATTGCACTTATCTTCGAACTAAGTTTAAATGGAACATAAATACTTTATAGCATGTACTTACATTATTTCTTGTATAAAATTATGATATTTTTTTGTTTACTAAACTAGTATGTAATGATGTAAAAATAAAAAGATTTTGTATGATTGTGTCACCATATTAATTTATTTAAAGAGTAAAGCTAGAATGTTGTACTATACTTTCGCCTTTGTTAACATTCATTCATTCATTCGTTCATTGACGGACAATCAGAAAAAGACTTTAGTCTATACTATTCTACACAAATTAACCATGCATGCAACCCCGCCAAATTTTCTGGTACTATATATACTATGGCACTCATACCAATGCGAGTTTTCACTCTTGAGAACGTATATAACATAGCTGTGGAATTTTCAACTTTTAATGTCAAAACGCAAACAAAGGTAAAAATCGTAATTAAAGGGCATTAATTCTTAAAAGGATATCGGCCAAGTCGACTTATTTGTAGATCTTGCCTTTTTGATCATTTTTGATTTATGAATTTTCTCTCCATCTTTTATATATTTCAAGATAAAAAGCAAAACTGAAAAAAAGGCAAAATTTGTCATTTAAGGACAATAACTCCTTTTAGAATTCATGTGAGAGTTTTGATGTATATGGACAAAAGTTAGAGCTCATCATTTTGAATATATCTGTCCCTGTTTAATTTTCTCTATCTATTGCGGCTTTCAAAATAATAGACAAAACTTTCATTTTCCCCTATGTTCTCTTTTAACCACGTCGGCCATCTTGGTTGACAAGCGGGGTCATCGATCACGATAACATTTTTAAACTAAATACCCCCAATAATGATTGTCAAATCAAATCAAATCAAACCAAATGTTTTCAAAGTCGGTAAAAAACATACAATACAGTAAAACATAAGCTCTTTAGACTCTTTATTGATTGATTGATTGATTGGTGTTTAACGCCACTTTTAACACTATTGTGTTATTTCGTGGCGGCCCGTTTTTATTGTTGGAGGAAGCCGGAGTGCCCGGAGAGAACCACCGACCTTCGGTAGGAAAACAGACAATCCTAGTCAATTAAGATTGGAGTCGAGTGCACCTGCCCCGTGCGGGATTCGAACTCACAACCTCGGCGTTGACTGGCTAGTGATATAGTAGTTCGACTACTTAGACCACTCGGCCACCGAGGCCCCTTGTGGGTAATTGGTGAGAAAAGCTCACCTTCCTTTTGGGTCAGGTGAGCTAAAGCCAACCATAAGGACTTGAACAATTAGTGTTAACCTTGATCATAGCTATCAACCATTATCAGCGTGAAATTCACTTGATAAAAAACAGCCATTCATTTTGTTAGGAAATCGCTGAACTATGAAAATGAGGTCAAGGGCAATGGACATATGACAGATAGAAACTTCGTAACATAAAAGATCTGTGTGCAAGGTAAGGTGCAGTCAGGTCTTTCAATGTAACTTCTGAAATATGAAGTTATATATAAATATTTCAAGCCACCACGAATTTGCATCTATTGGTCTTGCATTCCGACGGTACCAAAATATCAATGTGAATTTTTAGGATATTCTTAGAATAAACAAGATAATCCAACCCACATACATCCAATTTCGCGGGTATCCCTATTTTCTTATTTCTTATAAAATTTTAAGATGGTATACGATTTAGTCATATAACTTTAGTGGCAGATCCAGGCAGAGTATCGGTTAAACACCCCACCCACCCCAACCATTGATGGCCCAAAAGATATTATTATATCAAGTTTTTCATGATTTGTTTTGGCATAAAATCGTCCTAAAAAATGTTCACTCGCTACGCTCGACGGTATATTATCTGTTGAAATTACGGCCACTTTGAAAAATCCAAAATCCGCCAATGTACGATAATCATAACACAATGGAGAGATAAAAGAGCCGTTTATTTATAAAACTATCAATAAAATCATCATTATTGCATTTTCTGGATGGATTGAGACTATTATACTAATTTATACTCAGTATAATAGTTGCAAGTAGGGATAAAAAGATTTTTAACGCATGATTATTGTAATCCTTTACTCCGCATGTAAATTCATATTCTATGGAGATTCTGCATGCGTACTAGTATACATTTGTCTTAATACTATCATGCCTTATAATGTATATTTAGTCTTAAGTTGATTTGTTCTTAACGATCATCGGAAAGATTACACCCCTACGTACAGTGGATTACTTATTAAGATAACCATCCTGTTGTGGAAGAAAATCCCATATCAAATTGGCGTGCTTCAATTTTCAAGACCGTAAACTCCAAGTTTAAACACTTAAATTTACAAAATTCATATAAAAATGTATAGAGAGCTTAAACCGCAATTTGCGTTATAGCCTGATTCTTTGTATTTCGTAGTTGAAGTATTTTTTTAAAGACAAAGTAAAATTAAAATTATTATTGTTACAATAAAGTAGGAATTCGAGTGTTTCATATTCAAATAAATAATAAGTTGTCCATTGAAAGAAATTGCTTTCTAACGAGCCACCAAACTCCTTTTAAACGCTGAAGTTTAATCATGTTGTGCGATTATGCATTTTTTTCTATAACAAAACCGGGTTCTGCTCTGTGAAATCTATGACGAAACCGGGTCGTACATGTTGACAAAACCGGGTCCTTTCATTTTGACATGACCCATTACATTCGTTTCATGCACAGAAATACAAGTAGTGAGGTGCTCAAAGTGACTAGTCTTGCAATCTCCATGTCAATATCTTTCTTTCCGTACCTTTCTTTTTGTACAATGTGCAAAATTTAACGAGAAATTAAACAAATTCGAGGCAAGGTTCACTCAATTCATCATTTTGACGTGCATTTTCACTTATTTCTCCGTTAAGCTAGAACGGTTGGAGAAAATATTACATCTCACAATCGAAAATAGTTATATATGTATTTATTTTCTTCGATATCATAAAAATAACTAATAAATAACCAGAAACCTACATTTTCTCTGTCTGTTGATGGTCCGTCACCGTACCGGGTATTAGATAGCATTGAGTCCAAACATTTTTTGCCGGGGTAGTTTAGACACAGTGTGTTTCTTTGTTACCTTTGTATTGTATCCATTACGAATCGAATCGAGTGTACTCAAGAAATAAATCATTGAAGTATGAACTTATGTGTTACCTTTTAGAAAATTAGTATTAGATACTGGCCGGTAACAACATTTGCCGTATAGTTTTTCTGCACAAGTAGTCAGGTCAAGTCCGAGGCGATAGCAGAAAAACTAAACGGCTGGTTGTTACCATTCCGGTTATTTTGTTACTTTTGTTTTGTATCTGACTTGTACGACGTTTTTAATTAGAAAGTAATACATCTTGCATTTAAGACGATTGCATAATTAAAAAGATTGAACACAAAAAATTGCATACCGGTTTATGTACCACGATGTTTGGAGATATTTAGTCTTTAATAATTAGGGATTTTGCGTTAACACTAGCGCTTCTAAATTCTGTCAGCTGTGTGCGAGTAGAATTATTGCTTATTCCTTTTGATTCATATCAGTGAAGTAGAAGTAGATTGAAAAGTTAAGAAAGGTGGGGACCTCTTAAAGTGACAAGCAAAAACAAACGACCTTAATTTTATATTTTCTATCATAATAGTCTTATAGTCTAGAAATAAGTTATTGTCCTCTTTCGCAGCCATTTATATTTTAATAATAAAATAAATTGCCAAAGAGGGGGTATTATAGTTTTGCCCCTCATCTTTGCAAGTGTGTAATGCGGTTATGGTCCCCTTTCCTGGCTCCTACACCCTTTCATTCATATATATCACTTTACACCAAGAAAAAAGCAAACATACGTTCAAACAAACAAAGCCAAACAAAGAAATATGTTTTGCCTCCTCCATCCCTTATTTTGAAAGTGGGAATTGCCCCCTTCCCCGGCTCATACCCCCTCCCCCCCCCCAAAAAAAAAAAACACAAAAAGAAAATAAACAACAAAAATATGAATAACAGATTTAAGACATTTAAAAAATCAACGACGTATGCAAATGAAATAAGAAAGAGTAATCAGACAAACGTAAATACAACATGTATAAATATTGTCAAAATCAATAAAATATAGAACAAAATATATAAATATAAAAAAAGCTGTTTCTCTGTTTTATATGGAATAAAGTTCAATGAAAAATAATTTATTTTGTCTCGTTTTATAAATTTTTTGATCCACTTATTTTGGATATCATTTTTTTTTTGGTTTAATTTCATGCTCATTACAGTAATATGATATTCGAGTAAACCCAAGTATTATCACGGGAAAAAAAAAACAAGAAAACTAAAGAATAGGGACAACAAAGAGAATACAGGGATTCGAACCTAAACCGACAAGTCCCTACCTTTAACTCATTGATCCTAACCATGCTAACCTCGCGGCTACCAAATTATACTTTACGATTGCCTATTATGTATATATATGGTTACAAGCCCTGTGTGTCCGTTGTACCGATGTATATCATATGTTCTTTTATATATATATAATAGACATTTCTTTGTAACCCATTGGTAGCCGAGAGGTTTCGTCGATATGTTAATGTCAGTCACACATAACAGATTTCAAGGACGGGTTCGATTCCCAGTGAAGGCATACAGAAATTACAAAAGTTAAAGGTAAGTTTTTAAATTAATTCTATTAGTGAACAGAAATCAGTTAATTAGCCAATTCAAACTTAATGGAATTAAGCACACAAAGGAAACAATTGAATATAATTTGGTGAGTCCATTTCAGCGACAGATTAAAGAAGCGTTGATTCTAGAAAAAAATCCACGGTAAATGAATAGGCTAACGTCACGATAATGGTTTAATTGCATATAAGACAATAACCATAACTGGAAGTTAGCCAATCAAATGTTCACCCCTTTTTTCCCTGTGTACAAGCTTTAGTAACCATGTAACCTCAAGTTTCTAAAATACTCTATAGAAACACCAAATAAAAAAAGAATGGTGCTTTAAAACACCCAAGGTATATGTTTATGACTCAGAAATTTTTTACTGCAATGAAATGTAGGATTAATTTCCTACAACTGTCAAATCAAGGGAATATTTTTTTTCCATCTTTTTTCGTATGCCAGTTGTGATTTTGTGGTATTACACCTTAAAAAGGCAACAAAGAGTCGTCAAAAGTTTTAGACCATGTTGACATCTTTGTAGATCTTCTCTCACTGAACAGTTATGTTATTTAATTTCCTTCTATCTATTATTGTTTTAAGATATATAATACAAAATGGGTAACAATCGTCGTTAGAAGGCAATAACTCCTATAAGGTGTTTTTGATCTCTCATTTATTATTGACGAAAAAGGTATTTACTAATCATGAATTTTATGTTACACATCTATAATTTGCAGGGTCTTCTTAGGAACCTTTACTTTAGTATCTGAGTCACGTCTATTAATTTCTTTGAAAAACTCATTGAGATCTTCAATAGAAATTTCATTATCTACACCCTTTTTTAGATACAACCGAATCTATGTATCATAATACTTAGAAACCATAACTCTATAATATCTAATAGTAAATTAAAAAGTTTAACATACATAGACATTAGATCATAAACTGTAACAGTACTTTATATATATTTATCAATATTTTGTCACAGCCACCAGCTTATCATTATTAAGTTGTTTACACTTTTTAATGTCTTCGGTTACAGGACCATTAAATAAGTTATACAATTCATTTGACAAATTATGCACATCAAATGAACTACTGGTTCCTTAGTATATGAGTCACGTGTATTCATTTCTTTGAAAAACTCGTTGAGAGCTTCAATAGAAATTTCATTATCTACACCCTTTTTCTGACCCAATACTATTAACAATATTCCAAAACTTTTTACTCTCTGTTTTATTCAGTCTTGCGTATCTTATTCCCAATATTTGTTGGTAACATCATATGCTTTAGTTTTTAAGCGTTTACAAAAACAATGATCCTTTTCCACGCGTTATAAATTGGTTTCGACTAAATTTGTTGTTAAACCAAGGTTTTGTATCGCTTTCATAGCGATCTAATTATATTTTTATATATTGTGGGTTTTGTTGGATTTTTTTTCTGTTTCCTCTTTTTCCCCTTTGCGTTTGTCCGTTTTGTTTTGATGTTATTGCCTTTTTTCTGTTTTCTTATTTGTTTGCCAATGTTTGTTTTTCTTGGGAGGGGTATGTTTGCAAAATTCCCTTTTTCCTTACAATAACAGATAAAAATGACAAGTACTACAAATGTACATGTATCAATGATAGCATATTTGCCGATTCTAAATAAACTGACAACATGTCCTTATTTCGAACATTGCTTTTATTATAATACAAATAAACCCAATACAGTTAGCCAGACAAGTAACAGAACTTTAACTGCTATTGGGTTCTTTATTTCAACGTCACATCGAGACCTTCAACACGAAAAAAAGCTCATACCTATGGTGGCCGGTTAAGGCCATTTCGCGTTTTCGCGTTTGAACTCGCCCTTCATATTCTATAGAGCGAAGTCGAAAACGCGAAATATTTTTTTTCTTTACGATTTCGCGTTTTCGTTTTCGCGTTTTCGCTCTATAAAATATGAAGGGCGAAAACGCGAAAACGCGAAATGGCCTTAACCGGCCACCATACATACCTGAATGTGTTTAAAGATTTCCTTAGCAGTAAGTAATGTTTCTTTCTCGGTTATTTTTGTATTAGTCTTGTTCATCTAGCCAGTATATTTTTACATTTATTGCGTGTACAATGTACGATAGTATATACTCAAGGATGTCAGTAAGTCAAGACGTGAATGTTTTATCAATGAGACATAAATTAAATGCTAATGGTTTCCTTTATTATATGGGACTAGACCGGGCAAAAATGATGTCCAGCTGTTGTTGTTAGATAGTAGAATCATGAGACAAGTGATTTTCTTCTTTTCTGTGTTTGGCCATGTTGTTATCTGTCCTTAACAATATGATAACCATTGATATCATCGTACATTTTATAAGCAAGTACTTTTAATAGTGTTTTACAGTTTTAACATTTCGCATGCTAATGACTTCTTATCACTTGAAACATACAAAGGCTGCATAAATAATCAACAGTCTTGATTAAATTTCGCTTACGATGTCAAGGGGTTCGAAAGAGTAAAGAAATGAAAGTACAAGTACGTGTATGTATCAACGTTTTAGTCAGTTTTTACAAAGAGCATTCAAGAAATGTTTGTGAATTTAAGAGTTAGGTGTAGTTGTTTTGTTTTCTGGCAAAACAGGTTCAGTGTTGAGGCTGAGAGGAAAAAGAATTTTGTTATTTCGGATTTATTTTCACAAAGACTGAACTGTACAAGATCTTGAAGCTTGAAAGTATGTATGAATTTTCGATCAAATTTCAACTTGGTTTACATCTGTAAAAATGTGATGGGGGAATCTGGCATTGCTAAATAAGCCTCACAATAGATTGTTTACACAAAGACTGCTTCATTCCAGATATTTAATGGACATTGCAGAGTGTGTTATTATCTGTTAATCACACGCCTGCGATTAATAATCTTTTCTAGTTTGTGCGTTTGTCTGTTATTCCGTCTGTCCGTTCGTCCCTACTGAACCAGATTATTCAAAGTGTTGGTCAATGAGTCGACGTTACATCCACTTGAAGCATGGTACACTTGTTTCATTCTGATGTAGTGTTTTTAAGTTATAAACATATAAGCTGTATTGCTTCTGGTTCGAAATGAACTATTTACTTTTAATGTTATGTGCCAAATATATGTTTTCACGGTTCATTGAACATAAAGTCTTGGTGTCCTTTGGATACATACTCTTGTTATTATTTAGTGATTGCTAATGTTGGATACATGTTTATGATCTTCGCCACTGGTGTTGATTAAAAACAGTTTATACTGATGACTAACAGATCGGGATAAGTTTGATCCGATTTATTGACTTTCAACAAAATTACGTCCCTTTGACTTAAAAAAGTCATGAATATTGTAAATGTTCATAAACTACATTAACAATGATGAATAAATTTTTACTTTTCGAGACATTTTGTAGTGCTTCTGAAGCTTGATTTTGGTACATAGGTGTTTAATGATCACTTACAAAATCAGCTTTGCGTTTTGTTCCAAATGACAGACTGTTGGCAAAAGTTTGACCCTTTGACTTGAAAAAAATCTTACAAAACTGGAATTGTCCTGACATTTTTGCAATGCCTCTAGATCCAGTGACGTAGATGCAGTGAGGGAACTGGGGAATTAGTCAACCATATCTACAGAGCAATGATGTATATCCACCGACAATTCCGCCGCCTCTGCCTCCGCCTCCTCCTCCGCCGCCTCCAGCTCCGCAAAAGGGAAATAACCCGCAGCCGCCGCTGCCGCGGAACAAGGATGCAGAACATTTTGTGTTTAAACATCCATTGAGAATGACAGTGAGCGGACCAACATCATGTGGCAAAACATATTTTGTGAAACAACTCCTTCAGAATTCACGATTTATTCAACCTCCAATTCAAAGAATAATTTGGCTATACAGACGTTGGCATCCACTTTACGACGAAATACAAAGGACTGTTAATCCACATGTTGAATTTGTACAAGGGATACCACTTGATTTAGAGAAAGATAGCTATCTTGATCCAAGTGTAAGAAATATGATAGTTTTGGACGATTTAATGTCGACATCAGCAAAAGATCCTAGAATAACTGACTTGTTTACAGAAGGAAGCCACCATAGAAATTTATCAGTTGTAGTATTAAATCAAAATCTTTACTTCAGTAAAGATCCTACACAGAGAAGAAATTGTCATTACTTGGTATTATTTAACAATCCTGTAGACAAACAACACATAATGACTTTAGGCAGACAAATGTATCCGGGTAAAGTACCACATTTTTTAGAAAAATTTGAAGAATCAGCTAGTAAACCATTTGGTTATCTTCTTCTTGATTTAAAACCAACAACACCAGAATCGAAACGACTTCTTTCCAACGTATTCCAGCAATAATCACCAAAAATCAATGAAGTCATTCCTTCTTCAAAGGAGATAAAAGCAGACCAGAATTCAGTCGTTCCTTATTCTTACGCAGACGATCCTAGTGAGCATACGCATGAAAATATGCCCTCTTGTGACGATTGCGGAGTAGTGCTAGACAGCATGCACGATTTACAAAGACATATCAAACAATGGTGTCCAGAAAACGAATCTTAAAAAAGGAAAAGAGACGACGAAGACCTTGATTACGAAAATTCTCCAAAAAAAAATGAAAACTGAATGGATTGAATATGATAGTAGCTCGGATAATAATAGTGAAATTGGAGAAGGGAATATAGACTAAAATAAAGGATACAAAACCTTATTAAGTACAGCTATTGATACAACAGAAGAAACTTTGGATAAGAAATATGACAAGTATGTGAACGAGGGAATGAATAAGGACGACGCCTTTCAACGATGTAATTACAAAATAACTGCGCTTGTCCAACAGCAGTTTTTTTAAACGTATACTGATTTGTTAAAACTGGTCGTTCCTCTGGAGGAAAGTAAAGTGCATTCTGACATTGTACGACAAAAACGGGATGCAGTTGACGACGATAAAGATTATGAAACTGAAATTCGGCGTATTCTCCTGAAAAATCGGCATCAATTTAATGAATTATTCGATAGTAATTACTTTGTAATTAATAGTGAAAATGAGGCTGGCGACGATGATGAGGATAGTGATACTGACCACGATATATATATACAGGAAGAACATTAATGTATTTAACCTACTGTATTACACGGGCTTCATTAAATCCATAGTTTTACTTGTGTTGACAACATGTCTGAATGGGAGAAATATCTAAAGGACATTTACTATAATCCGTCAAATCCTGCTATCTTTTCTGGACAGACAAACTTCATAACTTTGTACAAAAAGAGAGGAAATACAAACTAAGTAAATATAAAATACGAAAATGGCTACAACGTCAGGAACCATACAGTTTACAACGACCATTAAGAAGACCGCAGAATAGAACGGAAATCATAGTTGCTGGCATTGATGACCAATACTGCCGATCTCATGGATATGGTCAAGTTTTCAAAATACAACAAGGAATATATATACGTATTGGTAGTCATTGATGTATTCTCAAAGTATTTATGGCTACGTAAATTAAAAGATCAAAAAGGCGAACCAGTGGCAACTGCATACCAAGACATATTCAAAGCTGGATGAGTTCCAAATAGAATAAAAACGGATATGGGACAAGAATTCAAACATTTCAGGCAGTTTTTAGAAAGGAATGAATAACTCGTTTTATGCCTTTAACGAGATTGAGTCATCTGTATCCGAGAGCGTGTTATAAAAACCATAAAAACAAAAATAAATAGCTACTTTTCGTAGAAACAGATATATAGACAAGCTTCAAAGTTTTTCAGATGGATACAACAATACCATTCATAGCACTATTCACATGTCACCCATTGAAGTGAAAACAGAAAACGAAGAAACTGTTAGATTATCGACATATCTTTCCAGGTCGTATGCTGAAAATTATAAAGAAGCATTCCCGCTTCAAGTTTAAACTTGGATATAAAGTAAGGCTTACATATTTGAGAAATATCTTTTCTCGTGAATATGACGAAAAATGGACTGGTGAGGTTTTTTTTATCAGGAAGATTTTGGAGAAATATGACACCTTTTTATCACACCAAGGACTACCATGGAGAAGGAATATGTGGATCCTACTACCAATCAGAACTTCAAAGAATTCACATCAAAGACGATTCTTTGTGGAAAATTGAGAAACGGTGATATAAACCAAAGGAAGAGGATCCTATAAACAATATTATATTAAATGGTTACATTGGCCTCACAAGTTTAATTCTTGAGTGACGTTGAGGACTATTAGTGTATTGAAATATACTATAATTGTACAGTATTTCTTCTATAATTGTTTTACAAATAAAAATAGAAAATAAAACAGTGTATTGTTTTCTATACCAACATCCTTTTGTAAAAAGAAGAACATGTATTTTTTCGAATATATTATCACAAAGGTAAATATAAATGAAATCTAAACATTTCTGATGCACTTTTAATACAAGAAACGTTCGGAAGATGTCACGCTGACTCCTGAAATGGCGGAGTCTCCCCTCGATAAACGAGACCGTGCATGTGTAGGATCGGATGAATAGTCAGACTCATAACACATTGTAACTGTGAACAGGTCATGTCAAGCACCAAACACTTTTATTATTTACCCTGTATACATCGTTTACCGTAAGCAGATGTAAACCGGAATAATCTAGTTATTGATTTGTCGTTATCAAAACATATTTTATAAACATTAATTAATTTCTGAAATACACGCATTTTAAACCAAAAAAGTTACAGCTGACTTTCACATAAAAAAACAATATTGTTTACATACAAATCATTGTGCATGCTTTTTATAGGATTCCACACAAATCTACTTATAGTCATGAAATCAATGAATATTCAGATCGTTAACTTGGTCATTTATATGTATATTTCAGTCTTGTATCACCATCACTGGTGATCCGATGGATGAAATCTATCGTAGAGTTGTCACTGGTTCAGACGTACTTATAATATGATTATTTCTGTGACTGCATCCTGCATTAATTTGTAAGATCCTCTACGATAGATAATTTAGCTGATCTGTAAAAATTACACCTTCATGCCTTATATATCATGTACTGTATTACGACGCTAGATTAAAACTGACGAGGAAAGGAAACATCCAGCCACCGCAAGCTTTATTATTGTAGAGCCTAGGTGGTCGAGTGATCTAGCGCGTCGAGCACAGTGCAAGGCGATTTGGTGCCACGATATCTCAGTAGCATGAGTTCGAATCCCGGCCAGGGAAGAACAAGATCTAACATTTAGACGAATTATATATACAGAAGGTATTTTCAGCCTTGTATTACCATCACTGGTGATCTGATGGATGAAATCTATCGTAGAGTTGCCACTGATTCAGACGTACTTATAATATAATTATTTCTGTGACTGCATCCTGCATTAATTTGTAAGATCCTCTACGATAGGTAATTTAGCTGATCTGTAAAAGTTCCATCTTCATGCCTTATATATCATGTACTGTGTTACGACGCTAGATTAAAACTGACGAGGAAAGGTAACACCCGGCCACTGAAAGCTTTATTATTGTAGAGCATAGGTGGTCGAGTGGTCTAGCGCGTCGGGCACAGTGCAAGGCGATTTGGTGCCATGATATCTCAGAAGCATGAGTTCAAATCTCGGCCAGGGAAGAACAAAAAAATTTGCTTTCGCAAATTTACAGATCTAACATTTAGACGAATTATATATATACAGAATGTATTTTCAGCCTTGTACATGTATCACCATCATGCACTGGTGATCCGATGGATGAAATCTATAGTAGAGTTGTCACTGGTTCAGACGTACTTATAATATGATTATTTCTGTGACTGCATCCTGCATTAATTTGTAAGATCCTCTACGACAGATAGTTTAGCTGATCTGTAAAAATTCCATCTTCATGCCTTATATATCATGTACTGTGTTACGACGCTAGATTAAAACTGACAAGGAAAGGTAACATCCGGCCACCGAAAACTTTATTTTTGTAGAGCCTAGGTGGTCGAGTGGTCTAGCGCGTCGGGCACAGTGCAAAGCGATTTGGTGTCACGATTTCTCAGTAGCATGAGTTCGAATCCCGGCCAGGGAAGAACAAAAACATTTGCTTCCGCAAATTTACAGATCTAACATTGTTAGGCTGTTATGTAGACGAATTATATATATATATACAAACAAATCACACGATAAACGTGGATTTTTCTTCTTTCTATTTTCTGTCATCTATCTCTTGGATTACACTTGATTAATAACATTTATTTCCTTAATCATGGCAAGTTAAGTTAATCTAATCGCAAAAATTACACCAAAACTATATCTACCTGCCATGGGTAATCATTGTGTAATATTCTGAAATTACTTTATACTTATTAACCATAATTACCTAATGACATACCCAATTCAATTGAAAACGTTTCTTAATTGAAATATTCATAACAATCTTGATGTGGGAATTATAATTAATTAGCTGACAATACAAATATCGTTTGCAACTGTTTATTACTTATATTGACCGTTTGACCTTTATCGAAAATTCTCTCCACCAAACAAAATGGCGTCTTTAACATTAGGTCTATGGGGAAAAAGTGGTCTAGTCTAACAGGGATGACTACTATGCCTACTACCTAAATTTATTTTTTTGTTTGTTTAATATGTGTGATAAATATGTGTATATGTAAATTGGCGCAAATGAATTTCGTATATTGGCTCAATTAATACCTTTGAAAAATAATATTTGGCGTAAATGATACATCTCAAAAATGACATTTGGCGCAAAAGGACTGCTATAGGGGCAGCAGTTAACCAATACAAGCAGACATGGTACTCGTCATTACAAAATTCACCAAAATGTATAACCTATAGACTATTCAAGAATAATTTAGATTTTGAGAATTACCTTAACATTCTAGATGACAAAAATATTTTTATTCTATGCAAATTCAGAGCAGATAACCATGCTTTGCCTATAGAAAAGGGGAGATGGCAAATCATTGACCGCAGTGAAAGGAAATTTAGTTTACGTAACTCCGGCGATATAGGTGATGAATTCCGTTATTTGTTTTGTTGTTCTCAGTTGAAAAACGAAACGGTTATCTCATCTTCAAAGCAAATATTTACAAATAGATATAAGAAAATGTGGTATGAGTGCCAATGAGACAACTCTCCATCCAAGTCATAATTTGTAAAAGTAAACCATTACAGGTCAAAGTACGGCTTTCAACACGGAGCCTTGGCTCACACCGAACAGCAAGCTATAAAGGGCCCCAAAAATGACTAGTGTAAAACCATTCAAACAGGAAAACCAACGGTCTAATCTATATAAAAAACGAGAAACGAGAATCACTTATGAACCACATCAACAAACGACAACCACTGAACATCGGTTCCTGATTTAGGACAGGTGCAAACAAATGCAGCGGGTTTAAACATTTTAATAGGCGCCAACCTTCACCCTACCTGAAACAATAGAGAAACATCACAACATAGAAAGACACACTATAAAATATCAAATGAAATGGTTTAACTCAATCAAAAGACATATTAACAAAAACAAGTGAACATACACTGAACGAATAAATTTGATCTATGACACAATGTAAATACAAAATTAATAAAAAAAAAAGGGGGGGTTAGATGTAAAACAATATCAAAAAGACAACCATAACCAAAGACCAAAAACCAAGTATTATGTCAATTGACTCACTGTTTAGAAATGAAAAACCATCCGTTTTAAGAAAATTATGTTTATTCATTATACACCATTATTCTATATTTCATTTAACATAAGCATACTGCATTTGTTAACCTTCAACGTTATTGTATTTTTGTATATTGATATTGTTTGTTTCTCTGTAAACTTGTATATTTATAGTTTTTAGAGAATAAAGTATCTATCTATAAGCAGGCCCCTGAAATTCAACAAAAGTATATTTGCCCTTACATGATAATTTGCATCATAAAAGACATTATAGATAGCTTTAAATTCATTTCGTGTAACCTTAGACCAATTAAAAAGGCGAATATTACTCAGTTGCTGATACAAATAATGATTTCTCAGTTATGACATGTTATAGAAATATTTCATAATAACCATAAAAAAACTGTACTGTACACATGTAGCATAGGTATAAACAATCGTTACACGAAACCAATTTGTACTGTCAAAAAGAAATATTTGTATGGCCTCGTTCTTATATTTCACTTCGTAAATATTAGAAATACATTTTCGAATCAACTTTCTATTGTTTCTATTGTTTCAAAAAGCTAATATGATTTGACTATTTATTCTAAAAAAATTGTTATTCCCTGTAAAATTCTAGACATGAGATGATATTGATTTTCCTATCACCATAGAAACCGTTTTCAATGAAATGATAATTAACTAAGTATTTATACTGTAATACATTGCATAAAATGCCTATAAAAAGATTGAGTTTAACAAGATGCCTATGCTAAAGGGAGTGATCCTATGTATCTCATGAAAACAGTCGAAAAAGAAGATTGATATGACACTTTACCAGCTTTCAGTTATAAAGAAAAAGGTTATGAAACTAATGCAGATATTTTGTTGTATCATCTGGAATTTGAACTAAACTGGTGACAACTAAGTCACAATTTGCATTATTATATGAATATAGGGTTTTCTGTTTTCTAATGGGCTAAAAGCATAGGGAAAATTCTTTCAAAATCATTATCACAAAACATAGATGTTACATGAAACAATCGTGAAAGCATGAGTAACGGCGGTCACGGATTGCGGTCGAATCGTGTAAGATCTGGTAACGAATCGTGAATGCAATTAAATACAAATCAAGATTTGTGAAAATGTCCGTTGAATTATCAAAAGGCGGGGGAAAAATCAGAAATAAAGAAATATGTCTGTCAAAATGGTTCAACTTCCTAAATGAGACATTCTAAAATTCAAACTGACATATTTTCCGTGCATTCATCATTCATCGTCCATTCTGCGAACGTGTTCCGTTCATTTATCGTCCATTCACCGTACGTGCGCTCATCATTCATCGATCCGTGTGTTTTCCATAGTGCGCTCACTGTGCGTTTATTCTTAATCGTGTAAAGTGCACTCAACGTTTTATTTTTAAATCGGTTGGTATCCATTCAGCGGACTCTAAAACACCGTAAAGGACCTCCTTTGTGCACATAGGAGCACAATGTAGCACAAAAGACCACAAAGGAGTTTAATAAGAGCACATAGTACATAAAAGTGTATATAATGGAGTAAAAAGGTAATTTCGTCTGAACAAAATATTTATTTTTATCAATACTTGCGTAAAATCGATAAGATGAAGATTTACGAATCCGTGTTCCAAAATCCGTGCGGATAAGCATAAGATTTCGGCATTTTTATGATTATCAATCATCGAAGATTGTATTATACGTATATATATCTAAAAGATATTGCAAAACATGAACATATAAATAAAGATTGGATATTAAACAGAAAAAAATAAAGCAAAAGTGGTTCAACTTCCTAAATGAGATTTTCTAAAATTCAAACTGACATATTTTCCGTGCATTCATCATTCATCGTCCATTCTGCGAACGTGTTCCGTTCATTTGTCGTCCATTCACCGTACGTGCGCTCATCATTCATCGATCCGTGTGTTTTCCATAGTGCGCTCACTGTGCGTTTATTCTTAATCGTGTAAAGTGCACTCAACGTTTTATTTTTAAATCGGTTGGTATCCATTCAGCGGTCTCTAAAAACACCGCAAAGGACCTCCTTTGTGCACATAGGAGCACATTGTAGCACAAAAGACCACAAAGGAGTTTAATAAGAGCACACAGTACATAAAAAATGTATATAATGGAGAAAAAAGGTAATTTCGTCTGAACAAAATATTTATTGTTATCAATACTTGCGTAAAATCGATTAGATGAAGATTTACGAATCCGTGTTCCAAAATCCGTGCGGATAAGCATAAGATTTCGGCATTTTTATGATTATCAATCATCGAAGATTGTATTATACATATATATATCTAAAAGATATTGCAAAACATGAACATATTAGTTGTTAATTACTGTGTCATTTGGTCTCTTGTGGAGAGTTGTCTCATTGGCAATCATACCACATCTTCTTTTTATGTTCAAACACTGAAAACAAGGTTACAGAATGATGAACTTACGCCAGTCAAGTATGGAGATGCTGTTTCTCATCTCCTGCACATTCATTAAGACTTTGTATTCTCTTGTGTAATCAATTTAGTGCAATATATTACTTTGTTAGTGCTCTGTTTTAATTTCAGTTTAGTGTACTTTTCGGGGCTTTATTTCAATGAATATGTAGTGTAACTCAAACTTTAGTGTTTTGTTTCAAAGAATAATTACTACAATTTTAATATATTTATAATTCAATTGATATTATTTACTTGTATATATTTAATAATGTTATTAATGTTTTCACCTAAATAATTTCAATTGCTTGTGAATAACATTGTGCCTATAAATTCATATTCTGCTTTTGAATATTATTTACACAAAATGTGCTATGAAATTATTTGATAAAATATTGTAATATAAACTATTCCTTTTCTTTATTTTCCAATAGATTAACCTGGATTTACCTAGGTTCATTAGTTTAGTGTTGTTACAACATAATCCTACATTATCCCATTGTTTACATAAAAATTCTGGGAACTCCAACTTAAAATTTTACTATTTTATCTCTAAAATCCAAAATGTAGGAATAGCCAGAATAAACCGACAAGATTACAATGCGTAACTTCAAATTCACAGGTGATTACTGAATGGTCCGGTAGCTTTGATTTATCGCCAATTTACCCTTGTAAGTTGTTATTGTCCACAATGTCTTGAGTTGTTAGCACTTTGAAATTTCTGAAGTCATTGAAAGAATCGTGTGGTACACATAAGTAGTCTACAACGGCTTTTCCTTTGCGTGATATCGAAGTGAAATTGTCGTTCAATGCAAAACACAGAACTTTCAGTTGCTTCGTCATGTCCATGCTGGTTGATACTTTTATCCAAAATATCTCTTTTCGGTACATTGTCTGTTAAGCATAATGTTTCTGATAAAGCACCAATTCTCGAGTTTATGTAATGTGATTTACACACAAAAACGATGTTGTTTGGGGCTTTATCTGCGGGGACAACAACATATTTGTCATGGAGGTAGGAAAAGTGTTTAGCAACATTTAGCAACATTTGGGTCTTTAAAGATTGATGTTGTATGGGTATTAATAGACCCGTTCAGTTTCTTAATTCTGATTTGTATTAACGACCTCACAGCCTTAATCCATTCGGAAAGAGTATCTACGTCTTCTTTCTCGCGTTTAATCCATTGCCTCGCATAATCCTCGACTGAATCCATCAGTATTTTGAAGTTGTGTTTCTAATTGATTGGTTTAGGCTCACGATGTTTCGGGCCTTTGGATAACACATTTCGCAGAGAAGTTTTATTGACAATGTTTAGGTCACCAGTAATAACTTGGCCAGCCGAATTATATATGAATGGGGAACTAGCACAGATGCAATCAGGAGGTTTAGACTTGAAGTCGTCAATATTGAGATCCTGCAACATGTGTTTGTAATTGAAAATTGTAGTTGCAATTGGTTTGGTATAGGCATAAGAAATGATAGGTACAGACTGATCTTTAAAATAGGGAGGTATTTTCAAGTGAGCTAATTTATGATGGAGGATATTGCTCAAGTTGATGGCATCGAGACCTTTGTTGGCAAAGGAAAGTTTAAGAAAGGATCTTTTCTCTTTTTCATCTTTTCCAATGCGAACTGGTTTGAAAAGTCTGTAACTTGCAATATCCGAAATGATAGCTGTAAGTTTGTATTGGTTGGAATGAGGGTTTGTAACAGTGGTTTCCAAACATAAGTTGTACAAAAACAATTGCAGATTTACACTGTAGTTAGGAGGCCGAAGTTATTGCGCACGTAAACTACTCAATCACATTCTTACGTCACGATCACCTCACAAAACAACACTTTATAAATTGCAAGCGTCCGAAACTCTTTTCTGAATTTAACTTAATCAGGAACGCCCAAAGCCGAATATTTGAAAGCAAAAAATATATACGAACCGAAACAGTTGAAGAGCTATATGACCAAAAAGGACCTAAGAATAAGAGCGAGATCCCTCTAAGGTCAACTTTGCCTGAGAGAGCTTGAAACCGTAGTTTCTTAATAATTTCTTAATTCATAAACGGACAATTTAAGAAAGGTTTGTTATAAATCATGTCAGTACCGAAGTAATGACAACTGAGCTGATAGTCCACCAGCAGCGGTATCGACCCAGTGCTGTAAAAAATGAAAACAACACATTACAACGGTCATTTTTAAATTAATTATTTTTCAAAGGTCGGTGCCTGACAGCATTTATAAATTCTGTTGATATTCGTGCAAGAAAGAAGCCACGAAAACATAGAAAACATTAAAAAATTTCTTAGAAATACTTCCAGGCTTCATTTTCGAATTTTATCTTGAAAAGTGGTTTAATGCAAAAGAGTAACTCTTCCAAATGATTTGCATAGTGAGGTCTCACTGTACAAATCTTGCTCTTGCGACTTTCGAAGACCTCTAGACTTTTCGTTGAGAAAACGATAAGTACAAATACACAAGATGGTCAAAATGCACAAAATGCAAAAATATAAAGAATTGATGGTACAATAAAAATCAAATGCGGCCCAATTTCAACACATTAAACATAGCTTTTGTGGCTTTTTTCTGCTAGGTGCTTCTGTGCTATTTTAGTATTATCAGTTCTAGATAATAATATGCCCAAATAGTTAAATTCTTTAACAATTTCAATGTCAGTGCCATGTATATCAAATTGTAAATTTGACGGCCGATGATTCAGCCTCTAGAAAAAAATCATCACTGTACTTTTCGTGACGTTAACTTTAAGCTTCCAAACATTACAGTATTTACTGAAAGAATCCAGCTGTTTCTGTAAATCATCAGTACTTTCTGCCAATAGTACTGTGTCGTCTGTATAAAGGATTACAAACAGTTTTAAATAAATTTGAAGCTTGGAATCAATTTCTTCAGAAATACCCTCAAGCCCCTGTAGGCTTTTGTCTTCCAAAAAGTGTTCTAGGTCGTTTAAGTATAATGCAAATAATATAGGGGACAAATTTTCGCCTTGACGGACACCTTTGTTACAAATAAAATAGTCTGAAACATTACTGTTATATACAATATTTGATTTAATATTTTCATATAAATGGATAATTACATTATACATTTTCTCATTTATATGTTGAGTAAGCAACTTAAACCAGAGTCTATCACGCCAAATGGTATCAAAAGCTCTTTCGAAATCTTTAAAGGCTGCAAATAATTTTTTTTTCTTTTGTTTCAAAATATAAAAAAAAGCCGACAATGTAAATAAATTATCTGTTGTTCTGTATCCAGATCTACAACCAAACTGACTTTCATTCAAAACATCAAAATTTTCGACAAATGTCTTAATTCTTTCATTCAAAAGTGCAGTGAATAATTTACTCAACTGAGACTAGTAATCGGTCTAAAATTTTTGAGATTATATCTATCTCCCTTGTTTTTGTATACTGGTTTTATATTGCCAATCAACCATTTGCTAGGTTTTTTTTTAAATGGTAAAAGTACATCAACAGTAGATTTTATATATTCATTTATAACCCTATATTCATGATCACCACATGCTTTATTATTTTTCATTTTTCTAATGCACAACATTATTTCATCCCTTGTAATAGGGAGATTTATATCATTATTATTTGCCACATGTTGATCTGGGTCAATACCTGGCAAATCTGTGGTAACTGTCTCAACATCAACAGAATCTAGTCCTTTAAAAAAATCAAATAAATACTCTATAGGTATATCAGGTATACATATACACAAGTCGACTTGTCAGATACACAAATACACTTGTCAGATACACAAATCGACTTGTCAGATAACACAAGTCTACTTGTCACTTAATTAAGTCTACTTGTCACTTAATTAGGTCTACTTTTCACTTAGTTAAGTGCACTTGTAATATATATAAGTATGTTTTTACACGTCAGGAAATGGGCGAAAACGCTAAAAGATGTTTTAATTTTCTACAAAACAGTTTCATTTTATTATCTATAACAAGTGACAAGTAGACTAAATTAACTGACAAGTCGACTTATTTAGCTAATTAAGACGACTTTATTATGGTAGTGACAAGTAGGGGCAGATATATGCCACCATAATAAATAGATTTTAACCTGATAAATATTTATGAGCTTTTTCAAAGTTCAGCACAACTTTATTTAAGGAAAAGTTTCTTTTGGCGAAAATACACAAGAACCGAATCAGTAACTATCCCATATGAAGCACAGGAGCTTTGGAAAATATTTTTATGCTCAGCGTTTTCATTGGGTAGAGAGCATTGAATGTTCCTAAATAACAATCCTGATCTGCTCTGTTATAAGATGGGACGACAGCTGACTCTAGGGAAGCTTTCTCAAAGTTCAGCACTAAATTTAAGGAAAGGGTTTTATTTAGGGGAAAATATACAAGAGCCGCATTAGTAAATACCCCATATAAAGCACATGGTACTTGGAAAATAGTTTTATGCCCAGCGTTTTCATTGGATAGAGATCATTGAAAGCTCCAAAATAATAATCCTGATCTTTTCTGTTATATGATGGGATGGCAGCTGACTCTAGGGAAGTTTTTAGACACAAAAACGGAAAGCTGATTTTACATCATAATTGTCTCGCCTTTTCGTCGCAGTATGCGAGACATAGGGATTACTATCCGGCGGCGGCGTAAACTATTTGTATAAAGCTTTATATTTCACAATGTAAAAGACCTGATTTATGATGAATAAAATATCATTAAGGCAATTTTATAAATGAATTCATTTTTTTATTATTATTTGTCTGTTAAATGAATCCATTTAATTGACATTAAATTATTGAAAAATAAATTTTGTTTATTTATTATTTATTTATCTACACAAACAAAATTGGAATTACACAGTGAAAGATACCTGAATATACATAAATCACAGATACACTATATACATATCTATTTGCTCCAAAAATTAAATCATTTGCGCCATAACTTATTTACGCCAATGCTGCTTCTACGCCACTTCATTTTGGAAACTATAGGTTTCATTTGCGCCAATTTTATCAATTTATTCATTTCTACTTATATATATATCAACTAAATGATTGACTTCCCTCCTCTTTTATACATTTAAGCATTTACTAATGTCTATTCCATTTTTCTTTTTATTCTTTTGCAAAACCCAAATTCTTTATTTTCCTCCACTATGCCTGACCAAAATGGAATCTACAAGACTTAATGACGACGTTTTGAAACATGTCTCTTACTGTTTTATGACCTCGTTCTTCAAAATCTAGATGAATGGTGTTAATGTTCAAGGTCAGGTTAAACTTCTTGCAACTTTCAACAAATAAAGGAAACATTTTCTTGTAACAAACCTGATAGCCATGTTCAGTATAGAGTTGTTTGAAATATTTTGGACAATATGCACATGTATGATATAGGTAAAAAAAACTGGGCACAGGACGTTTGCGCTTTTTTACCTGAAACACGATAGGACATTTTCACTCCAAACACTATGGACATTAGCGCTTTAAATTTTGATACACCTGTAGTAAATTGACCGGACATTTGCACTTTTTACCTATAGTCGTCTACCTGTAATTTTAATGAGTTACGTAAATAAATTCAACTTATATTTGTCGTAAGTTAGTACACATTTACACAGTCTTAAACATAGAGTTTTAAAGTTATAGAGAAAAGTAAATGAAAAAAATGTATATGTCCCGATGGATTTTTATCATTGAACAATTTTTACAGTCGGTTAATTACATCAAAATTCGTTATATTGATGAACAGGCATCTCAGTCAAGAATTAAGAAATAGAGACTTAAATATGTAAATTGTTCATTCTTTGGGCTTCAGATATCAAGCGAAAACTGACCTGTGATAACTAAACTTTATAATGTTTACTTTTAGGTATATATAACTATATCAATGTGCTATGAAATGACTTTTAAACACGAATTTGCTATGGAATTATACTATTTAACTTTTAACCATAAAGAAATTATTGTAAAATCACAAATGTCCTCTACAAAAAGCGCAAATGTCCATATTTAGAAAGCGCAAATGTCCATAAAAAAAATGCGTCCCTCGCCGAAAAAAATATACAGGTAAATGTCATTTTTTTAAACAAAAAATTAATTTGCATGCAACCCACCCACTAATAAATTTGTTTTGATAGAAATAAAATGTTTGACACCAGGAATAAATTTGAAGTAGCATATTATTCTAGTATAATAGTTTTCATCATAATCAATAGCACAGAAAGATGTTTCTAAAGGTTTGTAATTATTTTAACTACAGTTTTTTTCCCCAAAGTTGATTTGCAAATATTAACAAAAATTATTATATGCACATCTACAAATTATGCACAACGACTGTATGTATGCATGTTGCCTTTGATTCAACCCTTAGTTGAAGATTGGTTTTGCATCTACTCAGAATGTTCAGTTATTCAAAAGAAAAGAATTCCAAAATTGAAAATTGAAACAACGGACCGTTTAGGAAAAACCATTTCGTTAACTGATTCGGCCCACACAAAATCATTCTAATACAAATAAAACGATGATTTACATATCTTTGAATATATATGATATGAAGTCAAACAGATCTAGAAAACTCTTCATATACTATTGCATGTGTCTGGCTTTCTGTCTATTCATTTTTATATTCTGATTCAATATTTTATTAGAGTCTCACCACTTGTATAACTTGAAACATTCGAATACATATTAAAACATAGCGTATATTAAAACTAACAGTAAAATATCATTATCTTAAATACTAAAATATATAAAAGCACAATTCTATTAAGAATTATGAGAGACTTTTAAATGAATTATTATAAACAATATTTTACATAATTTTAAAACTATATGTATATAGTTGATACGAATTTATATATATATATATATATATATATATATAAACGCCTAAAAAGTGTACACAACAACACCAATAACAAAAAAAGGAACTATAAATGTAATTTTTTATAAATATTTCGGATAACAGATATCCTTCATCAGTAAATATGATTGTGATGTTGAATGAATCATATATCAGTCTACTTAGATTAAACTATACAAATCTTGAAATTTATACAATAAAAATGTCAAACCGAACATCAGGTAAGACGCTTGCACAATTCTAAATATGTGTTAAACACGACATAGGTTATATGACTAATTACAACAGAGAGTTCAAATATATGCTTTAAATAAAAATAATAATGTGCGATATGAACTAGCACAATTCTAAAGCTTTAACGGTGACGACAGTTATGATGTTACAAGAACGATTGCGTCAATAAGAATTCCAAATAAACAGCACTGAACGATCTAAATTTGTAAATATTTCAAATTTGACAACGGTAGAGTAGTTGCAACAGAGTCTGCGTATTTAAACATCGCAAACAAACGGCCGTTAAAATATAATAATAAATTTTGACTAAGGTTAACTAGTTGAACGTGGCTTGGTACTTTTACATCCCTCAAAAAATTAAGCAATTTAAATTGGTATACTCAACAGATTTATTTTAGAGATGAGTAAGGTAAAGAAATAGAAACAGAGACTGTAATAAAAAGTAATACAACCCAAATGTGAAGCACTGCATGGAGTCGAACTACATCTTTTCATTTATCCCATTTGGTGCCAAAAGTGTTAATTTTCTTATCCAAAATCTTTCCCGAGTGAGTCTATCCTCCCTGGACCAAGCAGAGTTGTGGTCAATGATTGTAATGGTCAGTCGATTGAGATCTGCCTTAGTGTGGCCAGGGGATCTCAAATGTCGACTGAGAGGGAGGTCTGGCTTGCATTGGTAGTCGCTACGATGACCATTCATTCGTTTGTGAAACGGCTGTTCTGACTCGCCAACATACTGTTTACCACATTTACACTGTAGGAGATACACAACATTTGTAGTCTTGCAATTTACATTGCAAAATATGGTGTATTCTGTACCAGTGGAGTGACTGTTAAAAGTCTGGGTAACCAGTATTTGTTTGCAAGTCAGACATCGTTTGTTTCCGCAACCCTTGCAAGAGCCCACAGACGAAGAGCCTGCTTGAGGGGATAAATCAGCTCTCACCAGCAAGTCTTTAAGGCTTTTGGGCCTACGGAAAGCCAGTACAGTTGTCACCCTAAACATTGCACCAAGAGCATTCCCTACAGCCAGGCCATACGAATAAAAAGGATTTGCTCCACCAACGATATTGCAAAAAAACGACTACAAGAACTTCGCGGTCACCTAAAACATCGGGGCTACAAAAGAAAAGACATTGATAAAGGTTTTTCTCGTGCTAACAACATCAGCCGAGATGAACTTTTACAATATAAAGTCAAAAAGGTCAACAGGAGGGTGCCTTTTGTGTTGACTTACCATCCAAAATTTGACAACTTATCTCACCTAATCCGCGAAAATTGGAAAGAAATCGAAAAACATCCTAAACTATCCAAGATCTTTCCCGAGCCACCTGTACTGGCTTTCCGTAGGCCCAAAAGCCTTAAAGACTTGCTGGTGAGAGCTGATTTATCCCCTCAAGCAGGCTCTTCGTCTGTGGGCTCTTGCAAGGGTTGCGGAAACAAACGATGTCTGACTTGCAAACAAATACTGGTTACCCAGACTTTTAACAGTCACTCCACTGGTACAGAATACACCATATTTTGCAATGTAAATTGCAAGACTACAAATGTCGTGTATCTCCTACAGTGTAAATGTGGTAAACAGTATGTTGGCGAGTCAGAACAGCCGTTTCACAAACGAATGAATGGTCATCGTAGCGACTACCAATGCAAGCCAGACCTCCCTCTCAGTCGACATTTGAGATCCCCTGGCCACACTAAGGCAGATCTCAATCGACTGACCATTACAATCATTGACCACAACTCTGCTTGGTCCAGGGAGGATAGACTCACTCGGGAAAGATTTTGGATAAGAAAATTAACAACTTTGGCACCAAATGGGATAAATGAAAAGATGTAGTTCGACTCCATGCAGTGCTTCACATTTGGGTTGTATTACTTTTTATTACAGTCTCTGTTTCTATTTCTTTACCTTACTCATCTCTAAAATAAATCTGTTGAGTATACCAATTTAAATTGCTTAATTTTTTGAGGGATGTAAAAGTACCAAGCCACGTTCAACTAGTTAACCTTAGTCAAAATTTATTATTATATTTTAACGGCCGTTTGTTTGCGATGTTTAAATACGCAGACTCTGTTGCAACTACTCTACCGTTGTCAAATTTGAAATATTTACAAATTTAGATCGTTCAGTGCTGTTTATTTGGAATTCTTATTGACGCAATCGTTCTTGTAACATCATAACTGTCGTCACCGTTAAAGCTTTAGAATTGTGCTAGTTCATATCGCACATTATTATTTTTATTTAAAGCATATATTTGAACTCTCTGTTGTAATTAGTCATATAACCTATGTCGTGTTTAACACATATTTAGAATTGTGCAAGCGTCTTACCTGATGTTCGGTTTGACATTTTTATTGTATAAATTTCAAGATTTGTATAGTTTAATCTAAGTAGACTGATATATGATTCATTCAACATCACAATCATATTTACTGATGAAGGATATCTGTTATCCGAAATATTTATAAAAAATTACATTTATAGTTCCTTTTTTTGTTATTGGTGTTGTTGTGTACACTTTTTAGGCGTTTATATAATTTATTTATTGTGTACGTGTATCGTTACTCGTAACGATCCAGCGCCCTCGTGGGAAAAATCGTTGACTATTATTCAGACGTTTTATATATATATATATATATATATATATATATATATATATATATATATATGTTTTGCATGCACACGTATAAAAATTGCGGTTTTTATCCAACGCAATCATAGGTTTGAACGTTGTTTTCAATTTAGACTTGTTTATATTTTTTCGTTTGGGCTTGTATTATATTTGCCTTCGGGTTTATATGATCCGTTCATCCTATTTCGACTCTTCAAAATTCAAGAGTCAATCCCAAATTGAGGTAAATTATATGGCCTTCCAAATACCGTTTCGATTCCTAACATCACTGAAGAGACATTAATTGTCGAAATCCGGATATGGTGTACAAATTTTTGCACCTCATGTTTGCGGTATACCATCTTTTCCGCAAGTTTATTGTTTTCTGTTTGGTATTAAATTAATATAATTAAGATCCATTGTGTTACATCTGTGATCCGTTTATTTGGCAATCGCCATGGCAGTCAGCAGGATTTAAGAACATCTGTTGTTCGACCTGCTAGTCAAATGCGTTTTGTTAAAATATACTTTTTCACTTTTTTGGTCTTTTGGAAAATGTTGTTTGTGCTGTATTTAGACCCCTCTACAAAGAAATTTGTTTTGCATGCACACGTATAAAAATTGCGGTTTTTATCCAACGCAATCATAGGTTTGAACGCTGTTTTCAATTTAGACTTGTATATATATATATATATATATATATATATATATATATATATATATATATATAAATGTCTAAGAATATAACTTAAACACACTAATTGATACATTAAAAAGTTCTATTGGATTTTAAATAGAAAAACGCAATATTTCGCTAGACAAACTAGGTTCATCAGGCGTACATGTAGGTGAAATCGGATGCAATCCCCATGACAAAAAAATATTTTTCGTCAGCACAGTCACAAAGAATAAAAACAACATATTTATAACATCCATATAATTGCAAAACGCAAAATTGTGTTTATGTTCTAACGTGTGGAACTTGCAAGTTGCAATATGTTGGTGAAACAGAAACACCATTCAACATCCGACTGAATAACCATCGGTCATTGTATACAAAAGAAAGAAACTGCCCAATCACAAAACATCTTTTAAGAGAAGGGCATGATTTTGAAAACGTCACATTTCAAATCATTGAGAAAAACCAAAATTGGGACACAAAAGGAAGACAAAAGAAAGAGAGAGAGAGATTTTGGATGCACCAGTTACGAACTCTTGAACCTGATGGACTCAATGAGAGAGACGAAAAAAGATTTTTAAAAAAATCAAAACAATATTCTTGAAAGTTGCACAATTTTTAGAACATCAATAAATATGTTAAAGTTTTACTCCAACTTTGTGTAGTTTAAGCTACAAAAATATTTTTTTTATAGAACATCAATAAATATGTTAAACATTTACTCCAACTTCGTGTAGTTTACGCTACAAAAATATGTTTTGTCATGCATCCGATTTCAACTTGATAGATGCACACGCCTGATCAAGAAAGTTTGTCTAGCGAAATATTGCGTATTTCTATTTAAAATCTAATAGAACTTTTTAATGTATCGATTAGCGTGTTTAAGTTATATTCTTAGACATTTATATAATTTTAATTCAGTAACTGTATCAGTTTATTTTCACAAGCTGATCCACGCCTAAATAGATTGTATGTTGATTGTTGCTATTTTTAGAAATTATATATATATCAGTAGCATGAATTCGAATCCCGGCCTCCGCAAATTTACAGATCTAACATTGTTGGACTGTTATTAAGATTTAAATTACATCATTAGTTATATATGAATCAGAAATTTGTTCTTCTACACACAAGGATTTGTATACAAATCCTTGTTCTACATATAATATTAAAGCAGGTTTTAGCAACTGCCTGGCAAAGTTCTTCATTTCTAAACTTTTCGCCATTTATTTAGACAAGTTATAAAATTAATTATGTTTTACTGCTTCGCTATACAATATATTTCGAAGGTCTGCATATATATTTATGTTTCATTATATTAGGTCACATGAACATCGGCAGTTTTCAGGGTCATCTCAAGGGTTAATTAGATAGCGTCTATTCCTAAAATACACACGAAATGTTGATACTTTATTACAATTTGATGAAGTATTTCCTATGGAACTCTTTGTAAATATTTTAGTATGTTATAGATATCATTCAAGAGCTTGAGTCCATTCGGTGGTGATGGATTTGGCAACTGTTGGCCCTTCAAGACTATGTTGACTACGCAGTTCAAAATAATTGATTCCTTATTAACAGGGAAGAAATTTTAAAATGATACTAAATTTGACACTACAACATAACTGTAAATCAATACACCTCTGAAAACTAAGTTAAGCGCTCAATACAATTATATATTTGTGGTGTGATTGCATTTTGAATAATAAATGTATATGGTTCCCAAAGGTAATGTTAAATCCCAGAGTTTTGGTAAATGTGATTACGTAATTTTGGCGTTAAAAAAAATTTATCGGCAAATAACATTTTGATGACGTTAGACATAGATAAATATGTATATAGATTCTACCACTGCATCAAGTGTACTACGATACTTATTTACTCGAGACAGTTAAATTTTCAAATTTAAAACGCGAGGCTCGCCGAGCATTTTAAATATTTAAAATTTAACTGTCGAGAGTGGATAAATAAAGTAATGCACAAGATTTGGTGGTGGAATCTGTTTCTCTAATGATTTTTAGACGATATACAGAAACTCTTGATCCTTCTTTTGGAATGATCTGCAAATAGATGTTTTCTGTCTTTGTGACGCCATTAAGCATGGTCGCCTTTTTTTTGTGACGTCACAATAGGAAATTCAGAGGAAAGCAAAAAAAGAAGTCATAATCAAATTTTGACCAATGAAGAACTGCGATCAAACGAGCCACACTTTGATTAAATACAAATAATCAACAGGTCAGGAAAAGGATAAATCGGGTAAGAATTAGAGAAATAATTGGAAACCACTTTGGCGTTCAAAAATATTTCTAAGGGAACAGTAGCAGTATTTGTATGTAACAAAAATCTTACAAGAGGATAACACACTTAATATTTCATTTAAATAAAGAGTAGTCATTACAATGTTTGCGGTTTTTCTTTTCTTTTTTTTTTCATTCATGGTATACGGATTTCGTCGTACAGATAAGTGATACATCTGCAATAACTTCGATTTAAGAGGAAATATGATTCACAGTATTGAACGCTGAAAATTACGAAAACAATGTATTGTTTTATTTATATTAATAATGTCAGTTTCATATGACGATAACAAAAGAGAAGCTGGAAATAACAGCGAGATCAGGTCATATATTTGTCTTTAAAAAGTAGTCGCATAAATTATTGAAATGTAATTCTGAGGGGTTTATTTATGATTCATATATATATATTTCTCTAATTCAAATTTATTCTTTTCCTGACATGGTGGTTTTTTTTATATTAACGTGTGGTTCGTTTGATCTCAGTTATTCGTGGGTCAAAATTCAATTATGACGTCTCTTGTTTTCTTCCGAATTTCCTATTGTGACGTAATGAAGAAAGACTACATCTTTTTGCAGTTCATTGGAAAAAGAGGGATTTTTTGTCAACCTATCATCTGTAAATCATTAGCTAAATAGATTCCACCACATAATCTAGTGTGATACGATATTTCTTCACTCTCGACAGTTAAATTCGATATATTTAAAAGGCGAAATTTTAAAATTTAATTGTCTAACGTGGAGAAATTTCGTTACAGTCACATTCGACGCAGTAGTAGACTTAAAAGTAGAATATATATTCATATATTTTTTATGAGTATTGGCTTTACCTGTGGTAAAGATGTATGATATTTGCAATTATTTTCAAATACAACCAAAAAGTCAAAGTTACGATAATTATATTTGACACTTCGTTATAATCTTATTTTTTTTAAGCGAAAAAAATAATAACAATCTACTCACCCCTACTTTCTGTTAATCCACTTTAAATATCAGATAAATAATTGAAATAGAATAAGTAATTTTATATGAAAAATCATATCATTCCAATTTCGGCAATATTGGTTAACGCACAAATCATATATATATATATATATATATATATATATAATACACTGAATGAAGAATTGATCTAAATATTACCGACAGAAGGCAATTTGTTTTATGGTCAGGTAACAATACCGAGAAATAATTGCGCACCTGTAATTCACTGGTCGTCATAGAAACGTTTACTTGTTAGAGAGACATCATTACCCTTTTGGACAAATTATGTTATATATAATGATTTAAAGGAAAGTCTACTACATTGTATTGTTTACGAAATACTGAATTAAATGTAATTATTTGACAGACAACACCACCCGTACTTTCTTTCAAATATTTAATCTTTATAACTTTATTGTATTTATTTTATCAATTATTCGTCGTTTTATTTTATTTTTCTTCTTTAAAATAAATCATCTATACATAATTATCTGACAGATATTTGTAAAATGCATCATTTTGCTTTATCAAATGCAAAAAATAATAATTTCAACCGTATTGATAAATGTAATCAGTTGATCAATACAAATTAATCTATTTCTTCGTTTCGTTTCGTTTCGTGTTTTTTCTTTAAAGTTATTTAATATATGGAATTTCATGTTGATAACTTTTAGTTAAGCCTCAGTCAAACATCAGGATTGTCACTGCCGTCCTTGCTCGGACCTGACCCGATTTAATTTTGTTAAAAGTCGGATCAAGATCCTGTGATTCAATGCTGGAAATTTATAAAAACATTTATTTAATCACGACAACAATCAGATATTGTTCATGAATAGTACCAATTATCCCGTTCTCCATCTGATTCTGATTTGCATTTTTCGCATGGTAAACAAACGACAGAATCTGTCCCGACAGCGTCCCGATCTTCCAAATGCAGTCCGACTGAGATCAGACAGTGACCATACAGTGAACCGACGCTGGACATGGTTACGATTGTAAATCGATACAGCAGAATCTGTCACAAGAAAGTCACACTTGTAATTCGACTAGACATAATCGGAAGAATTTCCCGAATGTTACGGGAACATTTCCGATCCATAGGACACTGTTACAAACGTATATATATGACTGCGATCTGACAATGATAAGTCATTACAAATCATTGAGGATAGTATTCCGACTTTTTTACCTTTTTTATCTGCCACCTTTATATCGCATTGCCAATAAGCCGACCGAAGGTCCAACTTGGTATAATATTTTGCCCCGGGCAGTCGATAGTTTCGCCAACTCCCGTTGTTCTATAACGGAAAATGGTCTTTTACGGTGTATCGGTTGCCTTACTCAAGTCCAAACAAATTATCAGCGTGCTGTCTTTCTTTCGACATAATACCACGTTACTGGAAAATGGACTATTAAACTCGCGAATTGCACAGACGCAAGCATATCCTTCATGTGTTTCCGAACCTTATAAAAGAAAGACGGAGGGATTCGTCGAAACGGTTCCTTGAACGGAGTTTCATCGGTCAAATCAAATTCATGTTCGACCATTTTCATAAAACCAAGATCTGTCGGACCGTTAAAAGAATGGATTTCCATTTTCCAATTAAACCTAAAAGTTTAAACCTGATGTCTTTCGGTAAACCATCATAAATGCTAACACCTAGTTTTTTCAGATATAAGTCTTATCAAGAGTTATCACATTGTTGAAGACTTTATAGTATTTTGCATGATTCTTGTTTGAGCCGTCATATTCACTCAATGGATCTACATGTCTAACTATTCTAACATCGTTTAAACCACATACAACTTGCATGTGTCTGTCTTTCTGTCTATTTATTTTAATATTTATGATATTTTTAGATTCAGAAATGGTCGATATCATAGACCCATTGTTTAGTAAAGCCTTACACTTACTGTTTTTTAAGCATTCTTCTGTCTCGTTAGCTAAACCTACCATTCTGCTGTATAAATTCTCATCGTTTTTAAGATTACCAATATCATGAAATGAGACACAAATTTTCCCCACATTAGTGACTCTAAGTTGTTTAAATTCTCCTGCTTACCTGCAATATACTGACTGATGTTCTGCGCCTAACCTCTATTATTACGGCCCCAATAATTATATTTAAACCTTCGCTAAAATTGACGATATATGAACCTCGATCAATTGAACCTCTGTTGACACTACTACTATTTTCGCTGTCAGTCTTACTTTTCAATTGCTTTAAATCTGCTTCCATTGAATCAATACGCCTAGTATCCAACATTCTGCAAGCTGTTGAGATTCCATAGAAACGGAGTTTTGTTGCACTGTTGCTGATTTGGTTGAGTTTGAATTTACAAAGTCTAATTCAATAGCTCGTATTTCTCAGTTAGGGAATCAATGTTTTAATGGTATCGTATTTATGTCTACATGCGTTCCTAAGAAGAGGATCATTGAGGCCAGACCAAAATTTTGATCTCAACTTTATCCCTTGAATCAAAACTGATATTACCTTTTTCAAAAGCAGATTGAAGGATGCATTTCATTCCATAATCAGCTACTGTTTGGATGGGCTGTTGCTTTTCTATGTAAAATTTCTGCAACAAACCCTCATTACTATAGACATTACCAAAAACACCCTCCAACCTTTTCAATAATTGAAGGAGTTGTCTTTTTAAGTAAGATCAGAAGTGAATTACGATCTGGACCTTTTTAAGAAGTTCTGATAGACTGTAGTATTACAGTATCTGAGTGAATCCCTCTATGATTATACATTTAAAACTGCTTAGGTGGTCTCGTGGTAGCTTGTTAGCCTCATTACGAGAGGTCTGGGGTTCCAACCCCGGCCGGGCCAAACCAAATACTTTAAAATTGATATTTGCTACTTCTCCGCTATTCACTAAGCAATCAGCATTAAGAAGTAAGAGTAAAGAGTGGTCGGCTCAGAGTCATAATAAAGTGTCTAGGTAGGGTGACATGTCTTCCTGCGGACTGTTACCGTGTGAACCTAGCACGTTAAAAATCTGGCTCAGCCTGTCGGTCTGGTACAAAACAAGGTTAGTACTCTCGTTCTGAATATGCATTTAATTTGCCACTGGTCGTTAAACAGCCACCAATTATCATCATCTAATTATATACTTAGCTTCCAGACATCAATATTAGTTTTCCCTTTTTTAGTCACAAGAAAAAAATCGGTATTCTGGTATCGACCAACTTGCTAAACTATTTAACAAAGTTTGATCTTTCTGTGTCTCAGCCAAACTCTGTTCATATTTTAAACCTTTATATGTTACGGTATACTTGTGGCTTGTTTCTGAATCCTAATTGTGAATTTGAATTTATATAGTAATTTGTATAAATCATAATAAAATATTGTTTACACTAATCAGTAAAGCCAGGTAAAATTTGATAATTTTTTCAACATCCTTCTGATCATTTTTTTCTGGGTGTTTTTCAAAACAGATTTGTCTCGACCTTCTGCCATAATAATTTTTGACGGACAAGAGAAATCTACAAATAACAAAGTACAAAACAAACAATACGAACAGCACACAAACACACTATACAATATAATGATTGATGAAAAAGAACTTCATATGAAGACTTACCAATGATTAAGTCTAGGTCAGGTCAGAGCAAATAGTGTGAATTCAGAGAAATACTGAATTGTAGTACATGCATTCCTTTAAACATGCGATAAAACTGAAAAATATTAATATAATGTTGACAAAATAGAATCAAGTGCAATAATCGACAATTCATTATCATTAAATATATGTGTCAAATTTTATTTCTTAATAAGCAAATTAAAATTATTAGTTCAAAATATGATTTCAATAAAATGTGGTTTATTTTTAAACATTTCTGTCTTTATTTGGAATACGTCGTAATCTTCTTTGATTTGCGATACAAGTTCAGTTTACTACGATGAGTTAACGTTGGTTTAAACTGTACAATTTTCCATCCGATTCCATACAGTTGTTTACCTATATTGCCGTTTCCACAAAAATCGCACCATGTGAACACTAAAATCGGATATCGCTTGATTATCGAATGAAAAATGTAATCGTGTGAACAGAACACCTAACGATTTACCTGGGTGAAGGTATAAAATTGGATGGAAAATCGTATCGTGTAAATGAACCTTAAAATATGTACAATACTAGTTTGACAGATATGCGCCTATCGAGAGAAAATTACTCCGTACGTGCTGTCGGGTGTGTAGAACATCATAACAAAACCAAAATTTTTTGTATACATATATGTATACCAGCGCTGAAAAAAATCACTGTTCTATTAATCAAATCACTATTGAGCAAGGAATTCTTGATTCATGCTACAAAACGTGATTAACAAAATATTTCAATAACTTTCACATTTTCTTCACTATTTGAATTTCATATTTAAATAAAACATATCACTCTTCTGCAGTAATTCGCATAGCCATTCAATAATAACTCAATCTGATTACATTAATAATAATCAGCACAAAATAAAAAAAAACAGTACAGTTAACCAATGGTTAATTTACAGAACGAACTTGGTCTTCGTTTTAAATCGGACAAGGCAGATAAATAAGATTATTCACCGTTGAGCCATACTAAGTTGTAAAACGGACAGTCCGTTGCAAAAAAAACTTGTTCTGTAGAAGGTAAAGCTACTTTGTTGTAGGGCCGGACTAATGACGATGGTAAATAAATTTACGTGGCTGGGCCAAAAACTACGATGACATGTATATAAGTACAGTAAGATGATAATCAGTATACATGGACATTCTCTCAATTTTTCCATATGGCTATACTAGTAATTCGTAAGTACCCACCAGTGTTTATCATTATACTTCATGTCAAAATGCCAGATTTTGATTGGTTAATACGAAGGAGACAATTCACTCTATCCCATGGCAAATACTCTATTACCATTCACGAAGACGCTTGATCAAGTGTGCGCGTTAATAAATACGGATGATTGTTATGTACAAGACGACATAGTTTATTACTTTGAGTTTAAAAATTTAATAGACAGTTATAACAGAACATTCAGTATAATGAATTAAATAACACATATCTGAGAGGTTGATAGAGCAGATTGTTACCCCTCGAAAAGACATTGTCAACCTTGGCTTCGCCTCAGTTGACAATGTTTTCTTGGGGTAACAACATGCTCTATCACCCTCTCAGCTATGTGTTATTTATATATTGTCTAACCTGCTACGATAGTCGCAGTATACGAGACATAGGTATTACAATCCGTCGGTGGCAGCGACGGAGACGACGTAAACTATTTGTTTAACGCTTTATATTTCAGAAGGTAGAAGGCGACATCCAAGACAGCGATTAAATCTGTTGTGACCATATGTGCCGCATTAGTGTGTCGTCGAAAAGACTTATTACATAATGAAAAAAAATGTTTTGGTTTTACAATATATACTTATTTTTTATATTTTGAGATGACCCCTTGTTTTTCTTCAACTGAATATTTTGATATGAGCATCATTGATGAGTCTTATGAGGACGAGACAAGTATCAGGCCTACTAAATTATAAGCCTGGTCTCATACAAGAATATATATAGTTTCGGGGTGGGGATCTTGACTGTTTACAAGTTTTCAAAAAAAAGGGGGGTGGGGTGACCCTCCTGGACTTCCCCTATATTTCATTTGATTTGTTTTATTGTCCCATACAAGAATATATATGGTTTAGGGGTAAGGATCTCAACCGTTTACAAGTTCTCAAACAGGAAGGGGGTGGGGGTGACCCAAGGGGACTTACCTTATATTTCATTTGATTTCTTTTATTGTCCCATACAAGAAAATATATGGTTTCGGGGTGGGGAGCTTGACCGTTTACAAGTTCTCAAAAAGAAGGGGGTGGGGGTGACCCCCATGGACTTTCCCTATATTTTCATTTGATTTGTGTTATTGTCCCATACAAGAATATATATGGTTTAGGGGTGGGGATCTCGACCGTTGACAAGTACTCAAACAGGAAGGGGTTTGGGTGACCCAGGGGACTCGCCTTTTACTTCATTTGATTAGTTTTATTTTCCCATACAAGAATATATATGGTTTCAGGCTGGGGATCTTGACCATTTACAAGTTTTCAAAAAGAAGGGGGTTGGGGTTGCCCCAGGGGACTTCCCCTCAATTTCATTTGATTTGTTTTAATGTCCCATTCAAGAATATATATGGTTCAGGGGTGGGGATCTCGATCGTTTACAAGTTATCAAAAAGAAGGGGGGTGGGGGTGACCCCCTGGACTTCCCCTATATTTCATTTGATTAGTGTTATTGTCCCATACAAGAATATATATGGTTTAAGGGTGGGGATCTAGATCGTTTACAAGTTCTCAAACAGGATGGGGTTGGGGTGACCCAGGGGACTCACCTTATATTTCATTTGATTTGTTTTATTGTCCCATACAAGAATATATATGGTTTCAGGGTGGGGATCTTGACCGTTTACAAGTATTCAAAAAGAAAGGGGTAGGGGTGGTCCCGGGGACTCCCCCAATATTTCGTTTGATTTGTTTTATTGTCCCATACAAGAATATATATGGTTTAGGGGATGGGGATCTCGACCGTTTTTATAAGATAAAAGCACATTCTCAAATTGAATGGGGGTTGGGGTAAGAATATATATGGTTTAGGGAGACTTAATTATCTACAAAATGTCTAATAATGAACAGTGAATTTCAAACTCCATTTATACAGTCCTACTAGTAAATTTCAAACTTTATATATACATGTACAGTCCTACAGATCTTATCAGGAAACAGAAATTTTTCAAATAAATCTGTCACTCCAATGATTATCATATGCATATACAGTAAATTGTCCTTTATGTAATGAACAGAGGAAATTATTATTTGATAAAGTAAACACTTTTTGTACTAATTTTAAAGAACTACCTAAGGATAAAAAATATTTCTGGCTGTTCACAAGTGAGCATTTACCAACTCTCATGTGCCTAGGAAATTACATTATTAAAGGTTTAGAAATAAGATCCAGATGTAAACAAAATATATGAAATAATATTTCATTATTATGAGATTTGATGTAATAGTTATGTAAGACACATGTTGTGTTAGGCTCTGATCCTGTCCATAAAGTTATAGTATGGTATTAGGTTTCTGTTTTGCTTTTTTCCAATCATATTGTGCATAATATTGTTGTAAAATGATGCCCTTTATGGGTTCTTGATGAGATTAATAAAATTCTTAAATTCTCTTATGCTAAGATATAACCCAGATCTAATTAATAGTTAATAATTAAAAATGTAATAATCTTCAAAATGTCTAATAATATAGCTTATAATCATCACCACTTAGGAAATAGATAATTTTCAAATAAATCTGTTACTCCAATTTTTATTGTGAGATAAGACAAGTCATAAAATAACAACAAGAGATAAATATTTTAAAATTCCACTTTTGGATATTAAAAATGGATTTGATTTGTTTTATTGTAACATACAAGAACATAGGTATATGGTTTCAGGGTGGGGATCTTGACCGTTTACAAGTTATCAAAAAGAAGGTGGGTGGTAGTTACCCCAATGGACTTCCCCTATATTTCATTTGATTTGTTTTATTGTCCCATAGAGAACGAAAACCAATTTTGGGACATACAGCATACGTACTTACAGACAGACAAGGGTAAAACTTAATGCCCCCTCAACTACAGACATAAAAGTGTGGCAAATTGATTTGCCAAACTGAAGGACAAACAGACAGAAAGACAGATAGACAGACAGTCTACCAAAACAGTTTCAAACAATTTACCAATGATATTTCGCCAATAACTCAAATTTATTTCCATGAACCAGTAACAAAGCACCAAAATAATTCTCTAAAATTAGATATGACTTAACCACTCGTAAATCTCTAAAATTAGATATTATTGTTTATCTATCAATTAAACATATCACTTTTAAAAACAAATAACTCAAACTTATTTCCATAAAACAGTAAAAAACCAGCAAAATACTTCTCTAAAATCAGATATGATGTTATCTATTTCCATATTATAATCAAATTTGATTAATAGTTGCTAATATTGTTTCTTTCATGTGTCAAAAAATAATACAGATCTGCAACTTATCTATCAATGTCAAAAACGTTATCTCATAATAAAAATAGATTATTATGTTCAAATATAACACACACAAACTGATTAATTTTCCCAGGGGACCTGCCCTTTATTTCATATGATTTGTTTTTTTGTCCCATACAAGGATATATATGGTTTAGGAGCGGGGATCTCGACCGTTTACAAGTTTTCAAAAAGAAGGGGGTAGTGTTTACCCCCGTGGACTTCCCCTATATTTCATTTGATTTGATATATTGTCCCATACAAGAATATATATGGTTTCTGGGTGGGAATCTTGACTGTTTACAAGTTATCAAAAAAATGGGGGTAGGGGTTACCCCAATGGACTTCCCCTATATTTCATTTGATTAGTTTTATTGTCCCATACAAGAATATATATGGTTTAGGGGTGGGGATCTCGACCGTTTACAAGTTCATAAACAGAAAGAAGGTGGGGATGACCCCAGGGGACTTGACTTTTATTTCATTTGATTTGTTTTATTGTAACAAACAAGAATATATAAGGTTTCAGGGTGGGGATCTTGACTGTTTACAAGTTTTTAAAAAAAAGGGGTGGGGGTTATCCCAGGGGACTTCCCCTAAATTTCAATTGATTTGTTTTATTGTCCCATACAAGAATATATATAGTTTAGTGGTGGGGATCTCAACCGTTTACAAGTTTTCAAAAAGAAGAGGGGGTGGGTTTACCACTGTGGACTTCCGTTAAATTTCATTTGATTTGTTTTATTGTCCCATACAAGAATATATATGGTTTAGGGGTGGGGATCTCAACCGTTTACAAGTTTTCAAAAAGAAGAGGGGGTGGGGTTTACCACTGTGGACTTCCGTTAAATTTCATTTGATTTGTTTTATTGTCCCATACAAGAATATATATGGTTTCAGGGTGGGGATCTTGACTGTTTACAAGTTTTCAAAAAGAAGGGGGTGGGGTTTACCCTCTTGGACTTCCCCTAAATTTTATTTGATTTGTTTTATTGTCAAATACAAGAATAAATATGGTTTAGGGTGGGGATCTCAACCGTTTACAATTTCTCAAACAGAAGGGGGTGGGGGGTTACCACAATGGACTTCCCCTATATTTCATTTGATTTCTTTTATTGTCCCATACAAAAAAATATATGGTTTAGGGGTGGAGATCTCGACCGTTTACAAGTTCTCAAACAGGCACGCTTGGGGTGACCCGAGGGGACTCACCTTTTATTTCATTTGATTTGTAACATACAAGAATATATATGGTTACAGGGTGGGGAGCTTGCACATTTACAAGTTTTCAAAAAAAGGAGGGTAGCTGTGAACTCGAGGACTATCCCAATATTTCATTTGATTTGTTTTATTGTCCCATACAAGAATATATATGGTTTAGGAGTAGGGATCTTAACCGTTTACAAGATAAAAGCACATTATCAAATTGAAGGGGGATAGGGGTAAGAATATATATGATTAACGGACACTTAAATATCTACAAAATGTCTAATAATGAACAGTTAATTCCAAACTTCATTTATACAGTAATACTAGTAAGTTTCAAACTGTATATATACAGTCCTACAGATCTTATCAGAAAACAGAAAATTTTCAAATAAATCTGTCACTCCAATGATTATCATATATGCTAAAACATTTCCAAGATCTAATTAATAATGAAAATAAATCATTATCATATGCGGAAATATTTATAATATCTAATTGAACAGAACTATGGTTGTTTAACATAGTACTCTAACATAATTAATAATGTAATAATCTTCAAAATGTCTAATGATATAGCTTATAATCATTACTACTTAGGAAATAGATAATTTTCAAATAAATCTGTCACTCCAGTTTTTATTCTGAGATAAGACAAATCATTACATGATAACAACAGTAAAATATTTAAAAATTCTACTTTTGGATATTAAAAATGGCGATAACTCACAAAGGAGATATACTAAAATCTTGAAAATTAATAGAGACCTTCTTTAAGTCCCAGGAAACAACATATTTAAATTTGAAAAATATTTGTTAAAGCGTTTTCATGTTATTGTGCGGACACTGTTTGGCAGCCGCCAAACCGCCCAGCCGCCCGCCGTATATCGCCATTTTAATAACCGATATTTCCTTCGAAAATCCGGTTAAAAATGGGGGTAGGGGTTACCCCAATGGACTTCCCCTATTTTTCAATCAGAAAACAGTAAATTTTCAAATAAATCTGTCACTCCAATGATTATCATATGCTAAAATATTTCAAAGAGCTAATTAATAATGAAAATAAATCATTATCATATGCTGAAATGTTTATAATATCTAATTGAACAGAACTATGGTTGTTTAACATAGTACTCTAACATAATTAATAATGTAATAATCTTCAAAATGTCTAATGATATAGCTTATAATCATTACCACTTAGGAAATAGATAATTTTCAAATAAATCTGTCACTCCAATTTTTATTCTGAGATAAGACAAATCATAAAAAGATAACAACAGTAAAATATTTAAAAATTCTACTTTTGGATATTAAAAATGAAGATAACTCACCAAGGAGATATACTAAAATCTTGAAAATTAATAGAGGCTTTCATTAAGTCCCATGAAACTCTTTTAAATTTGAAAAAAATTTGTAAAAGAGTTTCCATGTTATTGTGCGGACGCTGTTTGGCAGCCGACAGAGCCGCCCGCCGTATATAATCATTTTAATAATCGATATTTCCTTCGAAAATCCGGTTATAAATCATGCATCAAAGGTTTAAAAATGGAAAAGAGTTTTCTACTAATCCATAGTCCATGGAGCAAATATATTTTATTATACGTATTAATAAGCTTTTGACGTTGATCCTCACTGTTTGCTATGCCACACACCTACATGTATATACAAATATGATAGTTATTGAGTTTTATATATCAATAATTATTTTCATTTACCTAATAGCAGTAAATAACTTTTGTGAGGTCTTGTCAATTTCACTGAATACTTTGTTAGCTTTCTCTTGCCATTTTCAAGCTGAATCTATTGACCTGGAAGACAAAATTTGATTTTAGTTTTCAATTATTAATAATACATGTACAAGTAATGTGGCTTAAATAGTAATAATGTCCTCATTATGTCTGTAGTGATTTATGTAGTATAGGTGATATAAATTACACCACCTTTTTTATCAAAACTCAAGATTTTCAGTTAGTTTGAGTACATTTTTTTGCTCATAAACATAAAATGTAGTGGTTTGGAGTTGCCAGTTTTCTCATACATGTAAGGTATAACCACATTATATTGACTAACTTTAATGTTATAACTGTTTACTTTTCACGCATTGTGACTTGGATGGAGAGTTGTTTCATTTGCAACCATATCATATCTTCTTATTTCTATATATCTGATTTAATGTTTTAAAACTGTAAATAATGATCTTTTAAGTTTAAATCAGAAACAACAATGTGCCTGTAGTACATGTAACTGGCAATTTAACATGAAACAGGTATGTTCAATGTTCAATGTTCAATAGACCGTGAAATCTGGGTCAAAACTCTAACTTGGCATTAAAAGCATATAGAATATATATCATAGGGAACATGAGTACAAAGTTTCAAGTTGATTTGACTTTAAATTCATAAAAAAAAACTACTTTGACCAAAAAATATAAACTAAAGTGGGACAGACAAACGAAAGCACAGGCAAAAAAAAAAAACATAATGGCTCTAGGTGGTGGGGCAAAAAAACATTGCATTATTGCATTAAAATTATTGATTCTTATAAGACTAGAGATTGCTGGGCAAATATCTACATGTCCTATGTATTGTCTAATTCATCTTATCTTGATTATAAGTACAGATATCACTTGAGCTTGTTTTTATTTTTTTTAAATACTCTGTCATTTATATTTCAATTCTACAAGCTGTTTATCTTGTCATGCTTGTTTATAGTGCTTTTTATATATCATTTTTTAAGAAAATTATTACAATTCTTTTTTTTTATGTTCTGGTTAATGTTACGGTACATCTCTCTACCTTCAACAGTGTATGCTTATTTTTTTTTGTTAAGAAAAATATGAGTCTAGTACATGAATGGAGCATTTCGCTTATGTCCCAAATCAGCAAACCATTGTCATGTTTGTTCAAAGTACTACAAACATTTGTACATGAATATAAACATTTTGTATTTTTGCATAATTTGTGCTGCTAATGAAATCTCCAATTATCCTGCTTTCAGTTTTGAAACTATTCATTTTGAGGTCCTTTAAGCAGTCCATTAACTCATCATATATTGTAGACCTTTGTTAATGTATGTATGTATCATTTTCATTTTGCTTACTTACTTCTGTGAACTAATCAGACATAGGACTCAGACTTCTGTTAAGGTGAGTTTTAGTGTGCATATTGCTGTGTGTTTGTTGATTGTACACGTACATTGGCTAGAGGTATAGGGGAGAGTTGAGATCTCACAAAACATCTTTAAATGTGCAACATTTTTCCTGTCAGAAGTCTAGCCCCTCTGGCCTATGATAGTCTTATTATGTTTTTATGATTTTAGTTCATTTATAAGTTCTGAGTTTAGTGTGATGTCCATGTTCACTGAGTTAGTACACATTTTTGTTTAGAGGGCAGCTGAAGCCTGCCTCCAGGTGCTGGATTATCTCCCTGTGTTGAAGACCCAAACATTCTAATATTTACATACTAAATAGTGTGTTAAAATTACATTGTTAGGCAATGTATAATTTTATTTGTGTAATTGAATGTAAAATCTCTGTACTGATTAATCCACACTCTCATAGATTTGTATGTCATGTGTTGCTATTTATAGGCACTTATATAGTTATATGTCTATTTATCAGGTCAGGAATAACCACCAATTGGTGGACTATACCTCAATTGACGTATAATCCACCAACTGACATATATTGGTATAGACCAATTGACGTTTAATGCAAGTTTTTTTGTAATAAAATGCTAGTCTGGGATAGGAGCATCATTTTGCAACTTGGAACCTATTTTATAACCATTATTGAATCCTCCTAAAGTTTCAGTTTTGTCAAAGCCTGCTGCATCTCTTGAGAATGCATGTGTATAACAATTCTTTTGTTAAAACATCTGTACTATTGACCATGATTGACTTTTAATAATGAAAGTCAAGTATTAACAAAGAGCTCCATTCACCTGGTGAGTTGTACTCATTATCACATGACTGAAGACAGTATTGATGTCCATTGACCAGTGATTAGTGGTAGATTTGCCAATCAAGAATTGATAAGATAACAATAGCAGAAACTGCAAATGCAAATATTGATTAAATGCAATATGTTATGTCACTATACTTAACTAGGAATGTTTGACATGTTTTCATACCATAATATGGTTTTAAGAAAACAATGTATAATTTGCTTTGAAATACAAAGAATTATACTTCAATGGGTCTATACCATTATATGTCAATTGGTGGATTATATGTCAATTGAGGTATAATCCACCAATTGGTGGTTATTCCTGACCTGTTTATATATATATAAATTTATATGTCTCTGGAAGACCTATAAGATATCAGTCACTTTTTACAACATTGGTAATTAGAGCAATTTGCGAACTTTCACTTTATAGTCGTTAATTTCAATAGAAACTCGTTTAGTTATACCTTTTACATTCTCTACAAAGATATGCACCCTCATTCTCCTGTCCAAAAAATGACACCTCAAAAAAAGCGCTTGCACATTGGTTACTAGGACCAAGCTCCCCTCCTTTACGAACAATATAATATTTTTCCCCATTGCATGTGTGTTTTGAACATGCAAGACAAAGGTTTGTGTCTGGTACAAAAGCTAGAGGTCCACCTGTAAGTATGGGCACTGCCACGTACGGTACATCCATGTCTCTTAATAGCTGTATATAACTTCCGGTAACTTATGTGAAGGTCATTAACAAATCCTAAAACGCCATCTAGGGACGAAATCCAAAAGTACAAAAATCCAGACGCTATATTCATAATGCGTCTGGGTGATCGAGACTTATAGGTATGAATAAATATTACAGGTCAGGGATTTTTTGCAGGTAACTAGAAATCATGCCGGTAAAAAGGTGTGCTTGATTTGGGTATGTTATTCGTCAAACGTCATTGTGACAGGATAATAGATATGACACATGAAATATGATGTGAATACACGTATTACTTAGAAAAAACATGATTTACAATTATAAACAAAAAGAAATATTTCATGTGTTGACATACACATATTCTAATTCGTTTACATTGCAAAGAAAAATGATTAATTTAATTTTAAACAGTTTAATTCATAACTAAAAATGTTTAACTACCAATTTGTGAACAGCTTTGGTCCTAACCCCTGTCGATACTTATGTTTTGAAATTACACAATATATTTTAAACTGTTTAATTCATGACACATATGTGTTACTATCTATTTGCACGGCTGTCATTCGGTATATCGAGAAAAATGATCGTGAAAGAATAAGTTACTTAGTAACGGTGGTCAAGTATTGAGATTGGATCGTGAAAGACCTGGTAAGGAAATCTTATCGAGAGGGCACATGCAAGGTCAATAATAAATCTAAATTTAATGACTTATGATGACAAATTTCGGAAAAATAAAACTGTCTGTCGAAATGGTTTAACATTATCATCAGTATCTGAGAAATATCAAGTTTCAAAAGTACACTGTTTTTATAAAACTACAAAAGGCAAGTTGCTCATCGACATTTCAATGATATCTCATAAAAATGTAAACAAACATGATTTTTTTTTTTTTCATATTTTGAATGTATAAACTACTTTTCTCTTGAAAAATATCGTTCCATATTACTGTTTTAAATGGTTCTTAAAGTAATTTTGTTTTATTTTAATCAGAAACTTTGCAAAAATTGGACTATTTGAATGTAAAAATTTGATATTTCGGATCGTGAACATGGTGAAAGATCGGGTACCACTTTTTGATGATCGTGAAAGATGTTGCCGCTCATTCGTTTTCCATTAAGTTTAATGCACAGTGATATCTTTAAGACGAAAATCCTTGTTGATTCATTTTGAAAAAAAAATTGTTTAACAAAATCGCAGGCAAACAACGGTCATATTTCTGACTTGGAACAGGCATTTTCCTAAGAAAATGGTGGGTTGAACTACGTTTCCTAGCTAGCTAAAACGCCCACTTGTATGACAGTTTTGTAATGTTCTTCAATATTGCCAAATTGGATGAGCAACCAAAAACAGACATAATTGTTTAACTTGGCCATCATTGGGACCCAGCAGCCAAAACTGTGTTAACATACAAAATGTACAAACTCCTCTAAGTTGAGACTGTGATTCGTCGAAATTTTTATATGATCCCTTTAGCCATTTTATTACGGGGGACCTCAATATCGTTCAAGACCGAGAGGTTAAAAAATTTGAAAAAGGACCAAAATATCGTCCTCCATCTAAAATAGATTAGAAACAGAAACAGTGTCGTCAGGTCATAAAAGACGCTCTTTCATCGTATTGTAAAAGTTGGTGTAAACGGGGAAAATCTGATAAAAGATCTCTTGAATCTTATGTAAATAAATGTATTAATGTTGTGGATATTCAAATATCACATTTTGAAAATAATTTAGAAATAAATAAAAGAGTACATAATACAAAAATTAGAAGATGTGGTATGATTGCCAATGACACAAATTTCCACAAGAGACCGAATGACATGGAATTTAACAACTATAGGTAACCGTACGGCCTTCAACAATGAGCAAACCCATACCGCATAGTCAGCTATAAAAGGCTCTGAAATGACAAATGTTAAACAATTCAAACGAGAAAACTAACGGCCTGATTTATGTACAAAATAATGAACGAAAAACAAATATGATATACAGCAACAAACGACAACCATGGAATAACAGGCTCCTGACTTGGGACAGGCACATACATAATATGGCGGGGTTAAACTAGTTTCAAGGCACTAACCCTCCCCTAACCTGGGATAGTGGTGTAACAGTACAACATAAAAGCAAACTATAAAAATCAGTTGAAAAGGGCTTAACTCACCAGATTGATACAAAGTAGAAAAACATCTAACAAAAACACAGACCGGACGTGGCAGGGTACTTATACATCCCCACAACAAAAAAGACACTAAGTACAGATCCGAGAGTACTTGCAGTTACTGACAGCTCGTAAAAAGCAAATAAATAACAAATATTAAAAAAATCATTCATCTAAGACTAAAATATCAATCAGTACATATCCAACATCTAATGGATTTAGTGTAAAGATGTCATTTACAGTCAGAGAAAAGCATGACCATGCGCAACGCCTAGATACAGGTATCGACAGATTGTAGAGCCATGAATGTGCATATGTATATAAGAATGATATTTAGTTTGATTTTAATTTATTGATAACAAAATCAATATTAATACCAATAAAAATAATATTCAAAGATCTAATTACAGTGTTGAATTGGTAACCTTTTAATGTAAGTTTATTTAAAGGATCGATAAGTTTACCCGGATAGTATTTAAATTTCCGGGCTGATAATACGCCTATTTCTAGAATAAGAAACAAACTTCGAGTACTTGCAAAGCGATTTGTGTTTGTACCGGCCGACAAAGCAGCCAACAATGTGGTGGTGGTATGCCGTAAATACGGAAGTTCTTTTAAAAGAATGAAATTTTAAATTTTTCTACGTTGAAATCCGTGCGCTCCATAGAGAGTCATATAGTAAACATCACAGACATACAATACAACTGAATTAAATGTTCAAACACACTTACAATGAAATCAAACAAAGACGCCAACAAAAAAGTTTTTATAGTTGATAATGCAGTCAGTATAGTCAAGCACAATGACATACACTTTCCCAATACAATACAGAATAAGTAAACTATAAATACAAGGGTACTTTACAAAATGAAAACAACACTATAAAAACATCATGCGCCCGAATCGCAGCCGTCTGGACTCACTCGCATAAGGAACGACAAAAGTAAAAAACCTGAAAGCTGGATTCACATATCCTGAACCACGTCAAGAGTCATACGACCAAATATACTAGTACAAAGGCAAATAAAGTTAAAACTGTAAAGTAGACACAGGGTCAGCAGCACCTAAAATATATAACTCAAGACCATCCTGTATTATTTGTGAAGTAGACATTGAATATTTATCTATTAGGTCTTGGTACTTTCTAATTAACTTTTTGAGAAAAAGGACGAGACATTTTTTCACAAAACCCTGGCCCCGGCGCCATAAAACTTATGAATAATATTACTCAGCTAAGAATAAGAACTTTTTTCTCTGCCATAAAAAAATATTCTCAACTTTGAGAATATTCTTAGCTGAGAATTTTTTTTCTCGGCTGAGAATTTTTTTTCTCAGTGATGTAAGCGGTAAAATAGATGTTTGAAAACTAAAAAGTGTACCTAACTTCGCAAAAACGCAGGTTTTATCTCTTTAGCAACACTGTAAAACATAAAAAGAATCAGGCTATGATAGATAAAATGACAAGTAGCATTTTGTAAGCATCGATAAATGGACAGAAAGTCACAGTCCTGACAAAAAGTCATAGGATATAAAGTCACAAATAATTTGTGGACAATTGTTTGAAATTATAAGAGAAAGATCTTGAAATATTTGAGTTATTAACCCGTAGCTTGTTATAAATATATATTACTTTTTTATATTTCTGATACAACTTCTGTCTTAAGATACACGTATTAATGATTATGGATCATTATGTTTTATAAATGGCGAAATCTTCGAAATGTAATCTCCTTGGAATGTAACCTTCGTTGACGTTTACGTGAAGAGTGCTTTCTTTCACTTCCGCACTTCTATCGAGTATGGTATGCCAAATAAACATATTACGGATCAACGACATACATTATGTATTCAGACGACATAAGAAGACACCATGTGACAATTTTAAGTAAATTGGTTATTACAGTGAAACAGAGCTGCTTTTTTCTCAGATCTACAAATAAACAAAAAAAAACAAAACATAACATATCAAAAAAAAAAAAACCCAACAAACCGGATATTTTTATATCAATATGAATGCCAGTAAATAATTTTAATCTGTTTTTAATATTCAAGATATGTAACTTTTAAAATTAATATAAATTTGATACAGAATTGAATACGATTTAACAATTATGCAAGTAGTCATAAAAATTGCTCCTCATAATGAGTTTTTATATTGCAAAGGAAGAGAAAATGAAAGTACGACGTCGTGTGAGAAGGCATGGCATATGCCGGTATTGTCCATTACATTTATTAACAACACCTTGTACAAATATTGTTTTCGAAAATAAAAACAGTTAAATAGAACAAACAAAACTATCCGTCATAATGATATATGAGGGTCTTGATAAGGGGAAAGGGGAAGTGGGGGAGCGTGTTCTATTTTTCCATATTCTGTAATTCTATTGGCCATTTTTCTCTATCCAGTAAGAAATGTTTATTCTGTAAATGATTCTTGTTTTCTAATCGTGCATATCGAAATTTCCTTCTGTATCATGATTTTGACATGATAGATTTTTTTTCTGTATCAAAGACATATGTATGACGACACTACCCAGTAATACAATCCATCCCCCCTTTCCCCTCCCCCGAATCTGTCACTGTACTGCACAAATGATACATTTATCAATTTTGACTAATATCTGTTTAAAACCAAACAGGGGGGAAATTATTTTACTTTCTTTGTAATAATTTGAATATCTGAGATAATAATCAGTAGATAGGGTGACATTACATGTATTTGGTTTGTAGATATGAGGTACTAGTACTGCAATCTAATTAAGGTAGCTGTAGTAATTTGTAAAAAGTATTTTTTTAAGAGAGATCTGAAAACTAATAGAAAAAAATCGAACTAGATTTTATCCTTGATAGACCAACTGTCCAACAAAATATAAAATATAGCCTATTTATCAACTATTTTGGAGAATATTAAAATATATTTAACATTTATTGGTAGTGAACAAAAAATGCTATACCCCCAAAAATTCAAAGGCAATGTTATCCGTCCTCGAGTATCAGTCAAATAGCCCTTACCAAACAATTGAAGTTTTAAATTGCAATGAATTATGGATCTTACAAATCTGAAACCGAAGACGTAGTAAGCATGCTGGCGAAAGAGACTTTTTGATTCTGCAATTCTATTTAATTCCCGTTAATTGTTCATTTATAAATTTTGAAAATATAAAGAAACTGAGAGTTCACCTCCATCGGGCAAGGTTGACCTTCGACTCATTTAATTGGCTATTATTTTTAAGTCCTTTTGGTCATATTTCTGATTTGTTGTTTTCAATTTGTTTTCCACTATTGCAGAGCTATTTGTTACCAGATCTTTCACGATCCAATCGCAATGCTTGACAACCGTTAGTTATTCTGGATAATTTTTCTCGATATACCGAATGACAGCCGTGATTTGGGAACAGCTTTGGTCCAAACACCTGTCGGTACTTATATTTTGAAATTGCACAAGGTATTTTCTCAAATTCAAAGTTTTTACTTTGATGTAATAATAAAGGTATTTCATATTTCTGACCAAATGACCGAACCATATATAATGTTCAATGATGGTCCAAAATTGCAATATCGATCATATAGAATTTGGCAAGTTGTGAACGTTGGAACTATTTTATTCAAGTCATGATAATCCAAAATCAATGGGTGTGGTTTTTCCGCTCTACAAAAATATATTCTCCACTTTGAAGAAATACATATATTAATCAAGCAGTAGGAAAAACAATTCTTAAAGTTAGTTTTTGATAAATTCTAGATTCATAGGTACAAAGATTTGGTTTTAAAATTTGGCTGTACTTATATTATAAAAAAAACGGGATATCACATCCTAATCTTTACGGTAATGTCATTTATAAAGTACGTAAATTTAAATACGATCCATTGTAAACTACTTGTTCCTTTAAATAAACTTATTTTCTAAAAGGTTATCAATTTAAAAACATTTTTCAATACATTTATATTGGGTTTTTTTATATTGGTGTTAACATTAATTTATATACAGGTTTGACTGTAGATCGATAAATGAGTATGCAATGTACCGTGGGATGTAAGGGTGCTTTGAAATTAAATTTTGAATGCATCGTTGGATACACAGATGTGAATGTCCAAATAACTAAATGTCATTGTTTAGCGAGTATATCATATATTAAAATAAACTTAACATTAGATGCAGCGAATTCTGTAAATATTTTAAAGTTAATTATAAAATGCACAAATTCCATCAGATTTTAAAGTCCACCGGGTTATCAAGCAAATGCACCGAATAGAACGATTATCTAAAACATCCATTTGGCTTATCAAGAACACTCGAAGAACGAAATCTTCATCATCACCGAGGTCAAACTACAACAAACAGGAACCTGAAAAATTATTTTAAAACCAGCATTGTCTATGCAACAACAAGGGATCGAGTGTGGGTAACATTGTGTAACATTTATATCTAGCAAACAAAAATGTACATCAGTTTCTTGACAAACCAAATATAAAAGGAAGCACATGTCACTAAACGCTACGTCAGTGATCATGGCGTCATCATTAATGCATGAGGGCTAGCTAAAACATAGAACAAACCGACCTAAATTCGTCCCCTGCGATAACCGAATTAAAGTATCGTAACTTAAATTCTATTTGTATGGAATACATTGTGCCATATTATTATGGCACCCTCAACGGAGTTGGAGTGACATATTGTTATTCTACGTTTCTTTTTTTCTTAAGATCGTTCGGGTCACAAGTTTTAGAGTGTTCCACATAGTCCTTGGCATGTTACAATTACCCAAATTATACCTATTTTCACATCTAAGTTTTCGAGTACACCGGTCTGCTCGTCACGTGAACATTCAATTTAGAAATATTGCCTTTTCGTGAATATAACAATTTAAAAGGCGTGTCTGTGCAGATTCAAAAATTAAAGATACATATTTTTATAAAGTAGATTATCCGTTAAAGATTTTAACTATTTGTTTTATACAATTTTAAGAAAAGGTCGTCTCGATTTCTGAACATGTATTTGCGGTCTTTTCGATCAATTCACATTCAAGTTGGTACTCCAGGAATTTATTCGCATAGCAACATTCTTAACCAATTTTACACAGAACTCCTATAGCCTGGTGTACACGTTTGCTATTTAAGGAAGGAAATAATAACACTCAATGGAAATCTTGTTTTTATTTCAATTTATTTAAAATTTTTACTACTAACCAGAACGTTATATATGTATAATCCTTGCTAAAACGGGACAAACATTGAAAAGATCAAGTTTCCAGTGTTTATAGGGGAGGTAATTTTTTGTCACTAGATTTCCCACTGGTTGGTTTCAATTTTCTGACTGAGCAAAATACTCATTCATTTTACCCCTAAAAGCAGCAAATCATTTAAAACCCTTTAACTTGACTGGAAGTGGTTTAACCAATTACACAATCCTAATTATGACGAGTATGCCAATCACAAATTATATACATCACCATGGTCGCGTTGGTACTCTTTAAATCCCCCCCCCCCCCCCCACAAAAGACTAACAAGGAGATATGAGGTTTCATCAAAATAAATACTTCTGTGATTTATTAAATATAAGGGGTATACAATTTATTTCACCCATGACAGATAGGTCTAAGCCTGTTGAAATAAGGATCAGGGATGACAATGGTTCTAACGAATATGGATGTGCTTGTGGTCATCTAACACAATCTAATTTTTACTTCCTAGAACACTTCAACGGAAAAAGGAGACTCATATCGGATCACTACATGTGTTCAATAACTGCCTATCTACGACAATGAGCTGACACAAAGTGTCAGACCACTAATTCAAAATCCATATCTATTCAACCATTTTTTTCAATTTTCACAGCCTTCTAAATATTTTACCTTAAGTTTAACTTCATAGAAGTCAGGTATATCCTGAATTGTACATATATCACCTTTCTCCATGTCAGTTTTAAGTCCTGTAATGAAACAAGACCGTTCGGAAGGCAACTAATACTAAAAATAACCCCTGGATTTCTGGAAATTTTAAATAAGTTTACTATGGAGCGCATTAATCCTCACTTTTTTAATGCAAACTCGTGGACAAGTAAATTTTGGCTCAAAATGGTCTAAATATATTTTCACTAAAAGTTTTATTTCTGCAAATTAATTTTGTTGGTTAGTTTAAGTAAACAATGACATTAAAAGCACTTTTTTTGTCAGACAAGGAGTACTTTTACAGATGTTCTACATTGGAGTGGGTGAATAGGTGGTCTGACACCATAACATGTCGGCATCCCGATTTTTTACTTTTTATTTACAAATCGATTTATCACACGTACGTTTGAAACGATCGGAGCATTGCATGCATTAGAAAAGCGTATATGTGAAAATACATTTCAAGAAGAAACTAATTTTGGAACAGCATGCGGGCCACAAATTTGTGGAAGAGTTTTTTTTTTTTTTCTTATTTGGAAAAAGCCAATTTCTCCAAAATAGGAGCGGGAAAATCCAAAGAACTAGGAATCAAATAGGTATAGCCTTACGACAGTTTGGTGTAAACATATTTTATTTGCAAAAATACAAATTGGATAAGACACAGACCAAACAGACTTATGGAGTTTTTGCTGTTTAACAGAGATTATCTTTACTTATAATCCAACTGGAAAGAAATCAATTGCGGAACATCCAGCGCACCGAGTCGATAACAACTGGTAGAATGAGTCGATGACAAAGTCGTAGAGCACTACATGAAGTCTGGTAGAACCATTTCTAGGAAAGGGCAATTATTGCTGTCTGTAATATATTTATTTAAAGTTTTTTTTGGGTAAATTTCCACAGTAAAATGCGAAAAAAATTGATTATTTAACGCAAAATATCATGAAGGTAACAGTAAGTGTTTTTAAATTTAAGAACTAAATATAATTAAGACGGATCTTTACTAAGTTTAGCCATACAGTGTGATTCATAACACTACAGGAACAAGCCTACTTTTAAAGGGGCGCAATTGGTGCCCATAAGAATACCTACAACCTGTCGATAAACTCTATTGCCGAAACGTACATAAATGTTGTCAAGAAAAATAGTTAAAGCTTTAATCATCTCATCACAGTTCCAGTAAGTATATCTATCATATTTCCCTTTTTCATTACAGAAGGCGGCTTTGTATTCCTTGTCCGGTTTTTGCTATACTGTTTTTGTCCTTTTTGTTTTATAAGATCTTCATATTTTTAATAAGTTTTGAATTTTCAAATATTTTGGCCTAGAACATCACTGAAGAGACATTTATTGTCGAAATGCGCACCTGGTTCAGAAAAATAAAACCATTAATGATATTGCATCAAAAAATTCTGCAACCAGCTTTTACAAATGACCATTTTATCAAATGAGATAACTTATGTGTGATAAAATTGTGTGGTAGTGTAGTGTACAGAGTCGGAAAATCATCACTGTTAACTAAATTGAACGGACCATCAAAAGTACGTAATTTAGCTAAAACATCCAAAGAGTTTTTGACTCTCTATAAAAAGTTAATTCCATTATTTTTATATGCTTTAATACAAAAATTAATAACAAGTTCTTAAATAGAAGTTGTGGAACTAGTTAACAGTACAGAAAGATTAGTCGTAGAACACTTACTAGAAGATAAGATGAAACAAAATTTGAACGGGTTTGTGTGTAGTTTAGTTAAACCATTGCTCATTTACCGTGCTTTCTTTTTCTAGAATCAACGCTTCCTAAATTTCTCGCTGAAATGGACTCACCAAATTATATGCAATTATTGTTTCCTTAATTTCATTAAGTTTGAATTGGCTTATTTATTTATTTCTGTTGACTAATGGAATTAATTTAAAAAATTTACCTTTAACTTTTTGAAATTTTTATATGCCATCACTGGGAACCCCTCCTTGATGTCTGGTATGTATGACTGACACTAACACATCGACGAAACCTCTCGGCTACCAATAGGTTGCAATTCAGACGTCTATTTTATATATATCAATGAACATATGATACACATATAAAGGTACAACGGACACACAGGGCTTGTACCTTTATATACACATAATAGACAATCGTATAGTATAAGTTGGTAGCCGTGAGGTTTAGATGAATGAGTTGTAGAGTCAAGTTAGAAGTAGAGATTTTTCGGTTTAGGTTCGAATTCCTGTTTTCTCTTTGTTGTCCCTTTCCTTTTTAGGCTTTAGTTTTTCCCTTTTACTTATTTTGTATGCTATTGTGGATATTTTTGTAATAATAGCGGGTTTTCTTATATTTTTTATTTCGTTTATATATAAGGCATGCGAACGTGTATGGTTGGTTTAAACTATATGTTAAGATAATTTTATGACAGCTGCTTTAGAATAGTATCTTATTGCCGCTGTACCTACTGGAAACTAACTTTTATAAATTGTGACTTGGATGGAGAGTTGTTTCATTGGCACTCATACCACATATTCTTATATCTACTAAATATATATTGGCCATTTTTTGAAGGACTTTCAATACATAAATTCACAGTATCACAGCTTCAATTGTGCAGTTTTAGATTAGATTCTTTTTGAATTGATTTAAAGATGATTGATAACTACGATTTTGAAATATCATGTAAATATTTGAGTATTTTAAACTCACTTACAATACCTTCTAATTTAGAACAGGCTTTGATTTTGAAAAGACATCAGAACAATAGTTTAAGTTAGAGACATAATAGATACGCGTTGGTTCATGAAAAACAAACCATTCGCCCTCTTGGCTCATGGTTTTTTTTTCCAGAATCAACGCTTATCCATTTTATCTATAATACGTAACCAATACTCTGCATTTAGTAGGGACTTTCAAATTTTCAGAGCTGTGGTAGTGACCTTATTATTTACTATTATATAATTTCATTCTTAAGGACTTCCGTGTAGTATATGTACGTCATACCACCACCACATGTTGGCTGCTTTTTCGGCCGGTACGAACACAAAATGCTTTGCGAGTACTTGAATTTTGTGTTTAGTCCCAGAAATGGGCGTATTACTTATTCTTATGTTTATTTCTTAATTATTTTCGAAATGTGGTAGGCGGATATTAACAATATTCAGGCGTTTGTCAAAATAGGAATCAAGAGACTTTTTGTCAGATTTCTCACGTTTACACCAATTTTTGCAATAGGACGCATCTTTAATTACTCGACGACACCCTTTCCAATTAATTTTCGACGGTGGATGTTATTTTTGGTCCTTTTTTCAGAAAGTTAATAAAAATTATCTTCTTGGTCTTGAATGATGTTGAGGTCCCTGTAAGTACATGGTCATAAGAATCATATCTAAACTTCAATGTTTCACGGTCTCATGTTAAAGGGGCATTGTGTTCTATACTGACGTCTGAAATAACTGACGTATATTTATAAATTAAACTTCTAATGAGTTTTATAAATGTATATTCACGGTTCTCCAACATTTGAAAAGTTCAACTCGCGTTTATCAAACAAGTGTCAAACAATAGATGGTCTTTGTGTTTATATCGCAATCAAAATTGTTGTTTTAGGAACGTATAGTGAGACCTGTATACCGTGTATATGATAATTTTTAATAATAAATGTAAAATAGTAAAAAAATCATGACGAACACCTTCTATCAAAAGACGGAAAAAATAACATTTTGGGAGGGCAACTTATAAATGTTAATATCTAAAAAAACATCTCTAAAGATCACTTGTATCGAATCTTATGTAAAAATTCTGATTTTGGAACTTTTAAAAGGTCTGTTATTTAACAGCTGAATGAAAATTGTGAATGTGCACCCTATAAATACAAATGTCAATCTCGAACCATATTCTGCAATAAAATTATCAAATTAGTCCTAAATATAGAAACTATAGTTATAATCCTTTGAATTATTTGAATTTATTTTGCCATAAACGCAAATATGTAGGGGTTGCCAGCTGTCTAAACGTGACTCTATGTTTTCCTTGAAATTTTAGATTTGACCTTTGACCCAAATTTAAGAAAATCGTGACCACTGTAGACAACGACGATATCAAAATTTCGACGAGGCTTGTTCTCCTCTTTCCAATGATATAAAATATAGCCGTGTGTTATTTCGTTAACCCAATTCGATCAAATTTGTTGACTGGGCACCCTACTATTAGATTTGATTTGATTTTTGGTGTTTTAACGCCACTTTTAAGCACCGCTTTTGGGCTATTTCGTGGCGGCCAGTTTTTATTGGTGGAGGAAGCCGGAGTGCCCGGAGAAAACCACCGACCTTCGATAGGAAAACTGACAATCCTAGTCAATTAAGATTGGAGTCGAGTTCACCCGCACGAGCGGGGTTCGAACTCACAACCTCAGTGTTGACTGGCTAGTGATTACAGTAGTAACTACTTAGACCACTCGGCCACCGAGGCCCCGACCCTACTATTAGAAAGGGAAAAACTATTAAAAAAAAAGAAACATTTAAGCAAATGATAGATTGGATCGGGGTTCTGTGTATTCACATTGTTTGTTATATCTCTCCTTACTCTTGTATAATCCGGAGGTATTTTCTGACCCAACATGGCACAAAAAATATTTTTTGTATATAGTATAGTTACTATTAATGTGCCCTCAATTTAAAACATTTTTCCGGTGCAAACTTTCTACATTTTAGTGTTTTTATACGATTGTAATAGTTTCGTTGTTAATCACTGTTTTATATTGGTACTCTTTGATGAAATGAATGCATTTTTTTTTTTTTTTTTTTTTTTTTTTCAAATTTTCACTTTTCAACTATCAATCCGTCAGATCATTCAAAAGTAATTTGAGCTGGATACGCTGTAACTCCATTTACAGGTAGATTTCCTTAAACCCTATTGCCAAAACATCACGTTTCTTCAACAAGAAATTATTTACCTGTATATAAAAATATTGAATGTTGGAGAAACGTGAACACACCACTGAATATGAGATTGGGGATCAAATAGTACCAAAATAAAACATTAAACCAGAGGACTAGCCTACACGTTTGTAACATTTGCTTAATTTGAAACTACAATCAATATCACGTCATTACCAAACCAGCTATAATGGAATTATCTAGTTCTATTGTTATAAGTGTGTCCTTTCGAACGAATATTTTGACAGATGTTTTGTTTGTATCTATGACAACTGGTGTCTATTTTGATTTGCTGTAAACGGTTTCAATAATTGATATTCACCTTAATTACTTAATACTGAAAAGATTGCATGCTTTTGACCAAAGGGATTTCTGATGTCCGTAATTAACTGTTTTCATCTTTAACGCCATTGATTTTCTACCTTTTACAGATATTCTATCAATTTAATGGTTTCTTATTAACGAAAGTATAAATGATTCTGTTGAAATGACCAACAATAACTATTTGTGGTAGTAAAATTAAATTTTAGTAATCTACATTTTTATTTACTTGTAGACCTACAATGTACACTTATCTGTAATAAACAAATAAGGCGTAATCAATTTTAGCATTGACGACTTGAAATTCTTTTGGTTTTAATCTAATAGTGAAGTACCTGAAACTAAGACATGAAATATTGATTCTTGTTTTTCATTGGCCAATAAATCCCTTTATTCAATCTTTAACCTCCAAATTTTATTTTTTGCCTTGAAAAATTGAACTATGATTTTGGTCCTATACTGAAAATTTAGCCACCCAAGACCATATTGTTTTGATACGAGGTTAGATAATCAGACAGATAACCATTGATTTGGAGCACTTGTGACCGGGCTTAACTTGTTTGTTTGCGCTCAACAACATCCCCACACCCTACCCCTTCCCCTTTTCCACCTTATTTGGTTCAGTGGTGTAAAAACACAACATTAAATCAAACATGTTCTCTAAGATTCCTAGATAAATACATAAAAAATCTATGTCACGAGTCTTTAATTATGTAATTAAGATTGTTTTTTATACTCTAAACGGACGATACAGCTTTACTCTCTGAAAGTGCAGAGGGACGACAGATACCATTAAAGTGTTTTGAACAGTACTGTAACCGATGGAAGTTTAAAGCGAAGCAACCAAAACTAAAGTTGTAATATTTAGCAAATGAAAAAGTGGAAAGTATCCCAACTTTACGATTTATGGGCAAGATATTGAAGTTGTTGATTCTTACTCTTATCTCGGCATTGTTTTTAATTACAATGTAAATTTTGTACTGCTAGAAAGAGGTTGTAAGAACATGCACAAAAACAATGTACTATGCCCTATATAAATTAATAATATAAGTAGTCCTATTGATTTGCAACTTAAATTGTTTAATAGTCTTGTTGCACCTGTATTTCTATATGAATAAGAAATTTGAGGTTTTGAAACAACCATGGAATCAAAAAACTGTATCTTTAATTTTGTAAAAAAAATCTTTTACATAACAGTACACCAAGTTTTATGGTATATGGTCAGCTCGAAAGATTCCCCATGGAAAGTATTGTTAAACGAAAATTAATTTTGTTTTAGAATATCTTAGTTACAAATGATAGCAAACATATTATACAAATTGATGTTAAAACAACACGTAGTTCATTCTTTAAAATTCAAATAGATTTCAAATGTTAAAAACCCCTTTGATGACTGTGGTTTAAGATTTATCCCTATGGCCAAATTTTTTTTTCTAAAACGAAGCGAAGCAGAGATTAAAAGATAATTTTATTCAAAATTGGTTCTCTCAAATGTACATTACCTTCAGAGGTGAGTTTTATTCAATATTAAAAGATTTACAACTGGAGTCTTATTTGTTAAAAATTAATACACATGACAGAATTTATATTTCAAAACCGAGATGCTTGAACCTAATATTTCCAAAAGAAACTGAGATGTTCTGGAATATAGGGACCAATAGAGTATGTCATCTGTGCAAAAACGGCTTGGGAGACGAATTCCTTTATCTATTTATTTGTAGCAATAGTGATATCAGAAATCTTCGAGCTAAATATATACCTTTATACTATACAAATAATTCTACGGAATATAAATGAAGGGACTGTTGTCAAACTGTCATGTGCAATTATATAAAAATCTGTTAATTTTTGTCAAAAAAGTAATTTATTATTTGTGATTATCTGATATAAATAAAACAAATATACCTACCTTGACCAATGTTCAAGTTTCAGCATTCGTTATCCGTCCATATTTTTTCATGTGTTTATCATAATAGGTCTACTCGATTATTTCAGTTACTATTGTTTATTGTTTTTCTGTTTACCGTTCTGTCATCTGATAAATGTATATATATATATATACAAGTCTAAATTGAAAACAACGTTCAAACCTATGATTGCGTTGGATTAAAAACCGCAATTTTTATACGCGTGCATGCAAAACAAATTTCTTGGTAGAGGGGTCTAAATACAGCACAAACAACATTTTCAAAAAGATCAAAAAAGTGAAAAAGTATATTTTAACAAAACGCATTTGACTAGCAGGTCGAACAACTGATGTTTTTAAACCCTGCTGACTGCCATTGGCGATTGCCAAATAAACGGATCACCAGATGTAACAAAATGGATCGTATAACAATTAATTACCAAACAGAAAACAATAAACTTGCGGAAAAGATGGTATACAGCAAACATGAGCTGCAAAAATTTGTACACCATATCCGGATTTCGACAATTAATGTCTCTTCAGGGATGTTAGGAATCGAAACGGTATTTGGAAGGCCATATAATTTACCTCAATTTAGGATAGACTCTTGAATTTTGAAAGAGCGAAATAGGATGAACGGATCATATAAACCCGAAGGCAAATATAATACAAGCCCAAACGAAAAAATATAAACAAGTCTAAATTAAAAACAACGTTCAAATCTATGATTGCGTTGGATAAAAACCGCAATTTTTAGATGTGTGCATGCAAAAGAAATTTCTTGGTAGAGGGGGGTCTAAATACAGCACAAACAACATTTTCCAGAAGACCAAAAAAGTGAAAAAGTATCATATTTTAACAAAACGCATTTGACTAGCAGGTCGAACAACTGATGTTCTTAAACCCTACTGACTGCCATTGGCGATTGCCAAATAAACGGATCACCAGATGTAACAAAATGGATCTTATAATAATTTATTACCAAACAGAAAACAATAAACTTGCGGAAAAGATGGTATACCGCAAACATGAGGTGCAAAAATTGGTACACCATATCCGGATTTCGACAATTAATGTCTCTTCAGTGATGTTAGGAATCGAAACGGTATTTGGAAGGCCATATAATTTACTTCAATTTAGGATACTTTTTTTTTTAGACTCTTGAATTTTGAAAGAGTCGAAATAGGATGAACGGATCATATAAACCTGAAGGCAAATATAATACAAGCCCAAACGAAAAAATATAAACAAGTCCAAATTGAAAACAACGTTCAAACCTATGATTGCGTTGGATAAAAACCGCAATTTTTATACGTGTGCATGCAAAACAAATTTCTTGGTAGAGTGGTCTAAATACAGCACAAACAACATTTTCCATAAGCCCAAAAAAGTGAAAAAGTATATTTTAACAAAACGTATTTGACTAGCAGGTCGAACAGTTGATGTTCTTAAACCCTGCTGACTGCCATTGGCGATTGCTAAATAAACGGATCACCAGATGTAACAAAATGGATCTTATAATAATTTATTACCAAACAGAAAACAATAAACTTGCGGCAAAGATAGTATACCGCAAACATGAGGTGCAAAAATTTGTACACCATATCCGGATATATATATATAAAATGACTGAATAATAGCCAACGATAAATCTTACGGGGCGATGGATCATAAAATTATGATACAGTACACTACAAAATATAATATATAACAAGTCTAAAAGGGTACAACATCACCAAAAAATAATAATAAAATGAACAAATGTTAAATATTTCGGATAACAGATATCTTTCATCAGTATGATCACGATGTAAAATGAATCATAAATTTAGTCTGATTATAAAACTATTACAAACTTGAAATTTATACAATAAAACAGTCAAAACTGAACATCATAGAGACGCTTGTACAATTCTAAATTTTTTTTAAACATGAAGTAGGTTATGTAGCTATTTACAACAGAGACTGCAAAGATATGCTTCAAATAAAAATAGTAATGTGCGATATGAACTGGTACAACTCTAAAATTTCATAGGTGACGACAGTTAAGATGTTACAACAACGATTGCGTGGAAATACATTCCCAATAAACAGCACTGACCGATCCAAGCTAGTATAATATTTCAAATTTGACAACGGTAGAGTAATTAAAACAGAGGCTGCGTATTTAAACATACCAAATAGATAGCAGTTTGATAATGATTAAAAAAATAATAATAAATTTTGACTAAGGTTAAATAATTGAACGTGACTGCGTACTTATACATCCCTCCCAAATGAATAGAACCCTGTAATTTAAACTGGTATAATTAAAAAATTACTTAAAACTGTAAGAGTCTAGTACGGAAGCCTGAGTTACTGGAAACAAGTGATGGTAGGAAAATGAGCGTTAGTAGGGAAAATGAGTGACTCATTCTATGTTTTTTTCATTTATGCTCTCTGAGGAAACTGTCCATAGCTTTCTTATCCAAAACCTTTCCCGAGCGATTCTGTCGGCCCTTGACCAACCCTCGTTGTGGTCTATGATTGTGATGGTAATGTTTTTGAGATCAGCTTGGGCGTGCCCAGGTGATATCAAATGACGACTTACGGGGAGGTCGGGCTTGCAGGTGTAGTCAGATCGATGCCGGCCATTCATGCGTTTGTTGAATGGCTGTTCTGTCTCGCCAACGTACTGCATGCCACATCGACACTGAAGAAGGTATACAACATTCTGGGTTTTGCAAGTTACATTGCAAAATTAAGTGTACACAGACCCATGCAGTGCAGTGGCAAGTAAATGTTTGAGTATTCAGTATTTGTTGGCTAGTCAGACATCGTCTGTTACCACACGACTTGCACCATCCTGCAGTTGAAGCGCTTTTATTAGAGGAGACGTCAGTTCTCACAAATAAGTCTTTTAGACTTGCTGGTCTCCGAAAAGCTAATACAGGAGGTTTGGGAAAGATCTTGGATAATTTTGGGTGCTTGGCAATAATTTGCTAATTGGCACGGATCAAACGTGAAAGGTTAGTAAAGGCGGGATTGTATGTTAAAACAAACGGAACTATTTTGCTGTGCCTTTTCTGTTTGTACTGTAATAGGTCATTGCGGCTGTTATTGTTAGCACGCGCAAACCCCTTATCTATGTCCGATTTCTTATCTCGTTTGGTCAAAAATCCGCGAAGTTTCTGTAACCGTTTAGTGACAGCCTCCTCAGAGGAGCAAATCTGCTTTACTCTGAGAGTTTGACTGTACGGGATACTTTTTGTAGTGTTTGGGGTGACAGTTTTGATCTGCTTACCCTTCCGGAGCACCTGAGATCATCACCCCCAGTTTTTGGTGGGGTTCGTGTTGCTTAGTCTTTAGTTTTCTATGTTGTGTCATCTGTACTATTATTTGTCTGTTTGTCTTTTTATTTTTGGCCATGGCGTTGTCAGTTTGTTTTCGATCTATGAGTTTGACTGTCCCTCTGGTATCTTTCGTCCCTCTTTTCTGAGGAGAAAGGTACTGATGTTTATATATCTGTAGGTTTACAGTAGAGGTCTGTTGATATGACACCGTCCTTTATAGATGTAGTTGTGTCTAAGAAAGATATTTTAGAGTCGGAAATTTCATATGTAAATTTAATTGACTGGTGGGCGTTGTTTGCATGTCTGAAAAATCATCCAATTTTTGTTGGGATTCAATCCATTTCATGTCAACATCATCGATGAAACGGAACCAAGATAGAGGTTTGGATAAAGATGTTGAAATGATTTGTTTCTCTAATTTGTCCATGAAAATATTGGCGTAAGACGGTGCCATTTTAATTTCGTCCCCATCGCTGTCCCGTTTATCTGAAGGTAATGTTCACCATTAAAGGTGAAATTGTTGCATTTCAGAACCAGAGTAAGCAGCTGGACTAAACATTCGGTAGGTGGTTCTAAAGTGTTGCGCGAGTCCCATATTTCCTTACACGATTGTATTCCGTCATTATGAGGTATGTTGGTATACAATGAGGTGACATCTAAAGTGACAAGGAGAGTTTCCGGAGGAAGAGGGTTCATGGATTCCATTTTACGAAGGTAATCTATAGTGTATTGAATGTGAGAAGGAAGATTTTCTATATGAGATCTTAGATGAAAGTCTACGAATTCCAAGATTTTCTCAGTCGGGTGACCGTTTGCGTATACAATGGGTCTACCATGTGTATTTTGGGAAGAAGATACAATCGACCAAGCTTAGCGTTCTCTGGTTTTAAATATCTGATTGTATCCTCATCTTTTTGACCATCATTGTGCATGGTTTGTAACGCAGTAATAATTTTGGAACTAAACTCGGAAGTATGGTCACTCATTTTCCTACCATCACTTGTTTCCAGTAACTCAGGCTTCTGTACTGGACTCTTACAGTTTTAAGGAATTTTTTAATTATACCAGTTTAAATTATAGGGTTCTATTCATTTGGGAGGGATGTATAAGTACGCAGTCACGTTCAATTATTTAACCTTAGTCAAAATTTATTATTATTTTTTTAATCATTATCAAACTGCTATCTATTTGGTATGTTTAAATACGCAGCCTCTGTTTTAATTACTCTACCGTTGTCAAATTTGAAATATTATACTAGCTTGGATCGGTCAGTGCTGTTTATTGGGAATGTATTTCCACGCAATCGTTGTTGTAACATCTTAACTGTCGTCACCTTTGAAATTTTAGAGTTGTACCAGTTCATATCGCACATTACTATTTTTATTTGAAGCATATCTTTGCAGTCTCTGTTGTAAATAGCTACATTAACTACGTCATGTTTAAAAAAAAATTAGAATTGTACAAGCGTTTCAATGATGTTCAGTTTAAACTGTTTTATTGTATAAATTCCAAGATTGTAATAGTTTTATAATCAGTCTAGATTGATATGATTCATTTTACATCGTGATCATACTGGTGAAGGATATCTGTTATCCGAAATATTTAACATTTGTTCATTTTATTATTATTTTTTGGTGATGTTGTACCCTTTTAGACTTGTTATATATATATACACTATAGTTGTCACTACACATAGGCAGACATATACATATAATAATGTACAGTGATTGTATGCTTCTAAAAATAGATTAGCATCCTGTAATTATACTGAAGAGATGAGTAGATGATCATTTCTGTACACTAAAAGAATACTTCGTGTATTGTATCAGATATCCTTGTTTTATTCCTACGAGAAGGTAACACCTACGGTGTTGTCGTAGAAGTTAGAAATAAAAAGTACAGGTTCCAGGCCCGCCCTGGGAGGAAGTAAAGAAACAGATCTACTCTAACATCGTTAGATTGATTTTCTAGGCACTTTATATATATAAATATATAAGTCTAAATTGAAAACAACGTTCAAACCTATGATTGCGTTGGATAAAAACCGCAATTTTTATACGTGTGCATGCAAAACAAAAAACAAAAAAGACCAAAAAAGTGAAAAAGTATATTTTAACAAAACGCATTTGACTAGCAGGTCGAACAACGGATGTTCCTAAATCCTGCTGACTGCCATGGCGATTGCCAAATAAACGGATCACCAGATGTAACAAAATGGATCTTAGTTATTAATTTAATACCAAACAGAAAACAATAAACTTGCGGAAAAGATGGTATACCGCAAACATGAGGTGCAAAAATTGGTACACCATATCCGGATTTCGACAATTAATGTCTCTTCAGTGATGTCAGGAATCGAAACGGTATTTATATATATATATATATATACATATAAACAAGTCTAAATTGAAAACAACGTTCAAACCTATGATTGCGTTGGATAAAAACCGCAACTTTTATACGTGTGCATGCAAAACAAATTTCTTGGTATACATATATATATATAACTAAAAAATAAATAGCAAGAAAAGTTTTAACATTGCTGTATTGTCAAGCGCATTCATATATACATGTATTAGTACCGTTGCGCAAATCTTAAGACTTTTATATATTTTTTTCCCTATCTGCGCAGTATCGCCTATTGTAGACGATCCGGTACATATTAAATTTGCTGTTTGGTCATTTTATAAACACTTATATGTATAGAAAAAGAAAAAAAAATACTGCTGTTAATTCTGATCATTTAATTGGTGTTTGGATGTTGGGTTGAACATTATGAATAATGGGGGATAATTGAGGGTGTTACATTTGATACCATAACATACAAGCTTCACACGAGTTTCTATCGAAGGACAAGGTGCATTTAACCAAGCTCGGCCACGAATTTCCCTGAACATAAGTCAGGTAGCCCAAGAAACAATTATTTCTTATAAAACAGATGGCATTTTCAAACTTTTAAAGACGATTTTTTTCTAAACCGAGATGTTTTAAAGTATGGTGCGTTGTTTGCTCGTTCGTAAATTCCATGTGTAACTTCGCTCTCACCCTATATGGAATTTACTGACCCCATATATATCATATTATATCACTAGCACACTGTGTAACTAATAATATGTGTATAGTATCTTTGTGAATCGTTTCAATTGAAGCGACAACATTATTAAAAACCATTATTAATAAAACAACTCATAATTATGATTAAAACACGTGGTATGATTGCCAATGAAAAAAGTATCTGTCATATACCAAAGGACGAGAACAAATAGCTGTTTGTATGGTTTTTAATATATCATGTATCTGCAGATTCCATTATTTTTTTCTGATTATGCATTTAACTATTTAAAAAATGAAAGTTCGCTTTGTAATAACGAAAACATTTACAAGACAAACAAACAAAATAACATCAATTCAGATTCACAAAAATGTGTTTTAGACATACACGGTTAGATATTTTCTGTTATAGTCTCTTTCTTCCTATTATAGTTTTCAAGATAAATTCCAAAACTGCAATACATATGTAATGATGGTAATTTGATGTAAAATATAAAAGATAAAAAAACAACCTCAAATGAATATAACAAATTGCTCACGTGATCATCTGAAAAGGTACAATCAAGTTACTTCTAAAAATTATATGTTTATCCCACAAGCTAATGTAGTATTATGTAACCGTGGATATGTTCCGGACTATATGAGTATTTGGACCATAAGCGGCTGCGTATAGTCATGACCATATGCGTATACCCATACGATCCGACAATACGCGTATGGTAGGACCATATGAGTATTATACTCGTTTGGTTACTAACTATGAGTATTTAGACCATATAGGTATTTTTCAAATAAATTCTAACTTCCTTCGCAGGAGAACATAGCTCATTCTCAAGTTACTTACTGAATTCGTTTATCTTTACACATTGTATTAATCTTGGTGTATCTGTTATCTTGCCTTCGCTAGAATTAATTAAGAGCGTTTTATCTTGTCGACCTTTTCGTCCGCAAGTGAAACAACGGACGTTTTTGGGCATGGAACTTTTTCCTTTTTTCTTAGTGTTTAAATTATTATTTCAGAAACCAAATTTCTTCGAATCTCAACTTATTTTCACTGAATTTTGTGTTCTTTCTCCTTTTCATACAATTTTTCAGTAATTGTAAGATCGTATAAATACGAGCAAGAACACATTAAATAACTAAAAATAATTTGAAATACTTAAGAAATTTTAATATAATAAAAGAACAGAGTTCCAATGTTCCCCGCGATGCACATATTTTATATTTCCAAGGGGCATAACTCTTTTAGAAAAGTCGATCGTCCACCATTATAGAACTTGTCCGAGATATTGCTGGTATTAACCTATAGTATAAGTTTAATAAAAATCTGGCAAGAATTGTACCCGTGAGAGCGCTAACGAGGCCATTTTCCATAAATTTAATATTTCCAAGGGGCATAACTCTTTTAAAAAAAAGTCGATCGTCCACCATTATAGAACTTGTCCGAGATATTGCTGATATTAACCTATAGTATAAGTTTTATAAAAATCTGGCAAGAATTGTACACATGAGAGCGCTAACGAGGCCATTTTCCATAAATTTAATACTTCCAAGGGGCATAACTCTTTTAAAAGAAGTTGATCGGCCACCATTATAGAACTTGAACGAGATATTACTGATATTAACCTATAGTATAAGTTTTATAAAAATCTGGCAAGAATTGTACCCGTGAGAGCGCTAACGAGGCCATTTTCCATAAATTTAATATTTCCAAGGGGCATAACTCTTTTTAAAAAAATCGATCGGCCACCATTATAGAATTTGTCCGAGATATTACTGATATTAACCTATAGTATAAGTTTTATAAAAATCTGGCAAGAATTGTACACATGAGAGCGCTAACGAGGCCATTTTCCATAAATTTAATACTTCCAAGGGGCATAACTCTTTTAAAAGAAGTTGATCGGCCACCATTATAGAACTTGAACGAGATATTGCTGATATTAACCTATAGTATAAGTTTTATAAATATCTGGCAAGAAATGTACCTGTGAAAGCGCTAACAAGACCGGACGGGTGGACGGACACACGGACGCACGGCCGGCCGGACGGACGGACGCCCGGTATTTCCATGTCCCCCGCAACGTGTTACGCGGGGGACAATAAAAGCACCAAAATAAATTATAAAAAAGAAAAGAAAGAGAATTCAATGACCAAAATTCATTTGAGTTAAGCAAGTGACTTCTTGGTTAAGAGTTCATTTAGATATTTCTTGAAGTTATTTTCCATATGACATATTGAGTTTCGTACAAATGAAAGGACAAAACAGTAATGACCATGTAAAAGTGGTGTTACTATAATTCTTACTTGTAAGTAAAATTCACTTTATCTCTTTAATCATGTAACAATGTCCTCTTGCTCCTATCCTATATGATAATGATCATACGAGTATGGTCCAAATACGAATATGGTCCGGAACAGATATAAATGTCTTTAAGAAAATTAATTTCTATTTGATTCAAAAAGTCACTTAGCATATATATAGTTTGAAAGTTTAAACTCTTATAACCATTTCCTGAAGTAAATATTTAAAAGTTCTAACCTACTGTCCACTTAAAATAAATATCTAACTTAGTAATTGAATTAACACAAATGTCAATTAAGCCTAATATAAGGTAATCTAAAATTGTGTCCCAAATTGTGTAAAATGTAAATTAAATAATCATCAGATACCTTCCACGTTATATATTTGTTCCAAAACATATTTTAATTTGTGAATAAAATGGGTCCAATCAACAGTGGTGTTAAGGTCTAAAATAGAAAACATTAAAGAACCAAGTACATGTATCATTTGTATGGTTTGGACTTAAATAAAGATAATACTGATCTATTTGTTTTATTCACCAGGTTCGTAAACTTATATTTATTTTTTAATGTAACTTGACTAAGTAAAACTTTGAGTATGAATATTTGTCATCAGAGAAAACTTACTAAAAGTAATTTCTTAAATTCTAAATTAACCGTAAATATGATGATAAACTATTTCGATGAATTATGAAATTATAAACGTAATTTAATAGTTTTGAAGTTAAGATTCAAACTTAGAATCAAACTGTGAATAGAAAGAATGTGAAAACAGAGATCACATTGTCGCTCTGAAGAGATTAGCGGGGGAGGGGTTGCAATATCACAACACTGTCATCCTCTTTCCCTCAAAAGACATGGGTGACAATCGTTTTACCCTTATACGGAATCATTAAAAATTTCAGTTAATTGACTTTTTAGTATATCTTATCTTGGTGATAATTTTGGTTGTTTACAGTTTTCTCTCTATCTGTTATAAGGTTTCCATGATAATTCATAAAAAAGCAATGAGGAGGAAAATATTGTTTGCCACTTTGGTTGCCGTTTCCGGAGTCGGCGGTGTCAACCATTTGTTAAAGTTTGTGATTAGGTCAGTTTTACGGGAACCACCAATAGTAAATCAATGATATTTGGTATGAAGTTGTATAAGCATTAGCATATCTCATTTCTATGGAGATTATTTGGCCCCGCCCCTCAGTCATTGTCTTTTGACTTTGAAACTTTTGTATACTTTACATGTTAAGGCTGGTGATCGGGTCAGTTTAAGTGGAACCACTAATGGTAAATCAATGATATTTGGTATGCAGTTGTATAGGCATTGGTACATCTCATTTCCATGGAGATTATTTGATCCTGCCCCTCTTTCATGATCTATTACTTTGAAACGTTTATATTAAAATAAGGAGATGTGGTATGATTGTCAATGAGACAACTATCCACCAGAGTTCAAATGAAGTGGATGTAAGCAATTACATACAACCGTTCGGCCTTCAACAATAAGAAAAACTCATATGTTTTAATCGGCTATAAAAGGCCCGGACATGAAAAATGTGAAACAATTCAAATGAGAAATGAATTCACGATAACGGAATGAGCAGACAATAATTAGTGCATAGTTTACATGTTAAAGTTGGTGATTATGTCATTTCAAGGGGAACCACTCATGATAAGTCAATGATGTTTGGTCTGCAGTTGTATAATCATTGGGACATCTCATTTCCATGGACATTATCTGCCCCCCCTTTTTTCCCCCCCGTCATGGTCTATTGACTTTGAAACTTTCACATAGTTTACATGTTAGAGTTTGTGATTAGGTTGTTTAAAGGAGAACCACTTATGATAAGTCAATTGTATTCCGTTTGCAGTTATTTGTTATTTAGCCCTGATCCTTCAGTCATGGTTCATTGACCTTGATCATTTTGCATAATTTACATGTTAAAGTATTACTATTTTACATGTTTAAATTTTAATTTTTGCCTTTTACTGTCAAATTATATACAGGCGAGACATATCTATGTGTCAGATGTTTATTGCTGTTTCCATGTACTCTCTATCTATAATGGTTATTAAGTAATTAAAACAAATGCAGAAATTAGTAAAAATCGTCTTTAAGGACATTTACAAAATGTACTAAAATTAGGAGTTTAGTGATAATTTTGCTGACAATAGAAAGTAAGTACACCTTGAAATTCTGAGAAATTTTGACCTCGTAATATTTTCTCTATAAGTTTCATGTTATAGGACCATTACGTATCTATGATGAGTTTATTTGCATTTACAATCGCGTTCTATTTCAAGCCATGGCGACCGTGTTGGTTAATTTACATGAAGAAAAAAAAACACAATCGATAGACTAGTATCTAAAGATCATTCATCGCAAAGTTAAATATAAATCAAAAAGTTTACGACGACGACGACGGACGATAACAGATTGACGTAAAGTAAACTTTTCATCCAACAATCAATTATTGAATAGAATAAAATTTGAAAACTAGACTCTTTTTTTTTATCAAATATTATAAAATTATCATACTGTTTAATATAAAAGGTTACTCTGAAATTAATCGCTAATTGCATTTTTAAAGGCTGATAATTGAAAAACCTTTAAACAAAAATTAACTGAAAAATGCAACGTCTCTCAAGCGTATCTACCAGACGATGAGTGCTATTTTTTAATCAAATTATGGCTACTGGAGACAGCCAAATAAAGGGTTTTTCCCAAATGTTTAATGGTTACATTGTAGTACAAGACAAAATTTATATCAAAGAAAACATTTTGGTGTGCAAGGGGAATTTTAATTCAAAAATCACTTATTTTGTATGCTTCTTTTAAATCCTGACAAAATAACTCTCTCGTCTTTTCTAAACTGTTGTTTTTTAATGGAATATGAGAAAAATGCATGGTCGCAACTTCAATAACTTTGTATTTCCAGACATAGACATATCGAGTGTTACTCAAAGGCTTCTGAAGAATTTGATGTTGCTCACTTCATTCCAGGTTTTGTAAATCTTTGACAAATGTTCCTTATTCTTTTTAGAGCTTTTGTTTTATTATCGATAAACTTCGAAAACGACATGTCGAGATTCAATAAGGAGATTACGATTTTGAAATTGTGCATTTATTGAAACAATTGATAAGCTTATTTTAGGGTCAGTCAATTTTCCAAATGCTGATATCGATGGATGTCATTGGATAAACCAAGCTTAATATTTATCCTTTGTTTACAAATATTAATTCTAATGCAATAATAGAAAACTAATTTAACGGATAAAAACGACATCGAAAAATTGTCGGAAAAATGTTTCTATCAAAAAGTAAAATCACAAAAAATACTGAACTCCGAGGAAAATTCAAAAAGGAAAGTCCCTAATCAAATGGAAAAATCAAAAGCTCAAACACATCAAACGAATGGATAACAACTGTCATATTCCTGACTTGGTACAGGCATTTTCTTATGTAGAAAATGGTGGATTTAACCTGGTTTTAAAGCTAGCTAAACCTCTCACTTGTATGACAGTCGCATCAAATTCCATCAATTCATTGTTCAAAAGATATAAATTATAACAGAAAAAGTAACTCCTAGGAATCAACTGTTATTGTCAAGTTCTATCAACAGCAATAGCACGAGGACTTTATTAAAATTGGCGTTTTCCCATAGTTACTGACAGGTAGATTGAGTATTTTAACCCTTTGACCGCGCTAGGGAAATATATGTCCCTCGTCAGGTCAGAAGACCGTTCTATGCGCATATCTGTCAGTCGTTAGAATATAAAAACGAAAATTTACCCATCAAACTAAGGAATAGTCCTAACTTTTACTACTTGTATACAAATTATAACATATATTTTAAGAGCCTTAGAGTTTTAAAATTTAGGAACTGATTACCCTTCCGGAGCACCTGGGCTCATCCCCGATTTTTGGTGGGGTTCGTGTTGCTCAATCCTTAGTTTTGTATGTTCTGTTTTGTAGAGTATGTTATGCTTCTGGTTTTTTTTTAATATTCAACTACATTAAAAGGTTCAAGTTGACTAGTGAAAAAAAATATCTGGTTACATGTATGGCTGCTAAAACTGCCCAAAAATATTTAAAAACTTGGGAGTGTTTTGACGACTAATATTTGAAATGACACTATGTTACTAAATTGGCTTGATTTAAGTTCATTGTTTACAATTTTTCGCCAGCAAAAGCGGGATTATCCTTTGCTTCATACGTCATGTATTTCTTGTGTTGACTTCTATACTCCTCCGACATGAACAATTGTTCAACTTCCTCTAGTGTCTTATTCTTAGTTTCTGGTAACATGAAGTATAAAACTATCAATCCTAATAGAGATATTCCACAAAACAAGTAAAATGTTCCTGTAAAATATATGAAATGTAACATAAAATTATAAAAGTAAGACAGTTACCCCAAAAAGAGCGAGACCGGTTGCGTCTCCAACAATCTTATACATGTAACATTTAATCAAACACATCAAGTTATCAAGTGGTAAAATTGTACAAAATCAATGCTTTTTATGCTGATGTTGTAGTCGTTTACATATTTGTTCTTAAGTCATTGGTGGACAGTTGTCTCATTAGCAATCTTATCGCAACACCGTATACTTATTTATATATATACTTTTTAAATTCAAAGAGACATTGATTTCTGCCATTTTTTTTACATAAGCATGAATCAAGTACATAACTTTTGAAACACAATGTTTAGTGAAATTCCTTCTTTTCCCAATAATCTGTCTTACGACAAAAAAACTGTATTGGGGATGCTGTGGTCTGTTTTACTGTTCAGTACTTTTAATGGTTCCTGTTGTCTTTTTTTTTCTAAGTTATGTTACGTTGTAAGACGAAATATGCGAGTTTACGTTCCGAATAATCTATTGTAAGACAAAATAGACTATTTTCCTTTCTTTTACAAAGTCCTTTGTGTATTTCAAAATGTTTTGCTGCTATGACCACGTTAATTTGTGCATAAAATTTTTCGATCTTAATAAAAAGGAAAAAAAAAATGTTGTGGATAACATCAAAATAGAGGCGAATATATTTTGTGTATCTATTTAATTGTGAAATGAAATAAAACAGAAAGCATGAATAATAAACACTTACCGTATGTAGTAATGGATTCAAGTAGTGACAAAAATGTGAAAGACACAATTAGATTGGCTATCCAGTTAACGGCAGTACTTATTGAAATTGCAGTTCCTCTGGCCCATATTGGGTATATTTCCGAATTAACTGTCCATGGCATAGGACCCAGTCCTAAATTGACAAGATGTTTTTTTTTATCATAAATGCAACACGATAAGATATTATGTTAAACAATCCTGAAATAATGTAACGTCACAGTACCCAAATTCTTCCGAGTACCCAAATTGCACCAATCATTAGCAAAAATAGCAACAGAAATCTTACAAGTTTTCGTAGAGACTAAACAATTTGTGTTTTTATGATTTGAAATTATGCAAGTCTTTCAACATAGGTAAATATATTTAAATATACACAAAGCGTTCACAGTATATATCAACAGATGAAGTATTCACTCCAAAAAGTAAAATCTATGGAAACATCGCCGTGTGACGTCCACAAAAAGTCAACTTTTAAAAATGAGCGATTGAAATATGTTACAGGCATCAATTTCTTAAAAAATAAATAATAAGCATGGACTTTTGGCAAATTATTCTAAATATTTGAAGAAATTAAACAATACATCAGTTTACAGATGTGAATTTTAGCATGGATGCAATTTGGGTACTCCTCATAACAGAATCATAGATCGTTTGGAGGTCGGTTCAAACCAATTTTTCAATGATTCAATATGGATTCAAAACTAAATTGATTGAACTATATAGTATATAAGGATACATCTTCAAAATAAACACAGAATGGAAACTTTTTTCTGGATCATAAATACACGTAGGTGACAAAACTGTCAAAATAGGTTTCAATTTGGGTACCCTCACGTTAACCATTACATGCAGTTACCTGCTAATTTCAAACATACATATGGTTTAGTTTAATGTTCATCACAAAAATCTCAACAAGAACAAAAACACACATTGCAGTTTATCAGTAAAATATCAAACAATTGTGAAAAATTATCCAAAGTTAATTGAAATTTATAGGAATGGAACAGGAACCTCAGCAATATTTCTAAAAAGATATTATTTCAGATTAGAAGCATTCTATTACATATTGTAATCGTAACGTGTATCTCCTTTCTCTGCCTTTTACCAAATATTCGAAAAAAATATTCTTTAGTCCAAAAAAATAGTATACATTTGAGCCAAAATTTTATGATAACCAACATGTTGGTTCTTTAGATTGCTCTTTAATGAAGCATTGTCTTCATCTATGTTTTGAACACTCATAGTCTGGTATTGAAGTAAAATAGAGTCCAGCGTCACATATATCATATGGCGCATATGTAATTTTACCATTTTGTCTCCTTTTAATTCCTTTATCATCACCACATTGAAAGACTGATTCTAACTAAATACTACAAAGAGCCTTAATCGCTCTTTTAGTAAAAATATGCCATATTGAAATTAACATAAGACAAGATTATTTACAAAATTTCTATTAATTTCTATAGATCCGTTATTGTTTAACATTTTTGGGGTGTCAGATTTCTGTTTTTGAAAATAAAAGACAACAATGCTATAATTGTCAAAAATGTCATTTAAGGGCAATACGTCATATAAGGTATCGATCAATTATTTCATGCATTTTGACATTTTTTTAGATCTTGTTTTGTTGACCATTTTTGTTGTTTCTGTTTATGTATGATACTTTTCAAAATAGAATTACTGTGACTTGACTACAGGTGTTGCTGTTTACCTTTTCCTATTTTTCAACCAGATTGTAAAATTGACATTACAATTGGGACATTTAAATTGACCAGTTGGTATTGTTAGAGTTGAGTCTACCTTGATGCTACCTGTACTTTTTTTTATTCACCTAACCCAAACTTACAGCATGCTTTTTTCCTGAAGTTTTTCTTCACTTAGGGTTATTCTATTATAAAATTGATAGGGAAGAAAATATTATTAGTTTTCATTGTTTTAAATCCCTTATTAGATGATTTCTTTAATTTGACCCAAAAATCTAGACCAGTAAAAGATTTTCTAACTGTATGTCAATATGTATGAAAATTAAAACTGTTTTTAAATAATAAATGAATGTAAATAGTGTTGTACCCTTATACATAGTATTGTCCAGTTGTCAGTGAGACGAGAAATAGCAATTCATGTGTTTTCAGTTTCAGTTTTCAGATGGATATGTTATGCATTTCTTCATATATCTATTCAAATTTTTCATTTGGAATATTATTCAAAGTGTTTGAAATCAATTGGAAACCGATGTGCATTACATAGTGGAATTTATTTAATTTGAATTCACTTCTTAGATGCCATATAATTTTGCTTCTTAAAATGTGACTTGTTTTTTTACAAGAATGGATTGTCATGAATTTATCAAGGAGGAAATAATTCATTCAAAATGTGTTGTGCGGCTTATACATGATGATGTACATGTAAAATTCGAAATAATTTTGGAGTATAAGGCATATAGGTTTATCTTTGAAATTTATTAGGATTTTTGTGCATAAAAAGACTGTGTTCACTCAAGGGAATTCACTTTTTATAAGATGGGATTTAGTTAATCTAAAAGGTAAATAAAAATCAAAAATGGAATGCAAGTAGGAGAAATAAGTTTATCCAACATGTTTCTGTGGCTTTTAAATGTGATTTTGAAAATAATCATTATAAAATTCTGGATCTAATATGAAGATGATGCACCTGTTTAAATGGGATATATATATCATAGAAAATGAAATAACATGTGAATACAGTGGATATAGTCAAATTTAGTGATAAAGTGAAAAATAAAAGTAAATTTTTCCAAAATATTCATAACATGAGGATAACAATTTTGAACGTGATATTAGAAATAATCAGTATAAAATTCTGGATCTTATATTGTTTAATTGTATCATATATAATGGGAAATGAAATAAAAACTGAATACTATGGATATAGTAAATTCAAGTGATATAGTGAAAAAAAAACTCCAAAAAATGTATAAAGTGAGGATAATTATTTTGAATGTGATATTGGAAATAATCAAAAATTACAAATTTCTGGATCTAATATAAAGACTTGGCACCTGTTTAATTGGAATATATATAATTGGAAATTAAACAGAATACTTTGGATGAAGAAAAAAAATCTAGTGATATAGTGAAAAATGTTAGAAAATATTCCAAAAAGTTAATAAAATTAGGAAAATGTTTTAAAATCATTTCAAATAGTGAAACTGGAATACCGGATGGGATATCAAATATCAGTGTCTATAAATAAAAGTTTATTCATAACCATTTTTTTTTTATTTTCACTATGCATAAACACTTTGTATAAGGCCCATGTCAATAAGTATTGAACAAATATCTAAATGAAGGAATACACACATGTGTCCTGGTGTCTATTAATCCTGGAAAATTATGAAAATTATGAAATAATTAAGATTTCCACAAGAGTAAAACAAAATTTTGAGTTATCTCCCAAAAGAGTAAAAGAAATAAAAGAGGTCTTTTCAACAATATAAAGGAAATCCAAGCACTCATAGTATTTGTCTATTAAAACATTAAGAGGAAAAGTAGTGCATTATATGACATGCAATTAAATACCTTGCAAGAAAAAAACATATACATTCTTCTTGTTCAAAGTTTTTGAAATAGTAGTAAATAAAAATCTCTTTTTCCTTCTAAATTTTGTGTTTCTTTAGCAATTGTATGGTCAATTACTTCAAGGAATACATTTATTTCTATGAAAAAAAGACTGTAATTATAATGTTTATTTCCTTTATAAAAATAAGGAGATGAGGTATGATTGCCAATGAGACAACTATCCTCCAAAGTTTAAATAAAGTGGATGTAAGCAATTATAGGCAACCGTACGGCCTTCAACAATGAGAAAAACCGATACCGTATAGTCGACTATAAAAGGCCTGTTTGCACCTGTCCTAAGTCAGGAATCTGATGTTCAGTAGTTATCGTTTGTTGATGTGGTTCATTAGTGTTTCTCGTTTTTATATAGATTAGACCGTTGGTTTTCCCGTTTGAATGGTTTTACACTAGCAATTTTTGGGACCCTTTATAGCTTACTGTTCAATGTGAGCCAAGGCTCCGTGTTGAAGACCGTACTTTGACCTATAATGGTTTACTTTTTTAAATTTTGACTTGGATGGAGAGTTGTCTCATTGGCACTCTTACCATATCTTCTTATATCTGTTTTATGAATCTCTAATGAAAACATTAGGAGATGAGTTGTTAAAAAAATCTGCAGTTTTTAACAAATTTTAGAACATGAAATAAATTTGTGGTCATACTCCAGCTTTATTTATACAATGTATACTAATTTATACTGTATATGCATGTTATGTTTTTTCAATAAAGACAAAAATTGAAGCCTGAATGCCACATGGATAACTTTTGAAAGACCTATTCCAATTTCACTACAACAGTAAAAATTGAACAGGTGAAGTGATAGGACAGCATCCAGGTAGACTCTAAATGCATGATTGATCATCTATTCATCAACTCTCACAATAGCAACTTGTCAATTTAAATGTCCCAATTGAATTGTCAATTTTACAATCTGGTTGAACAATAGGTAAAGGTAAACAGCAACACCTATAGTCAAGTCACAGTAAATAAAAGAAAACAAATCGTCGTTTAAGAGCAATTGTAATTCCCATAGTGGGTTAATTGATTTTTTCAGTTATATGTCATCTATTTAGATCTAAAATTGCTGATTGTGTTTGCTCTTCACAGTTTCTGTCTGTCTATATAATAACAGCTATCAAGATGATCGACAAAAAAGTATTTTTATGGCCTTTCCCCCTTTAAGGAGTCGATAAATTATTTTTATACTAGTACATGTAACTTGTAATTTTTTAGATTTGTTCCTTACACTTTTTGCTGATTACAGTTTCTTCCAGTCTATAATAGTTTTCAAATTGATAGACAAAAATATTTGAATCGGTCATAACTCGTCATTTAAGGAACGTAACTCCTGTAAAGAGATGTCTGCTAATTTTGGTACCAGTAGGAAAGGTAGATATTGATATTTTAAAGTTTTTCGGAAGTGCCATATTTTGTGTATCTATTTCTGTTTACACGATATAAGACAATCACCTGCATTTTACCCATATGTTCCATTTTGAACCCATAGTGAAAATGATTTTTGGTAGAGCAGAACAAGATTAACAAACTTTAAACTAGATACCCTATGGATCAATCACATAAAGTTTTATTTTACTTGTTTTAGTAGTTTAAGAGGAGAAAATCTTTGAAAAGGTTTATGGACGACAGACGACAGACAACAGACGACAAACGATGGTCGCCAGATGATGGCAAAAGCTCGTGATTACCATCGGCCAAATTAGCTAAACACAAGATATCGTTCTGGTCGCGAAAGTACGTTTAACATACAATATTTTCATTTCTCTTAATTTCAAGTGAACAGGAACTCAATTTGCATTTACGACCCAATTTAAATTGTCCACTTTTTTCTCTTTCTGAGATTCTGAATGATGACAATACGAAAATAAACAAAACAAAATGCTCAGTTGTGATTATTTGACACGTGTCTGAATGACTGAAAGAATTTATTTGACAATTTTTTTATTTTTATTGTTAAATTAGTGTAAAAAATTACTTAAATATACATTACTATGATAATGGATATTCCGAGACTTGTCTTTGTTTTGGTTTATGTTTTCCTCGTTTTATCCAAAATTTGAACTTGGTATGAAGCGCCTAGCTATTCGGTGATTCATTCATACAACATTATACAATTGTACGTATTTCTTGTCAATTATTTTCGCCTTTTAATTTCTTTAATATCACCACACTGAAAGACTGATTCTAACTAAATAAATACTTACTACACAGAGCCTTAGTCGCTCTTTTAGTAAAAATATGCAATATTGAATTAACATAAGAAAGATTATTTACAAATTTCTATTAATTTAACAAGGTGTCATTTTTGCAATACTACTTTTGTTTTATCAAAGTACCATAACTCCCGTTAGAAATGGTACAATCAAACTGAAAGTATAGTGTTACAGTTTAGGGGTAAGAATATTAGAGATGTTTGTATGCAATATTATTTAATTTAGAGTACATGCTCAGTTCCATGTTCTTGTTGTTCGTATTGTGTATGAAATATTGATATTACTATTTCATGCGTAAATTATATTGTTATTACTATTTCATGTGTAAATTATATTGTTATTATGAAACACTGTGACCGAAAAGACAGTACCAGTGAAGGTTCAGAACATACTTGTCTAAAACCAGGGCAATTAAAAATGACAAAACAGATGATATTGAACCTATAGAAATTTCTGCCAACTGGGTAGGTAGTAAACCCAAGTCTGAATTAAGAAAGGCCCAAATGAAAGATCATGTGATCAAATCTGTAGTTAATTGGGTGACAAATAACAGAAGGCCTACTTGGCAGGAAATTTTCTATTTAAGTAAGACACATAAAGCTCATTGGACCCAATGGAAACGTTTAACCCTGCGTTTGTTCCCTGGGTGATGGAATTTTATACAGGAAATGGGTGAATATGTCTATCCATAATACCAGCCTGCAATATGTACTACCAAGCTGTCTTCATCTTGAAGTATTGGAAATGCTTCATAATGACCCTGTAGCAGGAAACATGGGCACAACCCGTATCAAGATTTTATAAATAGGTATTGTCAACAATGTGTTGATTGTCAGAAACGCAAAGTTTCGTCTAAGAATACCAGGGGAGCCATGAAGACATATGTGGTGGGTGAAACCATGGGCCAGTTGGAATTTTTTCCCTGACTTTCTCTGATCTAGCTATATATATATATACGAACAATTAGCATGTTCCAGAGAGGTATACAGACAGTAAAAAAATAAATTGAAGTTGGTACTCCAGGAATTTATTCGCATAGCAACATGTTAAACCAATTTTACACCAAGCTTCTATAGCCTGCTGTACTCGTGTTTGCTACTTAAGGGGGGGGGGGAATGATAACATTGAATGGAAGTTTTGTTTTTTATTTCACCTTATTTTTATTTTTACTATTTACCAGAACATTTTTCCGTGAATCCATAATTGATAGCGTCTTTGCTAAAATGGGACAAACATTGAGAAGATCTAGTTTTTAGTGTTTACAGGGGAGGTAATATTTTGTCACTAGATTTCCCACTGTACCTGTCAACAACAAGGTAAGTTTTTAATCAGTTTATATACATTGCTCTTTTTTATAAACCATGTAAATGTAGTAAGAAGGTAGACATAATCACCTTTCTTTTTCCAATTGAATGTATCGATACGTTAACTTAAAAAAGTAAAAGTACACACTTGACCTAGTTATTACATATCTGATCTAATAAGTGTACCAGATCATTATTGATATCTGGTTCTTTATTTTGTAAATGATTTAAACGTAAAACGATATTTTCTTTTAGTTCTCAATAAAATTGTCTAATAATTCTATTATTGCAAGTGATGTGTTCAAGCTTTATTAGATTTCGAAGTTTCCATAGTGTCCATTCGGCTATGCATATTAGGATATTGCCAAATATAATTTCCTTTAAAGGCCTGTCATAAATACCTCTCTTGTAGAATTATTCATGTGTCAAGCGTACTTTTGTGAATATAGTTTTTAATTCTAATATTAAAGGGTAGATCTTTTTACAATTATAATTAAGATGATTTTGTGTTTCAATGTGATTTTTGCAAAAATAAAAGAATGCTGAAATCGATGTAGTCTAGATTCGGTGTAAATAATGTTGTGAATGGACTTCCAATGGAATTCACAAATTCAATTTTTTATACGGAGATTTCTTAAATAACCCTAAACCGATTTCCAGCCGATACATATAGCAAACTCAGTTTCCCATCTTAATTGTGCCTTAGGTATGGTATTTTGATTAAGTAGTACGTGTTGAATATCTTTCGGTTTTATTTTTCTTGTTTTAGTAGTTTAAGAGGAGAAAATCTTTGAAAAGGTTTATGGACGACAGACAACGGACAACAAACGATGGACGCCAGATGATGGCAAAAGCTCGTGATTACCATCGGCCAAATTAGCTAAACACAATATATCGTTCTGGTCGCGAAAGTACGTTTAACATACAATATTTTCATTTCCCTTAATTTAAAGTGAACAGGAACTCAATGTGCATTTACGACCCAATTTAAATTGTCCACTTTTTTCTCTTTCTGAGATTCTGAATGATGACAATACGAAAATAAAACAAAACAAAATGCTCAGTTGTGATTATTTGACACGTGTCTGAATGACTGAAGGAATTTATTTGACAATTTTTTTATTTTTATTGTTAAATTAGTGTAAAAATTTCTTAAATATACATTACTATGATAATGGATATTCCGAGACTTGTCTTTGTTTTGGTTTATGTTTTCCTCGTTTTATCCAAAATTTTAACCCCAAACCGATTTCCAGCCGATACTTATAGCAAACTCAGTTTCCCATTTTAATTGTGCCTTAGGTATGGTATTTTGATTAAGTAGTACGTGTTGAATATCTTTCGGTTTTATTTTACTTGTTTTAGTAGTTTAAGAGGAGAAAATCTTTGAAAAGGTTTATGGACGACAGACAACGGACAACACACGATGGACGCCAGATGATGGCAAAAGCTCGTGATTACCATCGGCCAAATTAGCTAAACACAATAAATCGTTCTGGTCGCGAAAGTACGTTTAACATACAATATTTTCATTTCCCTTAATTTAAAGTGAACAGGAACTCAATGTGCATTTACGACCCAATTTAAATTGTCCACTTTTTTCTCTTTCTGAGATTCTGAATGATGACAATACGAAAATAAAACAAAACAAAATGCTCAGTTGTGATTATTTGACACGTGTCTGAATGACTGAAAGAATTTATTTGACAATTTTTTATTTTTATTGTTAAATTAGTGTAAAAATTTCTTAAATATACATTACTATGATAATGGATATTCCGAGACTTGTCTTTGTTTTGGTTTATGTTTTCCTCGTTTTATCCAAAATTTTAACCCCAAACCGATTTCCAGCCGATACTTATAGCAAACTCAGTTTCCCATTTTAATTGTGCCTTAGGTATGGTATTTTGATTAAGTAGTACGTGTTGAATATCTTTCGATTTTATTTTACTTGTTTTAGTAGTTTAAGAGGAGAAAATCTTTGAAAAGGTTTATGGACGACAGACAACGGACAACACACGATGGACGCCAGATAATGGCAAAAGCTCGTGATTATCATCGGCCAAATTAGCTAAACACAATATATCGTTCTGGTCGCGAAAGTACGTTTAACATACAATATTTTCATTTCCCTTAATTTAAAGTGAACAGGAACTCAATGTGCATTTACGACCCAATTTAAATTGTCCACTTTTTTCTCTTTCTGAGATTCTGAATGATGACAATACGAAAATAAAACAAAACAAAATGCTCAGTTGTGTTTATTTGACACGTGTCTGAATGACTGAAAGAATTCATTTGACATTTTTTTTATTTTTATTGTTAAATTAGTGTAAAAATTTCTTAAATATACATTTCTATGATAATGGATATTCCGAGACTTGTCTTTGTTTTGGTTTATGTTTTTCCTCGTTTTATCCAAAATTTTAACCCCAAACCGATTTCCAGCCGATTCCCATTTTAATTGTGCCGTAGGTATGGTTTTTTGATTAAGTAGTACGTGTTGAATATCTTTCGGTTTAAAATTTTTGGGAGTTATATTAATACCTGAAATTGTGTACAGATCTAAGTTGTCTAATTTAATTAACAAATTGACCTGCTGACTCGGTAAACTGTTTATACCCCTTAGTATATCTATGTACATTTTAGGTATATCATTTTTAATTTTTGAATATTCGGCTATGCAACTCTTTTATCAATAAGTCGGTTATATATAGAATCACAGTTTTGAAAAGTATTTGTTTCAAGATTCCATATGTTACTAATAGTTGTTATTTTACTCTTGCTGAACGATTTAAAATATATAGATTTTCTTTTGAATTTAATATCATAGTTACAAAAAAGTCGAGTTTTCAGTATTTCTTCCTTCGTATAAGGTGTATATGTTCTGATAAAGAGTTAAGGGCATTTATATAGAACGGAGGAATTGATGATAGACTAGAACTAAATACATCTGTGCATCTACATAATAAATACTCTTCATCAAATATTACATCAAAATTTTTTAACCAGTTTTTACCCGAAATATTCCAAGTTTCTTCATCTGAGTGAATGATCTTATATAAACATTTTATTTGTCTACTCTTTACAAAAGAACAAAAATGTTAATCATACCAATCCCTCCCTTTGTAGTGTCTAAGCAACAAACATTCCTATCTATTTGGTTAACTTTATCATTCTAAATAAACGCCCAAAAGAGTTTGTTTATTTCGTTTAAATATTGGTTTGGAATCCCACGACGTCAATTTCAACCCCTGTTAAGGACAATATCATACTTTTTACCATAAGAGTTTTGTCGGTGAAGGTCAGATTTCTGGTTTTCCAGACCTTCAGACAACTTTTTATTTTATTGATTTTATCACTGCAAATCATATTATCGTCTATTTCATATCCATGATGGACCCCTAGAGTTTAAAACAGTTTTTCACCCATATAATTTTAGTAAACCTAGGTTTTTTGCCTTTTAACCTCCCTATAAACATACCTTTTGTTTTATCGTAGTTAATTCTAGCCTCAGAAGCAAATTCGTATATTGTTAAAATTTCAAATGACTTTTCAACTAATTTTTCGTTTTTATTCAATAATTGAGTGTCATCTGCAAAGAGACTGATTTTTGTTTCATGAGTATATGTATTAGCAGGTAACTTAATGCCTTCAATGTCTCTATAAGCCCTTATTGCCCAAGCCATTGGCTCAGCTTGAATAGAAACAAATCCATTTGTTTTAATGCATGTTTAATGCATGTTTTTGAATCTTTTAATATCATATTTATCCACATACAAAATTTCGGTCCAAAATTAAATTTTTGCAAACAAGCTAGGACCCATCCCCATTATATTCGATCGAAAGCTTTTTGCTGATCTAAGTATACAATAACCCCCTCTTCGTCTTCTACATCAATGTAGTGTATTATATCTTGGATTAATCTGTTTGCTTCACTGATATTTTAACCTTTACGAAACCTTTTTGGTCTGGATGTATTAATTTGGGTAAGACATCTTTTAATCTGAATGATAAGATTTTAGCTATTAATTTTTAGTCACTATTAAGTACAGTTAATGTTCTCCAATTTTTTAAGTTCTCTCGTTCGCCCCCTTTAAAAAGTAAAGATATCATTCCTCTACTTTGTGATTCACAAAGCGAATCACTTTCAAAAATTTCATTTACTAAATCTGTAAATTGGTCCTTAATAACATCCCATATATCTGATAAAAGTTGGCTATAATACCATCTTCACCAGGAGACTTGTGAATTTTAAGACTTTTTACAGCTTGTAAAATCTTAGAGTATTCTATATTTTTTTTCTAAATTTGATTTTTCGTTTTCCTCTAATGTGCTTTCAATAAACTGTAGTAGCCAGTTACCTTTTTCCTCGTCCCAACCCTCGCTTTTAAATACTTTTTCGTAAAATTTGAGCTGTTCATCTTAAATAGAATCGATATCAGATTCAAAGGTACCATCTTCCCATTTTATCCTATTCCACAATTTACTTTGCCCGTTGGATTTTTCTAAATGAAAGAAGTACCTGGAAGATGTTTCCTCTTCTTCAAACCATTTACATTTAGATCTTATCTTAGCAGCTTCAGATTTCTTTTCGTAAATTTCTTTTAATGTTTTTTTCAAGTTCAATGATCTTTGCTAATTTGTTATTGACCGTGTCAGATTTGAGATGCTCAAGTTCGTTTTCCATTTGTTTAAGTTTTTATCATTTACATTTAATTTGGCGAATATTTCCACACATAACGCCCGTATATAGTGCTTGGTAACGTCCCACCAATTTCTTAAATTTTTGTAATGAACAATTTTTGATTTATGGTCTTCCCACATTGTTAGAAAGGCGTATTTGAATTCTTCGCTCTAAATAGTATTTTCATTCATAACCCATACCCCTGGTCTACCTCATTCAAACTTATTTTAGCACTTACTAAATCATGGTCACTAAAGGGAAAGTGAGTAATTTTTACATTTGTCATTTTATTAAGAAGATCTTTGCTGACTAACATGTAATCAATTCTTGATTGTGTATAAGTCATATGGAAGGTATACCTTCTACATTATGTAGCTTCAGGGTTTAAAGTTCTCCAAGCGTCGCATCAATTATTTTTATTAATCATATACTTCAGTTCGTCATGACTTATGTCATTACGAGAATGGACCGGATATCGATCACAGTCCTTATAAGGTACACAATTAAAATTTCAACATTTACAGCGGAATTATCAAATGAAAGTGATTTTAAAAAACGTTTTCTTTGTTCGCCGTCATTTGGGGAATAAATGCATCGTAATGATAATTTTATTTATTCGTTAAAAACTTCAAAATGAATCAATCTGCCTTGGTCATCTTAAAGATATTCTGTAAAATTATTATTCAATAATATATAGCTACACCACGAGAGTCATTTGAACCGCAGTTCCAAGTGCTATTGCCCCCAATTATTTTTTTTTCATTCCCTTTTCCATTTTTCAGTTGTATCTGTACAGGAATGAGTTTCCTGTAAACATATAATATCGTAATTTCTATTACTTAACCATTGAAATACATAATTTCTATTCTTTTTATAACTTATCCGTTAACATTAATACTTGCTAGTTTTAAAGGAAAACTATCTGAATTTTATATATAAAAAAATAGTTTTCGAGTAATCATTTTGTTTTTGACCTCGTGTTTGACCAAAGAACTTTTATTTTTCATATATTATTTTAAAATAATCTGGATTTGCGTTTGCCCTCATATTTATTATTAGAGCACTTCAAATGTTTACAATCAGAAATGTCACGTGACAAATAATCGGTAACCAATATTAAATGTTTTACAGTAATTTTGCTTACTCGATCGTGACAAAAAAGTGTATTGCGTCGCATAAGCCATATTATCAAGAAAAATACAAATATAACGTTTTTGAATTCGGTGTAAACAGTGATATTATTACACCGAAATGACAATACATATACTATGAACAGACAAATAAATTGACATTTACATACAAATATATTGACATTTACGTACATATATAACATTTACATCATAATACAATTCACACATATACGCAAACAAATACGGTGGACAAACAAAAAATATATAAGCAAATACAAAATTAAGTTAATAAATGACATATATTTTGGTAGTTTATAAAGTTTTATATATATATATATATATTTTAATTTGAACAAGTCTTAAGTTGAAAACAACGTTCAAACCTATGATTGCGTTGGATAAAAACCGGAATTTTTATACGTATGCATGCAAAACAAATTTCTTGGTAGAGGGGTCTAAATACAGCACAAATATCATTTTCCATAAGACCAAAAAAGTGAAAAAGTATATTTTAACAAAACGCATTTGACTAGCAGGTCGAACAACGGATGTTCTGAAAAATTATATTTTAATTTGTATACCTTTCCATTTTTTACAAATATTAAAAATAAAAAGTACAACCGGTTAAAATAAGGATCTGCTTTGAAAACGTAAGATATTAACTTCCACCAAGAGAGTCTTGTTTGGTTGGTCGTTTACTTTGTCTGCAGAGGAAGGCGTTGTTCTTGAATCACTCCTGTCAGTGACGGTACGTTTCCGTTCTATAACTGGGGTTTCAAGGACAGATGTTGGTGTATAAAGTAAAATCACAAAATACTGAACTCCGAGGAAAATTCAGAAAGGAAAGTCCCAAATAAAGAAATTTGCTATCAAAGCACACATTTTGTCTTTTCCTTCGGGACTTATATGGACACCACTTACGTCACTTGTGTCGAATATTGTTCGTACAGTAATTCCCGATTTACAAAACTCACCGTCGATATCAACGTAGTATAGTTCCTCGTCTATTGAATAGAAATTTTTAATGAAGGTATTAACTAAGTTAGTTGTCTCGTTTAACTTTGTGATGTTGTGACCTTTGCTTTTGCGGTGCAAAACACTGCAGATACCAATATGTATCTTGGGAAAAGTTTCTTTGACTTTCGCTATTGCTTTAGTGTAAATAATATTCACATGATCACTGTCATCTCGGTTTTTTGTTATGTCATTTGTCCCAAAACACAGTGCAATTTTGTTTATATGAGTGAATGATGGATTAATTTTCTTACGACCTAAATTTATACACATGTCTATATCGTCCAGAGTGGCTCCGGAGATTGACGCATTGACAACATTTTGCTGAAAGTCACCAAGAAGTTTGGCATTTGATGCACCAATAATGAGGTTTACCCTGTCTTTTATATGTTCGATGATTTATGTGTAGGGTGCATTGTGTGAGATGGCTTGACACCAGTTTCAGCAATTGTTTCATTTTCATTAAGCGAAGGTAATGTTTCGTTAATTGTTGTCTCAATGGACGTTTCACATGTAGATTTATTTTGCTCATTCTGCATCGATTGACGACCTTCTAATATTTCGGATGTTTACGGACCAAAGTCATGTTTTGCCTTTTCAAAAGCAAAATTTTCACATTCTGATCGATTGTGACCATCCTGTTTGCAAAAACTGCATGTTGGCTGATTTTAGCAATCCCTAGCAATGTGACCATTCTGTGTGCAATTATAGCAATATTTTTGTTCCTGTTGTAGCTTGGGGTTTTGAGGACAGGCGTACCAAACGTGATTATAAGATTTGCAGTATTTACATTCTGTATGATGATTGTCTGCAAAACGACGAAGTTTGTTCTGTTCGGTAATGTGGACTGACAGTTTAATTTGTATGTACCTGGTCCCATTTTCAATGGTCGTACCTTTGATATACCCCTTTGAACAGATGGTGGAATAACATTTCCGAAACGAAGCATCTGGGTTGCAAAAAAGCAATTATCTAGTTCGTATGGTAAGTCTTTTACAGTGACATTTGTAATATTTTTCTGAACATCATAAAATGAAACTGATCTGTTCTTTAATGTTATTCCACTTGTTAAAAGATTTCCCTTAGATTCAAAATCTTGTAGAGATACTATGCAGTTAGTTTCCGTAAACTGGATAGATTTCACATCATCTAGACTTATAATTTTCTTTATTTCCCCTAAAACATCATCGTAGGATGTCCTTCGGAAATATTTTGTACTAAACTGTATGGAAAAATCTCTTCTGGTAGGGGACATTATGTTTAGAGTTTGTTTAGAGTTGTGAGTATATTCCAGGAATGCATGTAAACAAGTCAGGTTTATACCAAATACTACCAAAATGTCACAAACTTTTGTAGAATCAATGGCAAACCACTTCCTGACGATATAATCCTGAAGATAAGAGTCCAGATCAAGCAAATAATAACAGTTTTTCGAATTTTTCCCGAACCTCAAAAAACACATCTTCATAACCAAGGGACATAATTCGATAATTTTGGGATTTTTATGAGACAGCTATTCACAGAAATCCAACACTCAGCGACGTACAAAAGTTTAACAACTTGAAGTCACTCCTACTGGTCGGAGCGTTGCAGACCATAACAGGTTTTTCTATGACAAACTCCAACTACTGCAAAGCTATTTTATTGTTACAAGAGAGGTAAGGATAGATTCATACTATAATACAAACATACATGCAATCTCTACTTGATATTCCGCCGCCAATTTATACTTTAGCTAGCCTCCGCAATTAATATGACAAAACCGAAACTTACCTACGAGGTCTAGAGTCGCTCGGCCAGACAGATGCCATAAATGAGTGATCTGCAAGAAAGTTGCTAGTCGACCGTATTCGGCTCCAGATCGACAACCTTCACCTAAAGACCGACTTACAGAAACACCCCCGTTTACAGTAACCGGAGTAGATTTTACTTGTGCCTTAAATGTAAGAAACACAGATGGACAAACTAGTAAAGTATATATATTTGTTTATTTACCAGCGCAAACATCCGTGCTGTACATTTGGAGGTAGTGATGAAATTATCTGAACAGACATTCTTATTAGCGTTTCGAAGATTCGCCAGTAGAAAATCATTGCCAAAAACAATGATTTCTGACAACGCTACAACATACATCGCAGCCGCCAACCAGATTGAGGAATTAACACGTTCACCATCAGTTATAGAAAAACTCGGCACTACATGGAAGTTTATACCAAAGAGAGCACTATGGTATGGTGGCTTTTGGGAGAGGCTGATAGGACTTACATAGGACTGTATCAAGAAGACATACTCTGATTAACGTTGAACTATTTAGGACCATCGTTACGAAAGTTAAGACTATACTCAACGACAGACCTTTAACAGATCCGTTAGATGAACCGCTCACCTCGTCGCACTTGCTTTACGGACGTAGGATAAAATCGCTACCTTACCCTGCGAATCGAGAATTGGAACATTCACTAAATGATATGATCAATAAATCTATAAATAAACTGTTTAAAATGAAATCACAGATTATTCAAAGTTTTTTGGTGTAAATGGAAACATGAATACTTAACATCTACGAGAATATCATCGCAATATGGGGAACAATAAACAGCTGATCAGCATTGGAGACGTCGTACAAATATATGAAGATTCGCCGAGGATCAAATGGACTCTAGCTATGTTGAAAAACTCAATGAAGGAGGAGACAGACAAGCAAGATCTGCCGTCATACGGACTAAAAATGGACTAACATCACGTCCGATCACAAATTTTACCGACTTGAAGTCAGTTTAAGTAGTGATTGTATTAACAATAAAAGTGATGTGGACAATATAGACTGTGCAATTAAAGCATGTCGCAAAGCTAAGATGGTTGCCAGGAGAAGATAAAGAAACGGACTAAGTGAAAAATATAAAGACTGAAAATGAGTAAATAGCGAGATTTAATATAGTTTTCCATGGACATTAATTCATTTGAGAGACGCTTAAAGTTTTCAGTTATTTTATTTTTTTGATAATTCATTTCAATGTAATTTAGTAATTTTTTGCCAATTTCACTTTTGTGCGGCCTCCAGTATGTCGTAAATACCGCACACATGACGTTTACTTTGTATCGCGCTTTATGTAAGACGTGTTACTATAGCTTTCTAATACATCTATCAAATAGTCAACTGACTGAAATTCTTCATCGGAGAACCACATATAATTCGTCTCAACGTTAGCCTAACAATGTTAGATCTACAAATTTGCGTTAGCAAACTTTTGTTCTTCCCTCAGCATGATGCGAACCCTTGCTTCTGTTACATCATGGCAACACCGCCTGCACTGTGTTCCGCGTCAAAGACCACTTGGTCAACTGGGCTATATAAAAATATAGCTTTGGTAAGTCGAGTAATGACTTTCCTCGTCGACTTTATCTAGGATTGTAACACAGTAATCGAGTTTTCAATATCCCTTGATATTTTTCGGAATAAAATATTAATCTCATCAAAGATACCAGGCTCATAATTTGGTACGCAAATCGCACGTCTCGTCTTAATAAACTCATCATAGTCGCTAGAATCAAAACAGTTAGAGGGCCAAATAAAATACGAAGTTGAAAAGCAAGAAAAAATGAAAAAAATGACTTTATCTTCTTTGTCGTAAATTTTATTTCTTAACTAACCATTACAGTCAATTTATTGCTGCTAGTTAGATATGAAGCAAAAATAAGTCTATATGTGAAGCATTTGTCATACACAGGTTTGTAAGGAAAAGCAAATAAAAAATACGATTCGGGATTCAAGCAGTCTTTCACATTTTCAACAATTCAACAAACAAAATAAATCTTATTTCATATGCAATCATCAGGTGTTACAAACTTATATCTCCATTTTAACTGTTTGGACTATTTTTTTTTTTTTTTAAGCGACACTTAGACTTTAGTCAGAAAATTATCGTTTCCATGCCAAACTATTGATTTGACAAAAGACAAAAAATACGTAAACAGATCTTGTTGAAATGCAAAACATTTCTTTTAATTCATGATACAGAAACATAACTGTGCATCCCCAAACGTACATTGACATGTTTTTTTTTTTTTGTTGTTGGTTACTCCCTCATTGACCTAAATGTATATCCTAATCTACTGTTAGTCATACTGATTGTTTGTTTAAATAATTTTGAATAAGATATTAGTAAATGCTTACCAGGTGCAAATCCTATTACAAACAATGCTAGACCTAACACAGCCATCCAAGAGTATTCAGTTGGACAATAATTATCTGCCCAGGTAAAATCTTTCATATCATGCTCGTAGTTTTCTTTATTACATCGAAAATTTATGGAGAAATTACCAGTACTATTTTTAAAACTGAAATTTGGATCCGCATATCTTTCTGGGTGATCTGAATATACGGGAAGGCATGACCCTGAGGCAGTTGGGTTGTCTTTAACGTAACAAAATCCACAGTCTTTATTCCTGACACAAGGATCGCATTTCCTAAAAAAAAATATTTGAAAGTTTTCACGTCAAAATAGAATGGAATAAACTGACAACAATTCAAGGTGTATTACCATCGCAACTAAATTTAACAAATGATTTTGTAAATATTATTACTGCAAAAAAGGTTGACATCGCTACCCAATGCCAATTTCAAATCATTCGATTATCACGCACACATACTACTTGTAGTTGAAATTTACCAAGCTACATGGTCTTTCATTTACAGTTCAAACATCTATTATATTAGTGTGCGCAAATCCATTGAATTCAGTAAAATTTTCGTCAAAATTACCTACCAGCATTTCAAATCACTTTTTACAAATAACAAAAAATCTACATTGAACTCTAACCATAAGAGGGACTAGAGTAAAGAAACATGGTAACACGGACTTCTCCTTTCCCGCAGCATGACCCATGGTGAGTGATAATCCGTTTAGCAAAAGTATTGATACGAAGCCATGTCAGTTTGTAGTTCACATTAATGAACCCTGGAAACAACATTTTAAGATTCCGTTGCTAGGAAAATGTTTCTGCTCCTATCAAATTTTTAATTTTATCCATCCAGATTGCATTTCCAATTCACTTTATTTATTATTATTCACTTGGCTTCGTCAAGAACATGCATTGGCATTACAAATTTGTCACTTTGTGGTGAGAAAACTGCAATTAATGAATAAAGAAATCGACTGCAGTGGTACAGGTATACATGTAACAACTGATGGTCCATGTATACCTCAGTTTGGTTCAGTTTAAGCAATAGATAATATGAAAATAACCCCCTTTTCTGGCTATAGATATGTTGTAAAACACAAAGAACACAAATTGGTTTAATCCTTATTTAAAATGAACTGAAAATGTCAGAAAAATGAATTTTTTTTATTTATCTCATTTCAAAACCAGCAAAATATTTAATTTGCATTAAACAGTCACTTGTCGTGTCATACGATAGTTAAGTTACTATATATCTTATACAACAAAGTATATCTTTCTACACACTGAATACAAAAGTATGTGGTTGAAGATATTTTTCTTGTGACAAAGGGAATAAAGAAACATCGTCTCGATTTATACAAGTGATATCCGGTAATAAGCTGTAGTAATTATTATTGTTATTCCGAGATGCACTTTATTTATACTTTTAAGTGGAAAAAGAACTAAACTTAACAAATAAATGCATGTGATGAAATTATGTTATTCGTGAAACAGTTTTTAAAATGTTCCTAGGAATGACAACAAATTGAAATTTAAAATGTTATTGAAAAAACGAGCAAATCGAACCAATTATAGAAATGAATTATGTCTAATAAGATAAACTCATTATAGATACCAGGATTAAATTTCGTACGCCAGACGCGCGTTTCGTCTACAAAAGACTCATCAGTGACGCTTCAATCAAAAAGTTAAGGCCAAATTAAGTATGAAGTTGGAGACTATTGAGAACCCAAAATTCAGCTAAGGTGGTCTATTCTTTGTTCTTCCAGTTAGAATGATTAAAAGGTATATCATCATTTTAGATAGGCAATTTAAGTAAAGGAAAATGACATTCATTTTTGTCATAAACGTGGAGATGAGAAATACGTATATCCCTTTGAATGATGGTTATATAATGGTTATTTAAAGATAATTCTAGTTGGAAACCATTCATTTCTTTGGTCAAACTGTAGCCATTGGAAATAATATATGGTCTATAGAGAGCTAATTATCTTGTAATTAAAAATGTTATTAGTTTCTGAAGGTTAACCATAACAGAAAAGTATCAAATATAAAATGAGATCAACATAGTAGTTAAAACATTAACCGTATGCAGACAAAAGGTCCTTGTTAGTGATGATATCTTAAACTTATCTGACTTCATTCAAACTGAGAAAAAACATTTTACTTTTAAATGTTGAAATTGGGATAACTAAATGTTTAGAAACACATACCATCCATGTGTGTAACATCGTTTTAAATTAACCGGAAAAAAAGGATTTAATGCCTTTGTTACTTAATTTACTTCCGGCCTTACCTTACTAGGTCTTTAAACTCATGCAAAACTGGAAAAGATCTGTAAAGTTACCTCCCCCGATAAAAGTACAGTATTTCTAATAGTTTTTGTCAATTAAGCAAAAAATAGGAAAACAATTCTCAGTCAACGGCAATAACTGCTATACAGAGTCGACTACCGAAGTCGACCATGTTGAATTATCTAACCTTATTCCGATGATAATTTGTGCTGTATACATTGTTAACTTTGCTATCTACAGTAATGTCGACAATAACGCAATGGTTAAGAATCGTCTTTCAAAGACAATAACTCTTTTTAGGATTCATGACGATTTCGGCAATGTTGTCATTTTGAAGATCGTGTCCTACTGAACTTGTTTGCTGTTTTCATCTTTACTCTATCTACTACAGGTTTTGCCCAAAAATCTTCAAGGGTAAGGGTTCTAATGACGATTTAAACAAGGTTGACTTATTTGAACATATTTGCCCTGCTTACCATTTTTACTGTTCACATTGTCTCTCTATCTACTCAAGTTTCTGCTAAAAAGCACAAAAATAAATGATTAAAATTGCGTTTTCAAGAGCAAACACTCCTATAATGAGTCGATTGATAATTTTGACTGTTTGGCTTATTTGATAATCTTTTCCTGCTAAACAGTTTTACTTTATCGATTATAGTTTTAACGATAATAGCCTTAATCGTGAAAATTTGGAATAAAGCCTAATTGTTCGGCATTTATTTCTATAAGGACAGTTTTTGATCAAAATGGAGGGTTGGTAAATCTTGACATTCAGAAATTTCTGACACGTCAGACTTTCTTAATCGTTAATGGTTTGAATATTTGGACAATATTTGCATATTACCCCATGTGCTATTTCTATACTTTATTGCAAAGCAGGTTTGCAGGTGGGATCATGGGACATTTTTTATACTAGATAAGCCAAGGATGATTCTGGTCAAGTTTGCTTTCAAAAGTAGTTTTAGAGGATCAGATTTTTGTAAAACTTAATGGACGATGGACGCCAAGCATGGGTAAAGATGCGAATTTAATTTCAGGTAGGCGGTAATGGTAGCCTTTTCCTCAAGTCCTCTGCCTATATCGTAAACTTGGATATGTATGATTGCTCGTTTCGAAGCTGAGACATTAACACAATTTTGGAAAAGGTTTTGACGCCAAGCTATAACTTTAATATGCTTTGGCCATATAAAGATAAACCCCTTTCAAAGATTCCAGAAATGTAGTAAGTTGACATCAATTGGAAAATATAAGTCTTAGAGACCAAGGGTTTTCAATATTTGAATATTTGATTAGTGTTAGTGAATTTGATGCAGGTCAAAGTTGAAATTGGTTATCCTGTATAGACCTCCCTTTTATTATAAAGCTCCTAACGTTGTAGCGTATTTACGCAAACTAGGCTTTCAAATGTTAAAGTTGGAGCGTTCCCGATGAAGGTAAATTCGGAAAAGTGCTTCGGACGCGCGGAATTTATGAAGTGTTTATTTCATTTACTAGCACTGGGTCGATCCCGAGTGTGGTGGACTGTTAACTCAGTTGTAAGTGCTTCGGTACTGACATGGTTTATATCATATACCTTATATTTGAAATTCTCTTTTAATAAATTAGTAGATATAAGAAGATGTGGTATGAGTGCCAATGAGACAACTCTCCATCCAAGTCAAAATTTATAAAAGTAAACCATTATAGGTCACGGTACGGTCTTCAACACGGAGCCTTGGCTCACACCGAACAGTAAGCTATAAAGGGCCCCAAAACATTACTAGTGTAAAACCATTCAAACGGGAAAACCAAAGGTCTAATCTATATAAAAAACGAGAAAAGAGAAACACTTATGAACCATATCAACAAACGACAACTACTGAACATCAGATTCCTGACTTAGGACAGGTGCAAACAAATGCAGCGGGTTTAAACGTTTTAATGGTACCAAACCTTCACCCTTTTTCTAAAACAATAGTGTAACATCACAACACAGAAAGACACACTATAAAATATCAACTGAAATAGCTTAACTCAATCAAAGGACATATTAACACCATTGAACATACACTGAACAAATAAATTTGACCTATGACACAATGTAAATACAAAATAAATAAACAAACTAAGGGAAGAATAATAAAAGTAACATGTTATATCGGTAAGAAATGTTGAACAATTAATGAAAAACAATATGCTCGAACAAAAATATCAGCCTAGGAATGTATTTAGAAACTAAGGTTCCAACTCCCTGTGGTAAGTAAACCTTAGATGGCTATTCTGTTTTGGTCCCTTTTGATTATATAGCTCCTACTAGTGGAGTGACATTAACCCCTACATTTTATTTTTGATGCGCCCACGAAACACACGACTATATAATATACACGGGGGGGTCTCTTCCTTTATAAAAGTATACACAGACGTGCCGCTGGTATGGGTCGCCTGTTTGGAATGTCAAATATATAAATGGGGTGCAATTTTACGGAGGTAGTATATTGTTATGATATTGTAACTATCATGTTTATTTATCTTGGCCTAATTTGTTTTGTGTGGCCTTATAAGATGTTTACATAGTAATTTACAAAATAATGTTATAATTGTGCAGTTTAGAAATCACAATCATAAATACTGATGGAATGATTAGAACTTTTTATTTGACTTACATAATAATTCCGGAAGGATCAAAATCTACGATGCGTAATTTAAACTTCTACAGTATTCTAGAAGTTTCCGTGATAACTATATATACAGACACCGAAATTAGACTTATGAGACATTAACATACTTGTATTCTCAGAAGTTCTCTGGAGTTGTTGGATTGATATTTTTATTTACGAACATCATACTAGATTCTGAACTCATTGGACATATATATTACATTGGATTCTGTACAGATAAGAGAAGAATTCCGGATAAAGGAAAGACAAAGGATCGGACATATATTGTAACAGTTAAGTTGACATTTCAATTTCTATAATATTTCGTGTAAAATTGTAAATAAATCTTGTTAAATTTTATTCTAATATGACGACCTATATATCGTCAACGAGTATAATCACAATATATCTACTTTTAGCGCAGACACATAGATAAATGTACACAAAATTGGCTGTTCCGCGTTACGCTAATGTTATTTATACGACCAGGTAAACTCAATTTTTGACAGTAAATCCCACGTTTAACGTAAGCCAAGCTTCGAATACAATACGGTTATCTCTATTCTGATGCAAAATAAACAAATCGGTCCATTTAAGTTATTATTTCGATGTAAAATGTCGTAAAACTAAAATTCCGCGAAATGATGGTATCGTCTTTGGCAACTAAACAAGGTGACGTCATATGTATGTTTCCGGTGTCAAATGTAAACACCGGACGTTTTAAGGCTTCTTGTACGCCTCAGAATGAAATAAAATAACACAAAAAGAACAAATTTAAATGAAGAATGTGAGTTTTTTCATTTATTATTGAATAATATTATAGTATTAATATTATTATATGTGGGGTAAAACGGAACAGCCAAAACAGCATCGTGTGTATAGGGTTTTCACGGTTCGCAAAATTTCAGAATGTGTCCTATTAGAATCGAAATAATTCATGGCAGCCGTAGATTTGTTTTCATTTAACCATGGGTTGGGCATTTATATTCATATTTATTTAATATAATTTATTATATGAATGATCCCATGTGGTCTAAATGAAATGTCGTAAAAGCTGGCAAATATATATACATGTGTTGTGATTTTCCTATGAAATATATGCATGGGTAGGGATTTTCGCGTAAATCAATATATGAATGAGGGTGTTTTATAAACCCCAGCCGGACGTCTGTACCCAAATTTGTATGTCGAAACCCCACCCCCGTGATTATATAGCATTCGAAAGCTTATCATCTGTACTTTCTGTTTTGTTCGGTCGTACAAGTTGTTTTACTCATTAAACACCATGGACAGAACACTCGATGATTGGAGAATGTTGTTTCTTATTCATACTTTGACGAAATGACTTATATATGACGAATATATATATGCTTATTTTTTTTTTATTCCCCTAATTACAAATAGGTTTGGAAGCGATTATACACTAGGATTTTATTTTTCTAAAGTATACATAGCATGATAACTTCAGGAGGACTTACGAGTATTCACATTTACTGGGCAATCCATAGGTTTCGTTATGTGCAACAGGTGGCGTGTGGATTACTGATAACTGAAAGCCGACAGCTAGGACAATCAGTGCAATGATTATACCTGAAATAATATAGAGAAAAATATTTTCACTGACTGCATAAATTAGGCATAACTGTAATGTATGGTTTATTATTATGACAGGAAGTATTTTTCTGACGGAATAATTCACCTGTTGTGAGACTCGCTAATTTTTTCTTTTCAAAATGCCAAAATGCAGATGATGATAAAAAAATAATCAGTTTTTATCTATTTTGTGCAAGGTTTTTTTTTTCAGTTCTTACCCGGCCAGAATAAGTCTTTCCTAAATCCTCTCCCCTAAGAATATCAAATGGTTGTCCCTTTTATTCATCACTTGTATAACAATCTGTATGGAGTTAATAGAATAGAAAATAATGAGCCAAAAATAGACAAAAATTGGCCTTAAAATAAAGTAGAGAATAATAGGTAGCTAAAATATAAAGAAAAGAAAATAATTTGCAAAAAATAAAAGATAGAGGAAAACGGCATAAACAATTAAAAATACAGACAGGGTGGCCACAAAATGAACATAAATGACGTAATTCGTATACATAACTTAAACAGCCGGTGTCTCATTTAGCAGCTTTTATTTTACCTGATAACATCAGTTAAACAATACAAATAATTGAACATTGAACTTAATTCATTTTTTATGATGTGAAAATTTTGTATTGCTTTTCTTTTAGATTACATACCAAATTTATGTAGTATTTTAACATAAAAAGAAGTGAAAAGTTGGAACTGCAAACTGGTACTCCCTGAGTTGCACATTTATTGGGAGAAAAGAGTTTCAATTCAAAGAATTGACTTTGACACTTGACCTTTTGACCTAAAATTGCAAAGAAATTCATCCAAAAAAAGAATATTTTTTTCTCAGTTTTTAGTAAGAGTGACATTAGTAGTTGACCTATTACCCAAAATCAATAGACTTATTCCCTTCCCCTAAACTTCCACAACCAGCATGCTTATTCAGTAAGCTAAACATTTTCTTAATTATCAGTTATCTTAGTAGGTCGGCATACAAGGTATAGAGTAGCATAGTGTGTTGGTTGTGATTCGGGGATGGGTGTCTTCTTCCCAAACGGGTTATTACATAATATTCTACCAATTGTTTTGTCCAACTAGATTTATAGTTGAACAAAATTAGGTAATTTGGTAGAATCACTTTGGTCCTTAATTTGACAAATTCGAAATAAAACGATTTGTTTTAAATATACGATTGAACAGATGCATAAATGTCTCATAAGTTATCATACCACATCTCCTTATTCTCGCTCAATAACTTATTTTTCGTGCAGAATTTTGAATACATTTTTTGTGTACACATTTTCCATATTTGATCCTACTAAAATCTGCGAATTTAGAAGAAATAATTAATATCTAGTTTTATTTCAGCAGTGCCTACCATATTAATTCATTACCAGAAGCATCCTATAACTTTGGTCTAAAATTTATTAAAATAAATGAACTTGGTGAATGAAGACAATAAATAAAGCTCACAATGGCTAAATGTGGCATCAAAACCGAAGAAAAGCCTAACATCAAGAAATATTGTATATTCCGCGAGCACTTCTTTAAAACAGAAAATTGTCTCATTCCTAATTTTTATTTTTCTAATAATGTAAACGATAACCAATCGAAAGAAAAGAATAGTTTACAACAAAATAAGGAACGCATGAAACAATATACTCTTGGATATTACCATTGACTTTTTTGTGCACTGATTAGGTGAAGATAAATGCTTTATGGCCATCTATATTTTCTTTCTTTATCTCATATTACATTTTTTGGCTTTTATAAATTTTCATTTATTTCCTTTGGGTGTATTTATTAAATAAAGGATTCGTAACTGATTTAATTAAACAATGCTTCCTGTATTTCAAGCAGTTTTATCTAAAAACGCCTTAAAAAATTTATGAAAACTTATTTAAAACTATATTTAAACTCCTCTCTGAAACCCAGTCCACAGATTCCATTTATAAATTCATGGTGTTACCTGATAAGCAGTAACAACACAGGCATCAGGTGGACTCTCTTTAACTATAAAGAAAATCTAGACTATGCAGATGATCTGGCCTTACTGTCACATCTAGAAACACACATGCAAGACAAAACCACCAAGTTAAAAAGAATGCGACTATGATTGGACTGAATATCAACATCAAGAAATCAGAAGTTATGCCTCTTAACATCTCAGAGCCTCCTGTAATAGATTTAAATGGGACACACCTGGAATGCACTTCATCTTCCACTTACCTGTGCATCATAGTAACATATGAAGGAGGAGCAGACAAAGTCATCTGAGCCAGAATAGGAAAAGAAAGAACTGGATTTTTAAAGCTACGTCACATATGGAAGTCTAGCAACATCAGTAAAAACACCAAAACATCCAAGACAGAATGCTGGCGAATGATCGTAAAGACATCAACAAGCTTTCCAGTTTTCACAACAGTTGCCTCAAAAAGATTTTAAGGATATTCTGGCCACGCAAGATCACCAACAAAGACCTCCAAGAAACAACAGGATCCAACAACATGGAGATTCTACTAAAGCAAAAACGATGAGATGGATTGGTCATGTTCTACGAAGACCAGCCGAGGACTTGCCCAGAGATGCCCTAAGATGGACACCAGAAGGAAGAAGAAGAAAAAGGACGCCCCAAAATAACTTGGAGAAGAACAGTTGAAGCTGAAATGAAAGACCACGGAATCAGCTGGGGCGAGATAGAAAAGAAAGCACAGAACAGTGATGAGTGGAAAGGTCAGTCCTTGTCCTATGTGCCTCCGGGCATAAAATGGACTAGGTAGATAGGTTACCTGATAAATTTTCGTATAAACGATGAATATAAGTCATAAGTTCACCAACATTCTTTAGTGATGCTCGAGGCCAAAATATTTAAAAAATCCAACACCTAATAAAAACGTTGAAGAGCTGATAAAGACAAAATAGACTTTAAGTATAGTAAAAAACGGACAAGACAGGAGGAATATATATTCCTTCAGTTAAAAAGATTTCTTTTTTTTATAACAGCAAATTTTAATCTAAAATTATCCGTATAACATGCCAGTACCAAAGTACCTGCTACTGGGCTGGTTACACCATCGTCGACTAATAGTCCACCAGCAAATTATTAGTGGTAGTAATAACATTAACGGTACCAATTTAACTGCGCATTTCGACAATTAATGTCTCCTCGGTAATTCATGAGGACAAACTATTTGAACGTTGAAGAGCTGATAAAACAAAAAAGAATCTAAAGATTAGCAAAAGAGAAAGACAACAGTAATCTCTTGGAACAAATTAAAATGTCCCTACATTCTATGACGTTGTAGCATGATAAATGATCATTCATCATAATTTTTAAGATATTTTTGAAAAATCGATGCATACCAACGAAGCTACCCAATGTCAATATTCTTCTTCCGGCTCGCTCTACCAAATATATTCCAATAAATGTTGCAAGGAAATTAACAGCAAACGGCACGCAGACTAACCAGATTGCTAATTTTGACGGAAATCCAGACATTCTCAAAATACTGGCACTATAGTATCTACAAAACAGATAATGAATACATAAGAAAACATGCATACAGAGAATATCATATGGCTTTTTTCAATAACACACCTGTATCTACTCGAGACACCAATAGTATTTGTTGTGGGTTGCTACGGTGTGGTATATTGAAAAAAAAAAAAACAATACATAAGTTTAATATAAATCTATAAACATATTTTTTTACATATGTAATCTGTTGGGGTTTTATAAAACCTGTGCAATCGTGACTGATATCCATATCATCCCGGATGACTGTTACAGAAAATTACTGTTGATAATATTTCACTTAAACTTTACTTGTATTATTTTACTAATCGGTATATAATAAGTAATATTACTTTCTATTATGTGATTCGCATAATGAAGTTGTATATTAATTATTACAAAGGAGCAGGATAAGGTAAAACATTTATTTCTGGTTACAAATCTTCTAACAAATATTGTCGGTTGATAAAATATTCATTTAATCTTATAAATGAAGGACTTTTTTTGTGATAGTATGGTAAACTATCTGCTCCATCGTATGGCGTTCACATATTTCAGTAAATACGTTACGCTCGTGCATGTTCACGCTATATGTCTTTATAAGCATGAACGTGTCCTTTATACAAAAGCTGCTCCAACAGAGTTATGAGGAAGAACGACTGAAATAGACACTAAATAAATTTTACAGTCATTATTACGAATTATTTGACCGATACGATGTTGTTGTCTCAACCCACTTGATTTCGAGCGATATTTGATCCTTATATACCAGTATAGTTGTCTGATCTGTAATTTTACCAATTGTATTCTATTGACGATTTTGTCATTTGAACTCGCAAGTCGGATGAAGCATACATACAAAGCTGGAGAGACTTACACTGTTGACGCACCGCACCTTGTTTCGCCGCAACCGTAAATTGGATACTATCAAAGCGGAGAAGGAGAAAATAAACAAGTTAAGATTTTCTTTTAAATTGAAGAGATTAGCGCTTGTGAAATGTTTCTTGTGTTTTATTTTTTTCGACCAACAAATACCAAACAAAGACAAGATTCTGTGTTATACTCAAAATTTTGCACCTGGTATTTAATATATTTCGAGGTCAATCGACTTCCGTCGCACCGCAGTCCCGCTATTAAACTCTTTCTCTCGATAAATTTTAAGTATATGACAGTATGACTTCAAATTGTCTGAAATTATTGAACCAATATTTGTTTTCATAAGTGTTTTCTAAGGAATATTGGTGAAAAAGCTCAGAATAAGAGTATGACAACTTGCTCGACTTGACAAATGTACTTGGTACTAAAATAAAATTTTTATATCACGTCACTTTCTAGAATTAGGCTAAAACTGGTATTACATCTAGCTAAACCTACCACTTGTATGACATTTGTTTATAGTAACTGTTATATGGACAAAATTGGGTGAGCCACCCAAACAGACATAATTGGTTTATTAGGCAATAATTTTGACTGATTGATATTTAACAAATTTAAAGTATCTACCTTCAAGTATAAATTGGTATTGTTACTTACTTTCAGTAACTGCGAGGACTCTTAGATGTGTACTTCGGTACGTAATTTTTCATTTTGTTATTTGTAGTGTGTTCAGTACTGATCTAATGATCAATAAACTTTTACATTTTGATCTAATGTTGTTGTGGTATACCACTGTCAAGGGGAGGGCTGAGCGTTACAAACTAGTTAAACCCTACAACAAACTTTAAGCTAGGAGCCTGAAGCAAGTGTAATGTCGATCGTTGGTACAATTTCGTCAAAAAGTTCGTGTGAAAAAACTGTTTATAAACATTACAATAATTTCGTGATATGAAAATACAAACTGTCAAACAGAAAATAGCCAATAAAACATGTAAAAAATAATCTTGATGTTCCTGTAAACCCACTTTGAAGGATTAATCAGTCATCAGCTGTCTTAAAATGAATATTATTGCACAGTAACTTTCATATTTGAAAAATCCACCGGGGTCAAAATGCGAAACCATACTCTTAACTATGAAATTTAAAATATCAAAAGATGCGGAAATAATAAATTCAGAATTTTCCCAAAAGACACTTAGGAAATAACTGTAATATTTTTTTCTGTCTATGAAGAAATAACATCAAAAATGTGGTGCACACTGAATAACCCGCGTAGCGCGTTATTTCAAAGTTAACAACATTTTTGAGGTTATTTCGAATAGACAGAAAAAATATTCGTCATTCCTTATAATTTAATTCTAAATTCCATTTTTAAGGAGTAAATCATGAAAAAACGTTGATGACGTCACGGTCACATGACAAAATTGTGTCTATGAGCTGATAGACATATAACTTTCAACCAATCAGAAGACGTGTAACATCCAAAATTGAATTATTGAGACATACAGAGAACAAATATAAAAATATTTTTCAAAGATATTCAAACCAAAACTAAACAGTTAAGAACTGTTTCTTTTCCAAAAAGCCAAAAACACCTGAATATTAAGATGGATAATGAAATAATTTAGGCATGTATAAGACAACAAGTATAACAGTGGAACGTATATTAGAATCTATTTAAGAACGCATAACATAAAGTAACCAAGGATGTGACGTTACATGTACATAAGGAACACTAAAGTATAACGTTATGTTACGTGCAATTAAAGTCTTCACATTTCTCCATTTCTTCAAACGTTCAGATCGTTCATTTCAAATAAAATACTGTTTGAATAAATTAATGTTCATTATAAAGTTTAAATTTTACACTCCATATTTCACTTGTAATATCTATCATCTAAATCACACTACACAGTCTCTAAATCTAGCAGGGCTCTCTTGGTTCGGGTAGGCCTCTCTTCGTTTTCATGCAATCGTGTGTTTATCTCCATTCGGTTTAGAGTGAATCAAAATTCTATCTCGCCACTTATAATTTGAGTTTGGAAAATCAATGTTATTTGCGAGTTTGAATTGTGAAGAATCACGAAACACTTTTCTCCCGTTTGACTTCCGCTCAGCTCCAATGCTTGATCCTGATATTTTGTATATAATATACGGTTCGGGTTCATATGTAGTTGACCATTTATTCCTTTTCTCTTGCTTGAATAAGACACGGTCACTGACTTTAAATGAATGTTCTTTGTATTTCCTTTTCTGTGAATGTTTATTTAAATATCGTTGTTTGTATTCCTTGTCTCTTTGTGTGATCTTCTTGTTCATGTTTTCGGTTTCATTTCTGTTCCGTATGTGGTCTTATTTAGTCCTCACTTCTCTGTTTTTTATACTATTATCTTGTCTTTTATGTACAAATTTTACATTTCCGCCCTGAATTCATAATTCAATTGGCTCTTTCAATGTATCATCTTCTTTTATTTGTAGCATGCCTATTTCAATTAGTTTTCCTTCCTATAAGTGGTGGTGAATTAGTTTTTCCTTTAAACACAATTATTCTTGTTTTTATCCCTCGTGTTGCATTTCTCACTGTTGTAATAAATTCTCCTTTTACTGGTAAACTGCTTTGTAAAGTACTCAATTTCGTTTTGCTTTCTAATAATTCAGTTCCCTCTATAGTTCTGTTTTTGTACGCTCTGTTCTGATACTCATCCATTACGCTGACGCTGGCTCCACAATCTTGGTCTATTCTCACTTGTACATCGTTCATCATGACTGGTACTGTTTTTGCTTTGTCTCCAATGGAAAGTACATTCATTTTCTTAACTGCTCCTAAATGATTCATTGTATTTCCGAAAAACTCTTCTTCTGAATTGCCTTCTTCGCTAGTGTCTTACATTGTTTTTCTGACAGTCCTACCTTGATTTCTTTTAATGAGTCTTTTATTCCTAAATCGGTCATTACTCAGGTTTACGGATGTCATTTTCGATTTGCAAACTACAGCAAAATGATTCCATTTCTAACATTTGTTACACTGTTTTCCATAAGCTCCACAATCTTCAAGTCGTTAAAACGAATGTGTTTTCCCACAATAATTACAACCATTCCTCCTTCCATGTCACATTGTGTGTGTTTTCTCTCTATTTTGCATGCCGGAATTTCTTTGTTTTCCTCCATAGTTCGACACTTTTGCTATTTCTCCGGCTCTTGTTGCTGCATGTAAATCTCTCATGTCATGTATCTGCAATATCTTCTATCTGGTGCACATCTTGTAATATTTGATCAAGGGTCCACTTTCTGTTAATCGTCTTTTTGATTAGCGATTCATTATCTGTAGTTTGAATATTGTGTTCTAAAATTCTGTCATCTTGATTTTCAAACTCACAATCAGCAGCTCTCTCTCGTAGTCGTGCCGCGTATGCTACTGTTGACTCTCCATTTATCGGTCTCATTTTCAGAAATACATATCTTGCATAATGTTTATTCTTCTTCGGAGCAAAATAATCATTCAGTTTCTTCTTCAACTTCTCATACACATCCATGCATCTGTCTACGGGGTCAGGTGTACTTTTCTCTAATCTTGAAATCTCTTCACCTCCGTAAATAATCATTGCGTCCTTTTTGTCCTCGGGGTCTTTAATGCGAAAATATCGGAATTTTCTTTCTATTCTTCTAGCCATTCCTCTCACTGACTTCATGTGGTGAGATGATCCTCCGACGGTGTGAACGGTAAAATTCTCAAATTTCTTTTTTCTGTCACAACTGTAATTCTTTCAGCCTTTTTCTCCGTTATACCTTTAAATCTCTTCTTTTAATCGCTTTTCATCTTCTTTTATCCTCGTCGCCAATGAAATAACTTATGCATGTATAAGACAAGTATAACAGTGTAAGAATATGATGACGTCTTGAGAAGTCCCGTGAAGGATGAAAGCGCTAGACTTTTAATGTTTGTGTTTATTTTAATGTTAATTTTATTTCAAATATATAATTCTTTGCATTACTGAATTAAACAATTTATATATATTCTATAATATATAAGTACGTCTAAACAAGTGACAACTCTACGACAGATCCATCCATTGAGTGAAGGTGATACACGGCTGAAAACACATATTCATAATTACTCTAAATATCAGCACAACAATGTTAAATCAGCAAATTTGCGAAAGCAAATTTTTGTTATTTTTGTTCTTCCCTCGCCGGGATTCGAACTCATACTATTGGGATATCGAGACAACACCGCCTGCACTGTGTCCAACGCTCTAGACCACAAGGCCATCTAGAATGAACTAATAATTCAGCTTTCGGTGGCGTAGTGTTACCTTTCCTCTTCAGTAGAATGTAGAGTTGTAACACAGTACATGATATATAAGGCATGAAGATGGAATTGATTGCAGATTAGCAGACTGATTGCAGATATATATTTATATATATATATATGTATATAGAAGTCTATAAAAAGGACCAACCAGCAAATTTACTATGTACCGGATCGTCTAGAATAGACGATACTGTGCAGATAAAGAAAACATTATATAAGTCTAGAGATTTGCACAACGATACTAATAAGATGGTATTATACGGAGATGTTGTTATTAAATCGTGTTGACAATTATTTCGGCTTAACAAATAGCCTTCTTCAGTGTCTATAATTTTATCAATACTGATTATATGTATAAAAATAGCTCAGTAATACAGGTAAGTTTCGGTCTATTGATTTAATCCAAAATCCTGAACACCATAATATAAAACAAAACTCAATACTCAAATATAGGTGATTGTGTATTTTTACATCCCAAAATGAGTGAAAAATAAAACTTAGTATTTTTTATTGATGCCGTTTGGATGATGTACATTTAGTTCCTTTATCCAAAAGCTTTCCCGAACCATGTCGCTGGGCATCACTCCAGTGAATGTTCTGTCCAATCACTAGGATCTTCACGCGGTTAAAGTCATCAAGTTTGTGACCCCACTGTCTGAAATGCTGAGAAACTGGGAGAAGTGGCTTCTTAGAAATATCACTCCTATGGCCATTGAGGCGTTTGTGGAAAGGCTGTTTTGACTCACCAACATATTGGAGGCCACAAACCGAACATTCTAGAATGTAAATAACATTCATACTTTTGCAGTTAACATTGCAAAATATCCTATAGTTATTTTCCGTTGCCTTACTGTGAAAAGTTGATGAGTGATGCATCTGTAGGCAGCATTTGCAGCGTTTTTCATCACACGAACGACATTCTCCAGAAGTACTTCTATTATCAGAAACTTCAGCCCGCACCAGCAGGTTCCGCAGACTATTGGGTTGCCTAAAAGCTTCATGGGAGGCTCGGGAAAAATCTTGGATAGTTTGGAATTCTTTTTAACTGTTGCAAAAATTTGTACACCATATCAGGATTTCGACAATTAATGTCTCTTCAGTGATGGTAGGAATCGAAACGGTATCTGGAAGGCCATATAATTTACCTCAATTTAGGATAGACTCTTGAATTTTGACGAGTCGAAATAAGATGAACGGATTATATAAACCCGAAGGCAAAATTATAATACAAGCCCAAACGAAAAAATATAAACAAGTCTAAATTGAAAATAACGTTTAAACCTATGATTGCGTTGGATAAAAACCGCAATTTTAAACGTGTGCATGCAAAACAAATTTCTTTGTAGAGGGGTCTAAATGTGTCACGGAATAGAAGTTCCTTCATAATATAAGTTCCAAAAGGAAAAAATATTCTGGAATATTATTTCCACAGGAATAAATATTACAGTATATGTTCCTAACGGAATAAATGGTATAGAATATTTGTTCCAACAGGAATAGATATTATGACATTGTTTATAACAAAGTTTCCAGTGGAACTTCTGTTAGGCGGAACAAATATACGTTGACAAATGGTCCGTGTATATTTGCGTCCATTCGTTTTTCATTTTGAAATATCAAAAACAAAAAACAAAAAACGAGTGTTTTCATTTTTCGTTTTTGGTTTCTCAAAAACCAAAACGAAAAACAAAAGTGTTTTCATTTTTCGTTTTTGATTTCTCTAAAACCAAAACGGAAAACGAAAGTGTTTTCATTTTTTGTTTTTGATTTCTCTAAAACCAAAATGAAAATCTAAAGTGTTTCCGTTTTTCGTTTCTGATTTCACTAAACAAGAATTTTGTATTTAATTTTAATTTTAATTTTTTCTCATTTTATAATGTACAATGTTTTCCTTTCTTGTTTCACAGTCATTGATGATAAATAATGCCAATGTAAACACCCCGGTGTTCTTTCAACATAATGTAGACAAAATAGACCGCCTGACTTATGAATTGAACTTCGGTGATAAATGAATCAAAGCCTTTCAAATTACCTTGTTTATATCTTTGATAAAAAATAAATTATTATATTTAAATATCAAACGAATCATAAATTTAAATTGTACAATATAACATTATATAAAGATGGTACAAATAAATAGATTGATTACAACATCACATTAACAAGGGAGGTTACTACTTTTAAAAACTTATAAGAAAACTACCCCGGTCGTTAAAATTTACATGCACAGTCACTGTGGTTATCAGATCGTTAATCGAAGATAATGTCGACGGATGCAAAAGACTTTATCAATCTAAACAATAAGGGTGCGTGATCTTTACTTTTAAATTTAGAAAGGTTGATCTAAGATGATTAGAATTCATAACCAAGGTCCATTATACGAACATTCAGGACGATACTGTGTTTTGCTTGATCAATTGATTGAAAAACAAATTTCCGCAATTTCACAATTCAAACCGGGATTAGCATTCAATCGTTTTGCCATTAGGAGCCTAATCGGTATTAGTTTTGCTTATTTTTGAAAGCTATATGGTGACCTTAACTAGAGCCTGGGTGTGGATGGGGTTTACGGAATAGAGAATAGTGGGCAAAAAATATAAATAATAGAGACAATGGACCAAGAAATAAAAAAAATAGAATAATGAGGTGTTAAAATATAAAAAGAATAGAATAATTGGCAAAAAGTATAAAGAAATAAACATGATAAAAAAATAGAGAACAAGAGGCTCTCAAGAGCCTGAATCGCTCACCTGTATTTCAGAGGAGAAGATTTTTAAATGTAAGCAAACTTGATAAACAAATTGTGTAAAAATGTCTTTAAACTCCTTAAGGGGTCAATTGACAAATTTGGTCATATTAACTTTTTTGTAGATCTTACTTTGCTGAACATTATTGCTGCTTACAGTTTATATATATCTATAATAATATTCAAAATAATAACAAAAAACTGCAAAATTTTGTTAAAACTTCCAATTCGGTGGCAGCAACCCAACAATGGGTTGTTCGATTCGTCTGATAATTTCAGGGCCGATAGATCTTGACCAATTAAACAATTTTACCCCCTGTCACATTTGCTCTAAAAGATTTAGTTTTTGAGATATAAGCCAAAAACTGCATTTGAACCCTATGTTCTATTTTTAGCCATGGCGGCCATGTTTGGCGATGGATCAAAACTTCGGATACAATTATAAACTAGATACCCAAAGGAACATTTAGTTAAAGTTTGAAAGTATTTTGCCCAGTAGTTTCAGAGGAGAAGATTTTTGAAATAGTTTACGACGACAGACGACGACGACAGACGACGGACGAAGACGGGCGCCAAGTGATGGCATAAGCTCACATGGGACCCTTCGGGCCCCGGTGAGCTAAAAATGGCCTGAAACACTGATTAAAGAATAGAGAAAAATGGAATAGAATATCAAAGAATACAGAAATGAAGAAATACGCGTCCAGACCATCATACTAGTTGCTTAAACCAACGTTATTTTGTCTCCGGTAGAATGTTATTGGTTTTCATACATTTTCTTTTTATTTCTATGCCTACCAATTAAGACATGAGCTTTCATAATTTGCCAGCTTATCACATTATCAAAAAAGACTAAGCCGAACATCACTCTGGATTTTTTCTCAAGTAGACCTCAGCTACCCACCCTACCACACCATTACCGAAAAGTTAATAAAAAAATCTACGGCAATACTTTTGTCCGCACTAGGTGCAAAGGGAAGCTGGGTACCTGAGGTCTTCTGGAGAAAAAATCCAGGGTGTAGGATAAAGCAAAACATTGTAATCCACATAGCCAAGTGTGTGGCTGTTGTTTTCAGGGTATGAATGGTTCTTTTCCTCGTTGAAGACCCTCCAGCTACTTTCAAGATGAAGAACAGGAATAAAAGCCCTGTTCATTGATAATTTGTATTTTTTCTATGTATTGTGTGCGATTTTGTCCCATGCACATTTCTTTATTTTCTATTTTAAGGCCTGAACACGGCTCAATGCAAGTTTAGCCCTTCAATATTAAAGGTCATATGTTACATTATTGTTTCGGATAAGAGTGAATTTGGTACCTATTAAAACGTTTAAACCCGCTGCATTTGTTTGCACCTGTTCTAAGTCAGGAACCTGATTTTCAGTAGTTGCCGTTTGTTGATGTGGTTCATAAGTGTTCTCGTTTCTTGTTTATTATATAGATTATACCATTGCACAGTTTTCCCGTTTGAATGGTTTTGCACTGGTCATTTTGGGGCTCTTTGTAGCTTGCTGTTCGGTGTGAGCCAAGGCTCCGTGTTGAAGATCGTACTTTGACCTATAATGGTTTTTCTTTTACAAATTGTGACTTGGATGGAGAAATGTCTCATTGGCACTCATATCACATCTTCCTATATCTATATATGGTCTTTTTAAGTGAATTGGGAGATTGGGATTTCTAACTTTAATCTCACCCATGTCAGCTTTTTATTTGTATTTAAGAAAAGAGAGCTAGTTTTGTATTCTTTAATATACTGTAACAGTTTAATTTTCCATGAAAAAAGGACAGTTTTTTCTATGTCCGGTAGCATCGTATCATATCTGGACATCGGCTGTTGTCTGCTCTTTGGTCGGGTTGTTGTCTCTTTGACATATTCCACATTTCCATTGTCAATTTTATTATCGGTAGGCATGTAAAATTGCCAAACCATACACGACCGTTCATTAGTCATCGTAGATCTATTCCAAGTCTTAATAAGTCTACACAAAGCAGAAAAGGAACTTTTACAACAAGGAATATTACACAACTGAAGCCATAGTCATAAAGATCGATTGACTGATTGGTGTTCCTTTAACGTCGCCGCAGAACATAAAATTATTACCTGATCTTCATTCTCAACATCTTCAATCTCTATTGTTCCCAAGGAAGCAACTATTTGATTCTCTGGGGTGGGGCAGGGATTTGTACCCGAAGTCAATATTTTTTTTTTTAACCCAGACTGAAAAACATGCCTTTATCCATGGCCACACACAAACACAATAATATTTTCAAGATTTATTAAAAACAAATTTTTTTTACACTTTTATATTTTTATGTTGTTTTGAAATATTAATTTGACTTGAATTTATACGAATTTACTAAATATACATGTTTATATCTTGTTTCTCGCCTGACTATACAAAAGGCCAGGAGAGCTTTGGCCATCATTTGTCGTCTTTGATAGATATGGTTGACTGATGAGCTGTCTATATAAAGTTATGGGACAATGGCATGAAGACATCACCAAATCACCATATACAATACACAAAAAACACCTAGAGCTTACCATATGGTCTTCAACTACCCACCAACAGGCAGTAAGCTCTGGTTGGCCTTAAATACAAATCCAAGGGCACAGCAAAATGAGAAAATATTCAATTAAAACTGGGTGACCTGGGAGGAAAACATTGGAACTTTCCTAAGAAATACAAATTTCAACCCCCTCCCCCCTCAACATTTTAATAAGGAGATGTGGTATGATTACCAATGTGACAACTATCCCCAATGTTCAAATAAAGTGGATGTAAGCAATTATATATAGGCAACCGTACCACCTTCAACAATGAGAAAAAACCAGTAGGGTATAGTCGGCTACGAAAGGCTCTGACATGAAAAATATGAAACAGTTCAGTTGAGAAAAAACGGCCTAATTTATAACACAATAAAACGAAAAACAAATATGACAGACATCAACAAACGACAATCATTGAACTACAGGCTTCTAACTTGGGACAGGCACATACAGTATGTGGCGGGGTTAAACATGCAAGTGAGCGCTCAACCCTCCCGTTAACCTGGGACGAGTTTTGTTACAGAACAACATAAGAACAAACAATAAAAATCAATTGAAAAGGGCTTAACATATCAGATCGATACAAAACAGAAAAAAACATCAAACAAAAGCACAGACCGGACGTGGCAGGGTATTTATACATCCTTAACAAACAAAAAAGGACACAAAGTACAGATCTGAGAGTAATCGCAGTACTGACAGCTAGTTTAAAGCCAATAACAACTAATACAAAAATCATGTATCTAAGACTAAAATATCAATCAGTACACATCCAACATCCCAATGGATTTAGTGTAAAGACGTCATTAACAGTCAGAGAAAGACATGACTTTGTGCAATGCCAAATCATAGGTATCAACAGATTGTAGTACATTGATGTGTATAACAATAATATGTAGTATAATTTTAAGGTACTGATAACAAAATTAATATTTATACCAATAAAAACAATATTCAAAGATCTATATACAGTGTTCAATTGGTAATCTTTTAAAATAAGTTTATTTAAAGGATTGATAAGTTTACCCTGATCGTTTTTAATTTACATGCATACAATTTCTATTTATATTATTATTGATAAATACAATATTGCAGAAGTAGTGGAAATATATCTACAAGTGAGGGAAGTTGTTTGTGACTTCAGGGAACTTTATTCGGATATGCCTGTTATGGTCTAATTGAGATTTACAAGACCTTCATTCAATTTCAGCACATTTTGTGAATGTATGTCCCATTTATAGGCATTATGTTTTCCGGTCTGTGTGTCTGTTTGTTCTTCCGTTCATCCGTCTGTTCCGCTTCAGGTTAATGTTTTTGGTCAAAGTAGTTTTTGATGAAGTTGAAGTCCAATCAACTTGAAACTCACTACACATGTTCCATATGATATGATCTTTCTAATTTTAATGCCAAATTAGAGTTCTGACCGCAATTTACGGTTCACTGGACATAGAAAATGATAGTGCGAGTGGGGCATTCATGTACTATGGACACATTCTTGTTCAAATCCTTTATTAAAGAAGTTAGTAAATTTACTTCAGATAAAAATACTAAATTAGACGAACCAATCTAATTAAAAGATATATATCTGATTTCGTTTTGTATGAATTTAATAAGATTACTGGACAAGCGCGTTCAATCTTCGGACTTAATTCTTAACAATTTTACCGAGCGGAGCGAGGCGAAAAAAAAATAACGTCTTTCAAGCCAAATTTTATATGTATGCTATACACACAAATTTATTGTTTAAACTTGGTAATCAATTAACCTAAAATACAGTCCTAGATATTCAAATAATCATGAAATATTTGGTCTAGTAATCAAATAATCACTAAAAAAAACGGCCAAGTAATCACATAATCAAAAACCTCATGAGGAATCATTAAAGATGACATATTTTTGTATTAATATTGATTCACTTATAAGGTCTTTGCATCGGAAATAAACTAATTAATTCTAAAACCAGTTGTTGGCATAATACGGGTCATTTTCTTCACATTGACATAATTTACTAAACGTTTATCAAAACCTGTAATGTGAAGACGTGAATGAAAATGCGGATTTTGTGAGACCAGGTTCAAGCAAGCAGCCACTCGCTACCAGCCACTTTGCTAGCAGCCAGTTTTCAGATGTTTATATAAACCCAAATGTTGCATAAGATTCAAACGTACTTCAAATGTTTTTATTAATATATAACCACTATATTATCAGTTTTTTTTATATATATAATTAAGCAGTCAAAGACACTATTCAATGAATTTCAAAATTTCATTTCTTGTTCATTAATTATATAAATACAATAGAAATTGCTTTCAATTCATCACACAGCTTGCTGCACGCTTTACATTTCAAATAGTCAACACTTTTGAGTGTATATAGAATCGTAAATAATTATGAAATTATTTAAATGTTGGCAAAATTGCACTATTGTGTGAAATAGCTTTCCATATTCTCGGCATCCTGTCAAATAGTTCATGAAAAGTAACAATTGTTCTGCATTAGAAGAAAAAAAACGTTGCACTCGTGCTTTAACTTTTTTTTTGCCACACAAAACTGTTTTGACAAAACATTCTACTTCTGAAACAGTTGATTTCGCTTACTTATGATTGGACGAAAGGTTTATTTTTTGTACTCAAAGTATGGTGGGCAAGGAAATTATTTATTAGATTTAAAAAATAATCTGTGATTTACCCAAACTGGGAATTTTTATCAAGTAGGCGCTAGGTCACTAGCTTACGTTTGCACCTAGTGCGGAAAAAAGTATTGCCATAGAATTTTTGTTTGATAACTTTTCGGTAAGGATTGGGTAGGGTATCTGACCTCAACTTTGGACCTACTTTAGAAAAAAAATAAGCTGAAAAATACCCTGTGTTTTTTTCTACTGTAGACCTCAGCTACTAAGCTTCCCTTTGTCTTAGTGCGGACAAAAGTATTGCCTTAGAATTTTTTTTATTAAATTTTCGGTAAGGGTGGGGTTGGGTGTCCGCGGACCCCAACTTTGGACCTACTTAAAAAAAACTAAGACGAATAACACCCTGGATTTTTTTCTCCAGTAGACTTCAGCTACCCAACTTCCCTTTGCACCTAGTATTGCCGTAGATTTTTTTTTATTAACTTTTCGGTAATGGTGTGGTAGGGTAGGTAGCTGAGGTCCACTTGAGAAAAAACCCAGAGTGATGTTAGGCTTAGTCTTTTTTTATAATGTAATAAGCTGGCAAATTATGAAAGCTCATGTCTTAATTGATAGGCATAGAAATAAAAAGAAAACGTATGATAACCAATAACAATCTACCGGAGACAAAATAACGTTGGTTTAGGCAACTAGGATGATGGTCTGGATACGGGGTTCTTCATTTCTGTATTCTTTGATATTGTATGCCGATTTTCTCTATTCTTTAATCAGTGTTTCAGGCCATTTTTCTCTACTCTTTATTTCTATATACTTTTTGCCAATTATTCTGTTCTCTTTATATTTTAACACCTCATTATTCTATTTTTTTTTTATTTCTTGGTCCATTGTCTCTATTATTCATATTTTTTGCCCACTATTCTCTATTCCGTAAACCCCCATCCACACCCAGGCTCTAGTTAAGGTCACCATATAGCTTTCAAAAATAAGCAAAACTAATACCGAGTAGGCTCCTAATGGCAAAACGATTGAATGCTAATCCCGGTTTGAATTGTGAAATTGCGGAAATTTGTTTTTCAATCAATTGATCAAGCAAAACACATTATCGTCCTGAATGTTCGTATAATGGACCTTGGTTATGAATTCTAATCATCTGAGATCAACCTTTCTAAATTTGTTCAGATTGATAAAGTCTTTTGCATCCGTCGACATTATCTTCCATAATAAATTTAAATTAAATCGATTAAAGATCTGATAACCACAGTGACTGTGCATACATGTATATACTTTAACGACCGGGGTAGTTTTCTTATAAGTTTCAAAAAGTAGTAACCTCCCTTGTTAATGTGATGTTGTAATCAATCTATTTATTTGTACCATCTTTATATAATATTATATTGTACAATTTAAATTTATGATTCGTTTGATATTTAAATATAATAATTTATTTTTTATTAAAGATATAAACAAGGTAATTTGAAAGGCTTTGATTCATTTATAACCGTAGTTCAATTCATAAGTCAGGCGGTCTATTTTGTCTACATTATGTTGAAAGAACACCGGGGTGTTTACATTGGCATTATTTACTATCAATGACTGTGAAACAAGAAAGGAAAACAGTGTACATTATAAAACGAGAAATAATTAAAATTAGATACAAAATTCTTGTTTAGTGAAATCAAAAACGAAAAACGGAAACACTTTAGATTCTCATTTTGGTTTTAGAGAAATCAAAAACAAAAATGAAAACACTTTCGTTTTCCGTTTTGGTTTTAGAGAAATCAAAAACGAAAAATGAAAACACTTTTGTTTTTCGTTTTGGTTTTTGAGAAATCAAAAACGAAAAATGAAAACACTCTCGTTTTTTGTTTTTTGTTTTTGATATTTCAAAATGAAAAACGAATGGACGCAAATATACACGGACCCTAAATACAGCACAAACAACATTTTCCAAAAGACCAAAAAAGTGAAAAAATATATTTTAACAAAACTTGTTTGACTAGCAGGTCGAACAACGGATGTTTTAAACACTGCTGACTGCCATGGCGATTGCCAAATAAACGGATCACCAGATGTAACAAAATAGATCTTAATTATATATAAGTCTAAAGATTTGCGTAACGGTATTAACATAAGATGGTAATATACGAAGATGATGTTATAAAATCGTTTTGACAAATATTTCGGTTGAACAAATAGCCTTCGTAGGTGTCGATAATCTTTTTAATTGACGAAGGCCATTTGTTCAGCCGAAAAATTTGTCAAAACATATTTATATATTATACTTATATTCATATATTATACTTATTACTCACATGACCGTGTTTATTCCACATAGTTGTTGAAAAAACTGCATGAGACATCCTAGAAGTAATGCTTTTCTTACGGGCTGATTACCAAGCATTTTTGCAATTGTGGCAAACACATCTAAAAATAAATATGAAATGTATGAACCATTTCAATTATCATGTCATAAAATGTAAATCACAATGCCTTTTGTCCCCTAATTTAATCAAAATTTGCGAGAAACTAAAATCTTCTGTTTCCTTAAGATATATTTAAGAAATACTAACGAAATTGTAAGTGTAACCTAGTTCTCCGAAGCTCATGCATTTATGCGTTTCAAAATACAAATTTTGAATATTATATAATAACTGATAATGGCTTGTTTAAATTCAGTGTAGTTCATGCATATTCAGACTAGATATTTACATGCATCCTATATATTTGTACTTCTTTCTAGGGACCATTCAAAATGCTTTTCATCCGAAAATATTAAAGTTACTTATTTATTTTTTCGATATTCATATGCAGTTCCACATGCTGTAATTGCTTGCAAAATTTCATACAAATCCGTGAGATTGCCTCTTTACGTACCTGTTACCTTAATTAATATTGCTCGCTAATTATATTTCCGCGCTAAATATATTTCCGTTGATGTTGTTAACTATATGTGACGAAAAAGTAAGAACAACATCGTTGGAACTGAAAATGTGTCAAAAATGTGACCACTGTATAGAGTTACCACCGGATATAGTTACCACCGAAGCAATGGAAAATACAAATGTGAAGTCAGGTAAGGTCAAATTCTTCTTATTTTCATTATATTCTACGTTTTGCTGACAAGTAAAGTTTTGTGATACTGATTCCGACTAATGTAGCTACTATTAAGGGCTGATTGAGATCCTTAAATGGCTGTCTCTCTCTTCAAATCGTCAGAATCGGATAGGCCCGGGTGGTACCTGTTCAACGAAGAATGTGACGAGCTCAAACTTGATAAAAACACATTTATCCTGCAACTATCCATTTGACGTTTTCGTAGAACAAAGGTATATCACATTTAAGCTTGAACAACACTGTATTTTGAAAAAAAACTACTTTTTACACAGAGAAATTCATGTAAATCAAGCGGTTAACTGTACGGAGAATAACGGCGAATTGTGTGTTGGCGTTTGTTATTGTTGCACTTCGGTGTTCCTGTTGTTCATTTGTTTTCCTCTTACAGTTGATGTGTTTTCCTCGATTTTGGTTTGTAACCCGGATTTGTTTTCTCTAAATCGATTTATGACTTTTGAACACCGGTATACTACTGTTGCCTTTATATACCGCATCTCCTTATTTTTATATTGATAAAGAATTATCGAAAAAAAAATATACTTTATAACAATAACTTACTTGACTGCTCAAATTCTTTACTCTCTTTTACAGATTTCTCTATGTCTCTCATTTCATGGTCAACATTTGATGAATCTCTCAACTTTTCTAAAACTTTTCTAGCTTCTTCTACTTTCCCTTTGTTAACAAGATACCTTGGACTTTCTGGCAAAAAGAAAAATCCAACGAACTGGATTAAACTTGGCACACCTGCTATGCCAAGCATATATCTACAAAAAAAAATAAAAAAAATAAAAAAATATCTAGTAGCAAACCTCGATATTAGTATCTTCACAAAGGAGAAGGTCCGGTAATGGCGACTTTTGGCCTTAAATTTGAAGTACATCTGACGAAAGATTTTTGACATTTTTTAAACATTTAAGTGTCTATCTACTTCAGTCGATTCAATTAGTTTATGTTAAAGATTTGAACTTATTTGGTCATTAAAGACGCTCAACTGTAAGCTTAAATATGAAAAAAATCTATCAAATATGCCATAAAACGTCACTTTTCAGATGGTTTTTGTCTAAAATGTAAGTGACCGCATTCGTGTTCAGTCTCAACCTTTAAATATGTTATGTATTATAATCAAATACAACATATATTTCAATATTAAAAATGAACACAAGTGCCGCCACTTCCATTTTAGACAAAAACCATCTAAAAATTAGCACAAATGCTAAAATTGCGAAGATTTCAGTAATTTTGCATGAATTAATGATGCTAGTACCTGATGCCTGTGCATTATAATGAAAAAAAAAACCAGCCCATGTGTATGTAACAAAAAGAATTATACTTTCCAATGATTAGCTAAAAGGTTACATTTTTAACAAATTTGTAAAAATGCTATATTTTGGGGCCAAAAAGGGGTCTAACTGGGCCTTACTCCTTTCAGGTTTTCCAAACTATTGGCCTCGATGGTAATCATTAAGATTATTTCAGTAAGGTATCTCATGTTTATTCTACTGTATAATATACGATACATAGGTTTATTTTCTTTGTAGATATTATTACTTACTTGATCTTAACACCGATGCCGGGTTTTTGATGTTTATAAAATACAATTTTTTAAATTCTTATTCTTGTTTTGTTACAGCAGACTTATATACACTTATTCTAAATTAGATCTTTGAATATTGTTTTCATCGTTAAAAATATTCATTTGTTTACCAATGAATTAAAACCCAACTAAATATTATTGCTATACACATATGTACATTCACGGTCCTACAGCCTGTCGATACCTATAGTTTGACATTGAACAATACGATGACGTCTTTGCAATAAATCCATTGGATGTTGGATTTGTACTGATTGATATTTTATTCTTAGATATATGATGTTGTATTAGTTGTGTTTTGGATTTTAACTAACTTTCAATAACTGTGAGTACTCACAGATCTGTACTTTGTTTTTGTGTTTCAGTTATTTGTTTTGATTTGTAGCAATATATCGAGTTCAGTCCTTTGCAACTGATGTTTATATTTTGTTCCTATGTTATGCTGTTACACAACTGTCCCAGGTTCTGTGAAATTTGGGAGCCCGGCTAACATGTTTAATCCCGCCATATGCTGTATGTACCTGTCCCATGTCAGGAGTATGTAATTCAGTGGCTGCCGTTTGTTGCTGAATATCATATTTGTTTTTCGTTTGAATTGTTATACATTTGTCATCCGCTGCCTTTTATAGTTTGTAATAAGGTATGATTTTTCGCATTTCTTAGGGTCATACGGTGACCTATATAACTTCTACGTCATTTCGTCTCTTGTGGAGAGTTGTCTCATTGGCAATAATTCCATATCTTCTTATTTTTTATGTTAAATTCATTAAAAAAGCTGTCACTGGAACACACTAAATACCATGTTAAAAGACTCATTTCGTTATGGAAAATTCGTTATATACCTATAGATTTACGTCGTTCTGATCCTATAGGGACAGGCTAATCCAATGGCCTGATTTCGTTGCAAGCTGTTGAATTATAAACGAACTCTATTTAAAAGAGAAGAAATATCCATGAGCTGCAAATTATTGCCCAAAACAAAGCCGAGGAAGACATAGCTGATAACGACGGGATCTTTATAACAAGTCATTAAGTTTGTTATGTTACCGAACAAAACATATTTCAAAGAAATCTACATTCACCATCGGGGCAAAAACAAATGTACGTGTACTTGATGTAGGGTGAGGCATTTTGGTTGTCTTTATGTTATTTGTAAATATTTCATTTATTGTAATCAAAACCGGTGCGCGTCGTGTTAAACACATTGCCGTAAGTAAACAAATATTACTTTTGACCAAGATACTCACATATGGGGATAAACGGCCATATACCATTTCATATATTTGTTATGTTGAAAGTCAATAAAGGTGTCATTTGAGTAGATTGTTTTTGTTTGGGAGCCCGGCTAATATGTTGAATCCCGCTATATTCTGCATGTACCTGCCCCAACGCCCATAGACCAATTTCATAGATTTGTTATGTTGTAGGTCTATAAAGGTATTTTAGTAGATTGTTTTTGTTTATCAAACACTGTTCCTTATGAGTTATTTATTGAATTCAATTCGAAAAGGGACCTTTCCAAAAACTTTGTTAGAAAAATACAGCTGTCAGGGTAAACCGCATATTGAATTCTTGTTCTCGCTATATATATTTCAGTATTCTGCCATACAATGTGAAAAGTCCAAGCTGCACGCATAGTCAACTACGTATATACGTCATTATTTTTCAAATAAAAACAAAAATATGGAAAACCCGAAAAATAAGATTGCAAAACTATTTATTAGGAAAATAACCTTTAAAGCTATTGACAAGCAAATAGACTATGAAAAGATTATTGAAAAAAAGCACAAAGGTTAATGTTTCAATGAGATACGTTATGGAAAAATTGTGGTTTTCAGTCATACATTTACTGACCATTTTCTGATTATTTTGAAAACGGTAGAAATGGCATAAATCCGAACTTTAAACGTGAAGGACAATCTGAAATAATTGTCTTTCCCTATCTATTCCATGGAAAATTCATACTATATACTATCATTAACCAACAAATCCTGCAAAAGAGACCAATGGCAGATGAACCTTGTCACAACGGCATGTACACCTTACGACCATGAGAGTACCAAATATACTTAACCTTTTTCTTATAATATCTGAGAAATTTAACCATGAAAATGATGCAATATAAAATAAATCCTATCACAGATATGTACACATAACAATCAGTCTATGCACCAGATATGGTTCTATCGATTGCAGTTTTTGAGAAACGGACCTCGAAAATATTTCATTAATCATAGACTAATGAATTTGAGGGTCATGGTTAGATGAACCATGTAAAATAGAAATGTACACATTACAAAAATTATATACACCCCATATAGTGTATAAACTTTTATTTATAGTATCTGTGAAATGGATCTGATCACGTAAATTTTACGTTTACCAATAAACCATTAAATGAGCTCAATGAACCCTATAAGACGGACAGTCTTGTTCGGTCATGCATTCAAAAGCGGATTCAAAATCTACGTTATAAAATGTTTCTGATCGTTTCATGGAGCCCAAGGTTGTGGATACGTTATCCTCTTTTAACAACAAATATATGATTGTTCCAGCAGACAAAGACTCAAACAATGTTGTTTTCATATGCACAAATCATTTTTTGGAATGTCTTTACTAAAGAATTTCACAGCAAAACTGGAAATCCCACATTTAACCCTACATCATGCACACAGGAGGATATTTTAGAAAATCACAAATCCGTCCTTCTCTCGTTTGGTATTAACATAAAAATAGACGATGAACGGGAAATCTCCCATCTACTCAATACCTCAACTTCACAAAAATCCTGATAAAGAATGATATATAGCCGGTTTGTCAAGATAATCGACTAAACATCTTTTTAAAGTGTTTACCATCATTCTTTCTTCAGTGAAAGATGGCCTTCACAAAGATGAGGTTTATTCAACCAGCGGTTAAAACATTTCAAGATCTAATCCAAAATCTTCAATTTCTATCAACCGCATCGGTGGACTCGTGGTAGCGTGTTCGCCTTGAGTGCGAGAGGTCGTGGGTTAGAACCCCGGTCGGGTCAAACCAAAGACTTTAAAATTGGTATTTGCTGCTCCTCCGCTAAGCACGCGGCATTATGGAAAAAGAGGAAATACTGGCCAGCTCGAAGTCGGGATAATATGTCCGGGTAGATGTCTGCCTGCTGACTGTTACCTTGTGAACTAGTACGTTAAAAATCCCACTCAGTGTGTTGGGATAGTACGAAGCAGGGTTGATATTCATATTGCATTAACATGTTTTCGTCCTGAATATGCATTTAATATGCCACTGAACGTTAAGCAGTCATCCATCATCATCATCATCATCATCAAATTACAATCTTTACAATAGTACAGCAATATTAGAACATTTGAATAAGTGAAGTGAAGTGAAGTGAAGTGAAGTGATACATGATAAATATAGAGAATTACCTCCAGCCATTTTCTTTGTCCCCACTGAAAGCCCCTGCCACAATACTCGACAGTAGAATTCCTATTGTGATGAACAGTTGATTAAGGGATACCAGAGCTCCTCGTATTGATGCTGGGGCAGCTTCAGCTACATAAATCGGCACTGACATGGAGGCAAAACCTAAATGAAGACAGGAATATTTGTCGGCGTTTAATTAGGATGTAAAACCTTGTGATGATTAAAAGTTACATAATACCTGCAGTATATTAACACACCTATTTTAATCTGAACTAGAAATTACATTAAAAGAGTCCAGCAGTTGTATGCATTTTCAAACCCAAATTGACAAATCGAATACACATTAATTTTGTAATTGTATATTTATTCAATGTATAAAACACCCACTGCTCTTTAAGAAAATTAAAGTATTTGTACTTTTAAAGCGTCAGCAAAACTATGATAAAAGAACTCGGCAACGCCCGTCAATCTTAATTATATTAAAAGCGATATAAAGAATTCGGTGATTGTCTGTTACTATTTCGTCTACACAAGATGCAGTGTGAATTCACTCCGTTGGCGATGGATTCTCAAACTCTGATTTGATTTGGCCTTTTAACTTTTTGATTCGAGCGTCACTAATGATCAGTCTTTTGTAGACGAAACGCGCTTCTGGTGTACGAAATTATAAGCCTGGTATCTTTCATAAGTTTATTTCCCAATTGACTTGTGTGTGATTTGCGTCGTCCTTTCAAGATACCTAAACATACAACGGAAGTAATTAACAGGAACGTGAACGTAAGTTTATTCGTTTCGAATTTACGATTCTGCTCGAGAATGTTGGACTATATGTTTTTACCGAAATAGGTTTCTTTAGATTATTAATTTTCTCCAGTTCCGTAACATTTTTGATTCATTTATGATTTACAGGCAACAGAATTTACCGATGTTCGAATATCATGAATACATTAAAGGGGCATTAGCTATTATATTCATGTTTACCGATTGACTCAAATTCTCATTTTTGATTGATAGCATACTGAAACGTATATCCAAATTACAAAAATTCCAAAAGAAACAATTAACTATGAATGGACTCGTTATAATAATCAACATTGTGTGTATAGTTTAGACTAGACGCCATCTAATAAACCCTCGCGGTGACCTCTGAAGAATGACCATGGTCTTTGACTCGATATGGACATAAACACAGACAAGCACGTGTAATCATGTAATGAAGATTTTTTTCTAGGTCTATTTGATTTAATGTTAGAGATTTGATAAAAGTGTCATTCTTCGTTTTTACAAGTATAAGAATGTTTTGTGGGTCAATACAGTCAACGAAATGGTTCTTCCCGATGGTTACCTTGTTTCACTTTTCATTTCTTTTTTCTTTTTAACAACTGAACATGCTTAGCCCATTGTTAACCAATTATAACTAGCTAACTAAAGGGTCAAATTGTAGATTGCATGAATACGAATTCAAAAGAGGTTGAATTATTGACTTGCAAGTCAATTATACATAACAGTGATGTTGTTGTGCTTATTTTGACAAAATTGGACAAAACTGACTGCTAATAGCGAAATAATATTCCGAAATTCCGCTTTTGTAAATGTTTTAAACAAAAAACATATTTTAATTGTTTGTCTAAAATCGAAGCTAACGCCCTTTTGAGAAGAACCAAATCAAGGTCAAACAAAACAAAAAACGGGGGAATCGCATTAACTCAAAAAGAAGCACGATCAGGTGCACCGACAGGGTATTTATCAGTTCAGAATATGACAATTTGTTCTTCTAGATAATTTTGAACATTTAATTGATTTATATTTGAAAAAAAAAATCAGTAATATTATTTAAATTGCAATTTATACAGACTTCGCTCCTTTCACAGGTAACACCAGCCTGATATTAGTATAGGTTTAGTATGATTGTGCAAAGAGTAGAAAATAAAACGTTTCGGTAAGTGACCGATCTGATATGATTAACCTTTTTTAAAAGGAAAAGTAAAGGACTAGGTAAAAATACCAGCATGTCCAAGAAGAATCGGAAAGATTAAGGAAGTATACATAAGCTACCTTTTAAAACAACCAGTTCGTTTCCAAAACTACTACGGTATGAATAATTGTTATCATTTTGATTTTCATAGCGGACTTTAAAGTATTCGTACACATTAGCAACGGAAGATAATTTTTAGCCTGAGGGAACTTGGGGGAATGAAGATTTGTTTTTTCTATCTTTGATAAAAGCTGTCTTTACTTACACAAAATCCTGTCGATTATATAGTAAATCCTGTTATGAAAATTTAGAAGATAAGGTGATTTAAACTTTTTAGCTAGGATATTGCAAAAATGATCCAATGCCTATAGTACAATATGCACTTGATTTCGATATATACACAGTAAAAGAATCTTTTTTTCTTCATTTTGTTGTTGATTGATTCCCAGTGGATATGACCGAACACGTTTGATATAAGTTTGTGTGTTTCTGGTTGAAGATAAAAACCAACAAATATTTTTTTAAAAGTCCATTATAGGATTAAACACGCGTAGCGGAGACAGTAAAACGGATGTTTGCGACCGTAAAACAAAATTGACAGCGGCAACTCTACAGTACTGTTATTCAGATTCTTATGCATTACAAAAAAGAAATACGAATCCTCGAATGTGACCTGCCGAATTAAACTTATCACCTGGTTTCTACTTACATGAGCAACACGACGGATGCCACATGTGGAGCAGAATCTGCTTACCCTTCCGGGTACCCGAGATCAACCCCGGTTTTTTGGTGGAGTTCGTGTTGCTCAATCTTTAGTTTTCTATGTTGTGTTTTGTGTACTGTTCGTCTTTTCGTCATTTTTCGTTTTTTGATATGGTATTGTCAGTTTGTTTTCAACTTATGGGTTTGAATATCCTTTTGGTATCTTAAGTCTGTCTTTTTTATCCAACGTAAAAAGAATGTTACACACAAATTGCATTATAATTATTATTTTCTGCAATAGCATTTTGGTTTGTGTTCTCATTGAACTTCACTGTGGCGAAATAGAAAGCATGTTGTTTCTCAAATTTAGTGCACATATTAACCACTATTAGCATGATTGGATAGAAACTACTTTTCTTTACAGTCAGGATTCTACTTCGTCAAAATGATCTCCTCATCACGCCTTCTAATTTTTACAATCGTAAAAATGGAAGCCATTGTAGGGATGACGCGCTGCCAATTTAGCTCTTGAAAACCGATAAATGTTTCCACATTACGATCCTTAATTATATGCCAGTTGTATTTTAAAAGACAAATATATCTACTAGCTATTGAGCATCATTTAATGTACTTTTCTGCATTTAGTCATCTTAAAACTATTGTCTGATAGGTTGTCAGGTGGAATTTTCGAAAGTTAAAAAAACATTTAAAAAAATTCTAATTAAATATTTCGTGGAAGGGCAGACTAAACATTTTCAGAGGTTGAAAACTAATAACCCTAGATAACACACACAAAAAATGAAGTTTTTTTTGAAGTTATGCATTTTTAAGATCCACCTGCAAAGTCTGTCGTCAAGTACTTTTAGTAAAAATTTGATATTCGAACACACCTACTCTGTTGTTATGACTCATTAGAAAGGTATTTCACTTGACGCATATATTTCATTTTTTAGCACTGTGAATTTTTAATGTTATTAAGTCAACCTGTAGCCTAAATATATAAACATAATAGAATCTGAAGCGAGATGATCTATCAATTATTTTTGCTTTATACGTTTTCAAGACAGAATAGTCAACTCAACCGACCGAACATAAAAGAGGGACGAAAGATACCAGAGGGACAGTCAAACTCATAGATCGAAAACAAACCGACAACGCCATGGCCAAAAATAAAAAGACAAACAGACAAATAATAGTACAGATGATACAACATAGAAAACTAAAGACTAAGCAACACGAACCCCACCAAAAACTGGGGGTGATCTCAGGTGCTCCGGAAGGGTAAGCAGATCCTGCTCCACATGTGGCACCCGTCGTGTTGCTTATGTTATTACAAATCCGGTAAAAAGTCTAATTCGGTAAGTCACATTCGTGAAAAGGGAAAGGTATTGTCTTTACGACATAAGGAAAATATCCGATATCATCTGTGAAACGGTTATTCCATAACGGTCAACCAACTCGTGATGCCGTGATTTCAACTTCACCATTTGGAACTCTTGGTTTAATAGCTTCCTTGTGAGCAGCAATCCTCTATCAAGGAAATCATGATAGGAAACACAAGCCCGGGAATATCGTATCAATTGGGAGATATATACTCCGTATGCAGGCGCTGCTGGAATGTTGCTACATAGAAATGGAAAGTTCACAATTTTGAAGCTGAAATCATCTCTTTTGTCGTAAAGTTTTGTTTTCAACCGACCTTCATTTTCAATTTTAGATGTAAGTCAAGAAGGTGCACTCGACTTTCTCTTTTCGATGACTGAATTATTGCCCATTTTTAGGTTTTTTTCCTAAAAAACTGTCGCCGGTGGCAGAGATGCAAATAATGCTTTAAAAAGATTAATCTATTATCTTTATGTGCAAATTTTTTCGGCGGAATTCATGCTTATGCACAAAATAGATCCACTTGTATTTGCACCTACCACAATCGACTGTTTTATGAAAATTTGTATATAATTTCAAAGTTACAAATATCTCGAAGCTCCATACTATAATTTAAGTAAAAACACTATATAAGATGCATAAAATCCGAAATTATGCACCTTTATTAAACTTTTAAATCCCATAGAAACAGATGTAAACAATTCAAATATACCAATTTGGCTTTTTTACCTTCTCTAACAAAGAGTTCCATTTCTTTTGTTTAATTACAACTGGGTATCCGCCTGTTTAAAGGTGTTTCATCTGACCTTAAAGGGTCGTATCAGCTATTACCATCATATGACTTCCATGCGTAAGTAGATTCTTTATAATATATTTTCCTCATAAAAAATGACATAAATAAGGAGATGCGGTATGATTGCCAATGGGACAAGTGTGACCCAGACCAAGGGACGAGAATGTAAACAACTATAGGACAATGTACGGCCTTCAACATTGAGCAAAACCTATACTATTTAGTTAGCCTTTAAAATTTCAATAACAATTAAACAAACCATGTTTTCCATGACAAAAAAATATTTCCAATCCGATGGTCTTAGTGAAAAGATGGCCAAAGAGTCTGAAAAAAGCATAGCAATGTGCAATCCGAAATATAAATATCGAAAATGTAATACCAAAAGTGTTTATAACTGTTCAGCCAAACATAATAAGTTATGTCTCAGTTCATTAAAATCAAAACCAATGTATGTATCGATGAATACAAAATTCGAAGATCTGACTTCAGTGTTAATTGTTAAGCTTTCAGAATAAGTTCGTTCAAAGGACGGATAAGATATACATCGCACTATAACAAACAACTACAACGTTAAAATTAGGACGTTATATCTCGTTTGTAATAAGGTTTCTACAGGAAAGGTTAAACTTTAAACCAAATATTTGTATCATTGAAAGAATTTAGAAAGACTTAAAGTTATTTGTCGTTCCGACATCCCTGGCTTGCATAGCGAACAAGTTGGGAAATATACACATCGTAACAATACACCGTTCAAAAAAGGTAAATTAACCATAGGAAACGAAAACTCATCTCTGTTGTCGTTAAATTTAAGTATAGTTTCTTGTATGAAACTGAAAAAAGACAAATTAGTATTGCTGGAAAATTAGAATAATTTGAAATCAGTTCCCTTGGGTAAATATCCACAGTATAATAAAAAAAAATCTTGGTTATTTAAAGTAAAAAAATCTTCAAGGTAGCAGTAATAATTATTTTTTTTCTATAAAACAAAATTTAAAAGATCTTTACCGAGTTTAGCCATTTTCTGTGAATGTTACAAAACAGGACATGTCTACTATGAAAGATGCGCAATTATTGCCCAATAGGAAAACCTACAACTAAAGTTATTGCCGAAACTTCCTTAAATGTTGTCGAGGAGGAAATTTACAGCTTTAATCATCTCATCACATTTTAGTAAGTGTATCTAGCATTCCCCCTTTTTCATTGCAGAAGAAAGTTAATATATACTTGATTAAATAAGAGTATGTGGACGTGTAAAAGTCATAGCTGTCCAATAAATTGAAAGAACCATCAAAAGTACGTAATTTTTTTTAAAGCATTCAAAGACTTTTTTTCACAAAAAAAAAGTAATTCCATCATGTATTCGTGATTTATTACAAAAATTAAAAACAAGTTTGTTAATTGTAGTCGAGGAACTAGTCAAAAGGGCATAAAAATTGGTTGTAGAACACTTACTTCAAGTCGATATGAAACGATATTTGACGTTTTGTTTATGTAGTTTAGGTAGCCAAAAACATAAAAGTGACTTTCGAGTGTACATCAGAGACATTAAGCTGTAATGTGATATGATTATGCAAAATTTGACTCTGATTGAGCGCATGGATTTAAATGTAGAAGAATGTATAACTTTGTTTCTAAGACCTTTTGTGTAGTATTTACGTCATACAACTACCAAATTATTGGCTGCTTTGTCGGCCGGTATGAGCACACACCGTTTTGAAGGGTCGTTGAAGTTTATTTCTAATCCTAGAAATGGCCGTATCTTTTAACTTTCTTATAAATACCTAAATTATTTTCAAAATGTGATAATCTAGTTTTCACAATATTCGTTAATGTTTTAAAATAAGAATCGCGTGATTGTTTATCAGACAATTTCCGCTTACACCAATTTGTAGAATAGGACAAAAGCATCCTTAATGACCTATAACGACGCTCTTTCCATTTCTTTTAACGGAGGACGATAAGGTTTAAACAATTATTTATTTATTTCAAAATTAATTGAATTGGATTGGCAACAAGCTAAGTCTATGCAAGCCCTCAAGGTCAGATAAACCCGACCATACACACATGTACACCGTACAATCATTCTATACACCACATATAGTTGACCTATACTTAAAGTATCCAATAAACAGACCAACCCATGAAAACTATCCATTGACAAATTATCCATGACAATAAGGTCATGGTCAAATAATTCTTGCCAGACAGATATGTACACCTTACAATCTTTTCAAACACCAGATACAGTATAGTTGATTTATAGCTTACATCATCCAATAAACAGACTAAAACCATGAAAACTTAACATTGACCAATGAACAATGAAAATGAGGTCAAGGTCAGATGATACATGCCTGAAACACATGTACATTTTACAATTATTCCATCATCGCATCAACTATAGTTGACCTATTGGTATAGTATCTAAGAAACAGACCAAACTACAGAAACGTAACATTGACAAATGAACCATGGAAATGATAATTGACATACGACAGACGGAAATTTCGTAACATAAGGCATCTAAATTAAAGGTATGAAGCATCCCGATCTTCTATCCTCTGAAATATAAACTTTTATACACTAGTTTACGCCGCCGCCGGATTGTTATTCCTATGTCTCGCATTCTGCGGCTTCGTCGCATGCGAGACAATAATAACAATACAAAATTATTCAAACTACTTTTTAGCTTCCTAGATTCAGTGTATGTACAAATTGATAAATGTATCTGTTGTTTATTGAGTTAGAGAACGGAAACGAAAAAATCAGCAATTTGTACGTTTATAAAGGGGCATAACTCATGAACGATAAAACTGCCGCCACCCAATTTTGAACTTGATCTTTGTTTTGTGGTAATAAGCATTGTGTATAAGTTTTATAACATTTGGTTGAGGCAAACTAAAGTTAGAGAACGGAAACCAATTTTCGGGACGGACGGGACGGACGGACAAGGGTAACACTTATTGCCCCCTCCGCTACGGCGGAGACATAACAACATTTCAATTCATACAAAAAATATCACTTAACATAGATAATGTACCATTTTTTGTAAATGACTAAATTATTCACGTTAAAAGTAAGCTTTTTTACACCAAAAGGACACACTATTCCGATATTATAAACTGACTCCAGCATTTAATTACTGCAATTTAAAAAGTCGATCGCCCTATGTCATTTAAATGCTATTGAATATTTTTCTTACCTATTCCAGCTCCAACAACTAGGCGCCCTATCAGTAAAAGCTCCTTGCTGTTTGACAATGCCATCATTATAGCACCACCAGTAAAAACAAAACTTGCAATCATAATCACCACCTTTCTTCCAAAACGTTCAGTGATTATACCAGCAATCAACGCAAATAAGGCTGCTGCACCAATAGTAGCACTAACTATGGCCTCTTGGTATACAGTAGTCAGGTTGAAGTAATCTTTCATCAATAACATTGATCCTGAGATGATACCCGTGTCATATCCAAATAAAAGGCCACCTATGGTGGCAAACATTGTTAAGAACACAACATAAAACTTTGATCCGCTAATGTCCTCATGATCTGAAACAGACATATCGCCATTTTTATGTTTTTCGCTCGACATCTTCTCTTTCATATTAATTAAACTAAAATATTTCGCTGTATCTGATAAAACTTATCAAAATAGACTTCGATCCAATTTTGTTATGCAGGTGTGTAAACTTATTTTTCTATTTAAGTTAACATGTCCGCCTCTATAACTTAGCCGACTTCAAGAAACTAAACTCGGGTAGGTGTACGTTAATCGTTATCTGGTCTTTTTATGGTATATGTATAATAACTAAGAGACGGAAATATGCCAATGTTATCTTTCAACCTAGGCTTTGCACTAAATAGACGTCTTATAAAAAAAAACAATTCAACAAGTTAAACTTTTGATAAAATCCATGATCACTATATAGACAAAATGGAACGACGATTTTCTTTTTTCTTTAAATTCATATTTTAAAGCAGGTTACGCACAAAAAATTTATAATATTGTATTACATTTATCATTATTTATTACATGCATTCTTATAGAAAAATTATGTTACAAGATGAACTTAGTTTTGGGTTGGTGCGTTTGTGTGTGAATACTTATCAGACGCATTTTAAAATTGAATGTTTTTTTCATACTGGGTTATAGAAATGTTTATACCGAGCAAAATTCCCCGTCTTATTAACATAACCCCCCCCCCCCCAGTGGCAGTTCAAATAGAACGCTCTCAAATCCAATCCATTACTTTATTTTTTTATTTTTTTCAATTACTAATTTTTTTCGTTTTTAACTTTGGTTTACCTGATTAACAACGACAGATATATGGTCTTTCATTGTTGAAGGTCAGGCGGTTGCCTATAATTGCTTACATTCACTTTATTTGAACTTTGGTGGATAGTTGTCTCATTGGCAATCATACCACAAGATTGTTCCAAAAAGTCCCTATGTGTAAGATAACTAAGGGACATAACTTTTGAATGTTATAAGATAAAGATAACGTTATTCACACTAACACATTAACAATAAATGGTTAACATACTATATAATAAAATATTAATTTTCGCGAACCATTTAGGTCACAGAAATTCCAAAAAATGGCATCAGTAAGGAGAGTTGTACAAATGATGTGAATACACAGAACCCGGATCCAAATTATCTTTTACTAAAATTATTCATCATTTTCTGTTTTGTATGTACTAACAACATTTCATTTTTCTACAATTTCGATTAAAATATTATAAAACCTGCAGTTCAATAGGTCACATGCCCCAAATAAACATTCCCCGATTGGTCGAACTACTGTGGCCTCGGTGTAAAGCAACGCAAGCCTCGATGTAAAGATCACGCTTCCAAAAATAGAGGTATGTCCCAACTTAACATTCCCCGATTGGTTGAATTGCTGCTCGATGTAAAGCAACGGAAGCCTTGATGCAATGAAGAAAAGGGGTTGACAGGATAAACGTAATCGTTATAAATTTTAACTTCATGGTTCTTATGCAAGCAAATTTAATAAACAATGATTTTATACAGTTGTGTTATTGTTTTCACCTTACATAGGGCTTTATTTCTGATCTTATTTCTGTGTACACAATTCTGAATCTACATATTTCACCTATATCAATATTAGGTAATCCGTTTGGACGATTCCATATACTATTATGTTTTAGGGTTTTTAGCTTCAGTGTCGAGTTGGTGTATAGTATTGAGGGCTATCTGCGAGAAATAAATCTTTTTTTCTGATAGATTAACTAAATCCAAAACCAATATAAAAATAGTTAACACATTTATTTTATTTAACGGAGTAAATTGATCGGAATGTGAATGATACATAAACCTAAAATTCGTTTTGGTCTATCCCAGTGATGACATTTGCGCGGGACTTTAGGGGTTGCACTAATGACAGGACGATTGCCCGGATAGTGACAGGACGATTGACCGGATGAGATATAAATAGTCATAACTTTTTTGTTATTCGGTAGATTTTTTTAATATTTGTAGACCTTAGAGATATAAAAATATATTTTATGAAAATAAAACAAAATAAATGAAAAATTTTTTTTTGAGCAAATAAAGTTGACCGGACGGATTTCACACTCGCCGATATACGCTATACATATATTCAACTTGTCGACAACAGGTGTTAATATCTCTTTTGTTTTACAATATTTGTCGATGAAATTAAGGAATCTGTGAGAATAATAAATATATAATACGAAAATATAAACTTTATAGTAAACAAAAATGTTTTTCTGCAAAAAAATTGACCGGACGGTATTGACATTCGCCGATGTACGCGTTGATTATATTGAACTGATCAACAAAAAGTGTTTATATTTTTTTTGTTTTACAATATTTTTACATGAAACTAAGAAATCTACGAGATCAATAAATATATGATATGAAAATATAAACTTTATAGTAAAAAACATTGTTTTTCTTCAAAAAAAGTTGACCGGACGGAACTAACATTCGCCGATATATGCTTTAAATATATTGAACTGATCGACACAAGTTTTAATATCTCTTCTTTTTTTACAATATCTGTCCATGAAATTAAGGAATCTTGGAGATTAATAAATATATTATACGAAAATTTAATCTTTATAGTAAAAAAAAAATGTTTTCTGCAAAAAAAGTTGACCGGACGGAATTAACATACGCCGATATATGCTTTAAATATATTGAACTGATCGACACAAGTGTTAATATCTCTTCTTTTTTTTTTTATAATATCTGTCCATGAAATAAATGAATCTGTGAGATTAATAAATATATTATACGAAAATAAAAACTTTATAGTAAAAACTTTGAGCCCAAAATGTTGATTTGAGTGAGTTCACTAGAAGTACTTATATTTAATTAGATTAATCTAATTTAGACACTTGTCGTAATCACCAATCAAGCCAAATAACATGTCATTAAAGTTTTCACACCTGAGACATCAAATACATTTAATTGAATTACCTTATATAATCAGTTGGCAATTAGAATTTTTTGTTTGTAATAACGATGTAATTTTGAAATAAAAGGTATATCCTGCTCGAAATTTCCACTTCCACCTCCCCGTTGGTGAGCAGGGGGCAGAATAATTCTGGCAGACGGAAGGGGTCGGCTAATAATTTGTTGCCGCAATTTTTACTATTTGAAGAAATATACAATTCCATTTGTTCTAAAGTAATATAAACTATTTACTCTAAAGTTAATATTTTCATATAATATATTTATTAAAAATATTGCAAAAAAAGAAGAGATATTAACACTTGTGTCGATCAGTTCAATATATTTAAAGCAAATATCGGTCGAATGTGAAATCCGTTCGGCCAACTTTTTTTTTGAAGAAAAACATTTTTTTTTACTATAAAGTTTGTATTTTCATATCATATATTTATTGATCTCCAAGATTCCTTAATTTCATGAAAAAATATTATAAAACAAAAAAAATATTAACACTTTTTGTCGATCAGTTGAATATATTTAAAGCATTTATCGGCGAATGTTAATTCTGTCCGGTCAAATTATTTTGAAGAAAAACAATTGTTTTTACTATAAAATTTATATTTTCATATCATATATTTATTGATCTCACATATTTCTTAGTTTCATGTAAAAATATTGTAAAACAAAAAAAATATAAACACTTTGTTTGATCAGTTCAATATAATCAACGCGTACATCGGCGAATGTCAATACCGTCCGGTCAATTTTTTTTTGCAGAAAAACATTTTTGTTAACTATAAAGTTTATATTTTCGTATTATATATTTATTATTCTCACAGATTCCTTAATTTCATCGACAAATATTGTAAAACAAAAGAGATATTAACACCTGTTGTCGACCAGTTGAATATATGTATAGCGTATATCGGCGGGTGTGAAAACCGTCCGGTCAACTTTATTTGCTCAAAAATATTTTTTTTCATTTATTTTGTTTTATTTTCATAAAATATAGTTTAATATCTCTAAGGTCTACAAATATTAAAAAAATCTACCGAATAACAAAAAAGTTATGACTATTTATATCTCATCCGGTCAATCGTCCTGTCACTATCCGGGCAATCGTCCTGTCATTAGTGCTTCCCGGACTTTAGTCCATTGACATCGTAATATAATTTACTTTGGATTATAATTATCTTTAGATGTAATGTTACAGGATTTAATGTGAAATAATTTGTCTCTTCTTTTATAGTACACGAGTTTGACGTCAGGTTTGTACACATGAAGTCTCTAGTCTAAAAAAAGCCAGTGACAGAAGGATAAACAGATATTGAGATAAGCAACTGTCTAGGGCCAAGTAAGGGAGGTGAAAAAGCCAGTATTACGCAGAACGATAAACAGTTACATAGACGGATCCAGGGGGTGGGGAAAATTTGGTTGATTTTATAGGGAAGCAGGGGCGGATCGAGCCATTTTATAAAAGGGGGGTTCCCAACTCAGGACAAAGGGTGGGTGGGGGTGTGTTCCAACCATGTGTCCCCATTCAAATGCATTGATCGTCCAAAAAAAGGGGGGTTCCAACCCTCGGAACCCTCCCCCGGATCCGCCACTTGGGAAGCATGACGGGAGTGGGCAACCCTTAGGTCAGTCAGCGGCCACCCCCCTTTTATGAAAAGTTGTGGATCCGCCACTGAGATTTATATAAGCAGGTTTTCTTTGTGTAGATACCTTAAGATATCACCAACTGTGACTGAGTACAGAATTTGATTCATTTTAGCTCATTAGCTGGGCTCACTCGCTAAAAAGGTTCATTGCGGGCCTGCTCACTGGCTAACATTTTACGATATTCATGACTTGTGTAGAAAAGCCGATAATCTATACATGTGTGTGAGGAGTAGTTATCAAGCTTCCTTTCGTCTGTAAAAACTGTCTTAGGCCAAGTTAGGGAGGTGAAAAAGCACGTAATAGAACGATAAACAGATGATCAGGTTTTCTTCATATAGATCCCTTAAAATATCCCCCACCGAGGACACAATTTGATTCATTTTAGCTCATTAGCTGCGCTCACTCGCCATAATAGGTTCATTGCGGCTTACTGGCTAATATGTGTAGAAAAGCTGATAACCTATACATACATGTACATGTATATGGTCAGATCATATGTTTTCGTACGTCATATGAATTTGTACTATGCATGCCTTTTCAATGGAAATTGTGACGACAGTATGCATTCTTAATAGCACGAAAAATGATGAGAAGAGGATACATATGTCAACCAAAACTTTTCAGCAACGTCAAAATATGTGAGGACACCCTATCAAGATCTATCAAGCTTGTGTTCATGTTGCGTTAAAACTGTTTTAGGAAGGTGAAAAATACCAACAACATAACAATAAATAGATAATCGATATTGTAAAATATCAATGTGTTGAAAAGCCAATGATCTACATATATACTTAAATATATCAACCATAAAATAAAACTGATTTAATTTACACCAAAACTGTTGAAAAAACCTTTATGTTTATATAACTTATCTCATTCTAGTCCATTCAACTGACAGAATCGGTGTACATTTTATGAACTCTTTAATAACAAGAATCATCATGGACTAATCTTTATAACAATATCTGTTAGCCATTTAGGGGGTCTTTTGCATTCAAAGTTTAGTTTTAGTGGGTTTGTTTTGCGAAAAAGAACTCAATTTCCAGATCAAAGTTAACATTTTCTATATATTTTGCTGTGTCAAAATGACCTAATAAATATAAAGGACAGTACCCATATAGACCCAAAAATGGTATATCACATTCTACACATGACATTTTAGCAGGAAAGACTGCCATTGGAGTATATAACTTTTAACCTGTGTTTATATAATTAAAATACGATAATAAAATTCATGTCTTTTTCAGGACCTCTGATCCAACCATGTAGTATGGCATGTTTTTGAGATATGGTTTTGGTGGATAGGATGTTCTTGAAGGACCTGTAGTACAAAGTATATCACTGGATTGAGCTCTTTGTCTAAGTGTATTATTAAAGTGCTTTGCTTTGAGCTCAGTTCATTGTTATGCAATTCATTCTTTGTGAAATAAAGATTTGACAGACAACTCCCCATGCACAAGGATTTGTCAGGGTAGTATCCATTCTATGTACAATGTAAGTAATAAGGAGATAAAAGCATTTTATTATGATTTGAACCTAACATTTTTTGTCCATTAACCAAATTTAAAAAAAAGAACAAATTTACCCGACAATGCTACACTCGCTACTAGCAATATGATGCTAGGTTGTTTTAATACATCTGTACTGCCTACTGATGACTCGGTCCTGAGTGTAAATGGTCATTCAGTATGTTAAAAAAAAAGGGCAAAATTTATAAGGCCTATCTGGCCTAATTGATTTCTAAAACTTTATTTCATTGTACATGTTCAACATTTTTCATTCATTTGTTTATTTCTTAATTTGTGTGAATTAACATTGTTACAGTAAATGTTAATTACTACACTTTCATACCACAACAAATACTGTATTGTATCATTTATATTTGTATCCATATAACAAAAAAAATTGAAAAGAGAATAATTTTGCAATACCTTTTTCATATCGAATACTATAACTTTTTTGATATTTAGACATATTAAGTAGATTTTCATAATACCCATTTGACATGCTTGAAATTCTATCGGATTACTTTTGGAGCAGTTATGAGTCTTTGAAGCATGCTCACAAAGGTTTTTTGTTGATATCATTTTCATATTGGTCAAAATTTTTTTTTGCTTGGGCCAGCTTTGGAGGAGATGTTATCAAAGAATTGATAAAAAACAACACAGAAGTTTACTTTCTAGCTCTTCTAGCCCCAAGCATCATGTCAGGCATTGTCATTACTAAAAACCAATAAATGTCTTCTAATCTGAGAAACAATTTCGACATTTTAACAGAATATTTTACTAATGATACTTACAATCCACCACAAAGTAATATAAATAGAACCATACAAATAGTGAGCAAATACATATAAAACAGATGTGGTATGATTGCCAATGAGACAATTCTCCACAACAGACCAAAATGACACAGAAATTAACAACTACGGGTCACCGTACAGCCTTCAACAATGAGCAAAGCCCATAACACATAGTCATTTATGTTATTTATGTACACTAAATAAACGAAAAACAAATATTATGTAACACATAGACAAACGACAACCACTGAATTACAGCCTCCTGATATCATGTTCTCAGATATCATCTCCCATTTAAAAAAAAATCACATGAAAAAATGAACCTATTATGTGTTGCTCTCCTAGCTACAAAATGTAACCAAAATCAAAGATGTGGAAAATATTCTATCATAATCATTTGGTAATTAATGCAATTAGTGCCTCTTCCATGCCCGTCTTGAACATAAAATCTAAATATTAAATAAACAACACTCCTCATGCTCAGGTTGGTTGTCATCGTGCAATACAGTTAATAACAACATATAGGAAAAACATAGAACTCCTTTTGTCATATAAAACACTGTCAAACATCCAAACATACTATCCACATTCATCTGTGTCCACACTTGTTATGACAATAAAATACAGGTAAACTACAATAACGTATGTACAATGAAGGTATATGCCAAACCCGTACTCACGGCATTGTGATAAAATCGTTCAAAAGTTTTTTTGTAGTAGTACTTTAATGATTATCCAGAAAAAGAAGAAAAATCCCTAGCGTTACGGTAAGACGGAAGAACAATGCGCATCCTATATACTCCTTCCTTTTCACATCCTGTTCGAGGATGTAAATAAAGTTTCATAAAATGCTTTACCTGCATGCATTAAATAGTGAATAAATCCGAATGTCATCATTCTCATTTTTGGATTCGACTTACCATAGACTAGAAATGTATTATTTTCAACCTAATTGTGTTAAATGTCTAAACATGACTAGCTCCATAAATTTAACAACATCGTTCCGTAGAAATTCTTTCATTGATGGCGTGTGATGAAGTAATTTTATAGGTTTGAAAATATTTCATATTAAAAATTGCAAACATTTAATTGAATATCATATAAAAAAGATTGACACGGTGAGTTCTAAAGGCTTAATACATTGTACCGGTGTCAATTTTATTTGTTCACGGTATAAAATGAAAATAGAAGTGACCATATTTTATTTGAACTTCTCCCATTCGATAGATTTTTCTTTTCGATGTGTGAAAACACCTTATACACATGCACATCAAAATTAAATCTTACAAAGTAAAACAAAAACTGAATATGAAAAATATCCCATAAAAAATTCCAGAACTGCATGCTTGTACTATTAGGTCCGAGGACACAAATTTTCGTTGTCCACACAAATGAAGTTCCCTTTAATTTCAGTGTATTTTTTCTTATTTTTTTTTTTTATTTTTCTTTTTTTTTTTTTTAATTTTTCATTATTTGTTTGTATTTAGGTGAAAGATAAGACTTCAAATATACTGTCTGAAAAAAATCTTTTTGAAATTTTCAGTAGAAATGAGTGATTTGGTCAGGTAAATAAAGGTGTAATTTCCTAACCTCGGAAGCTCTCTTGGATCATCCTTACTGTTGTCCTGTTAGGTTACCAGGAGAGAATGTGCGGGTAGACTTTTCTGAATTTTTTATATGTTTTGGGGTAAAAGTCAAACTTAATGCACACCAAATCTTATTTGAATAGAGCTAGTGGAATTTTTTTTAATTGCCATAATGATTATGTTATAAAAGACAAATAGGGGAAATATCTCGGGCCTAAGAGGTTGAACCCACTGTTCCCCAAAATGGACATTTCGGGCATCTGATTTGCACAATTTGCCTCACAATTGAAATGTAGAGATATTTCATTGTTAATGAATAGTAAATAATTAGAAAGTATTTTTTGAATGCAAAAAAAAAAAAACCCCATTTTGCCATATTTTTGGAATGTTATTTATAACTTTGGGGGCAAATCTCAAAGTAAGGGTTCATAATTCCTACTCATTCTGATAAGAAATAGTTCTCAAAAGTTTAAATGGAGGGATTTATTCAAAAATATTCAGCAAAATTACAAGAAAAATCGGCCCCTGGCCAAAATGGACACTGTCTGATTTGAACGGGGCTTGTACGGTCTTGTAATGTCAAATATGGGGTGATAAATTTAAAGCATCCCATTGCCGGCGGGTGAAGAAAAAAGCATGTGCACAGACTTGCGTACATTTATAAGGCATCTTAATTTTCATTTACCGAATTTTTCATGTCTCGCATCTGTGCCACAATACAAAATGTATTAATGTTGATCATCTGGTGTGGTGTTGAAGCCACACGGCTTCAACAACAGTAGACAAACTTGCATTTCGTGTGGTCATTGCTTAGGTCACCCAGCTCCTTTGCCACCTTGTAAGTTGGACTTGAAGATGGCAAACAATAACCTTGGTATTATTTATGTTTTAGGATTCATGAATTAAATATTTACTTTATTCTATTGATGTAAACAACAATTTAAGAAATCTTTTTGAAAGATTTGGGAAGTCCTTAAAATGACCCTTGGTTGAGTTTCTGTGTTGCTTTGTTGCTGTTCCCATCTATGGTGCTGGTGGTAGTTTTCTCTTGCTGTAGGTACTATGGCAAAGAAATGCAGGCACTGGAACCAACTGCCCTTTTCTGTAAACACTACGCTCTTTACCTATTAGCTTAGCCTCTCTGTGTTCTGCAATTTTTTCACCACTCTGTATAAGACCTAACTTCAGGTTTTCTTTCAGTCTTGTTTGTAGGTAAACTGCTTGTCCATATTGTCTAAGAACTTTGAACTGCAGTCAAAACACACTTTTGCTTTGCTGAGGTTCCTGGCTTGTTGTTGTTTCTATGAATTCCAGATGCTAATCTTGCCTCCATGCCTCGTGAAAGATTACATTCTTAGGTAATTTGACTAGAATTTACACCAGTTCGTTTTTCACTTTTGGCAGATTTAATAGAAATTTTGATGTCGTATTTATCAAAGACATCAACAACTGTAGCAGCAATGGTTATGCACGATTTCTGATTTGGAATGAAATATTAAATGTCTAAACATTTAACAATTGTTCTAAGCCATTTCGTCCCTGATAAGTAAGGTAGCGGATCGATCATATGGTGCCAACTGATGACAAGATGCAGCTTCTGCTTCTATTTAATGACAAAGATCGGCCGTACATGTTTAGCATGGTGCCGTCCTCGTGGAAAAGAGAGGTAGAAATAGATCCGATTGAGAGTGATAGAACCTTATCTTTTTTAATGTCTTTCAAGACACCCATCAATAATTAGGGCACGACGGATTGCTATTTCTGGACTAATATGCACATTTTGTCTCTCCTGACCTGCACTTGATTTTATACTTTTTCGTTCAGTCTTCGAGGTTTTAATTTTTCATCTAGGTATTGGGCCATAGAAGTCACAGTTGTCACATTCCGCCAACGCACCATTGGCAAACGATTTAACAATTTTTATACCATCATTAAGTGCTTTTGTCATTGAGGATCCAATTTCCATAGGCACGTGAGTTCCAGTTGAGATGTTGATGAGTGACTTGAGATGAGACTTTGCATCAAAAGGATTTGTCAGTCGCTGGTGAACATGGTCTATAATAAGTTTTACATACTCTCCATCTCGTCGTAAGGCAGTTGGTCTAGTTTCTTCACGAGAGCCTGTTTTTTTCGGGTGCAATTAATTCAGTTTCAGTGTTGATCTCATTTCTGCATTAAACTCTGCAAACATAGATATAGGAAGATGTGGTATGAGTGCCAGTGAGACAACTCTCCATCCAAGTTTCAATTTATAAAAGTAAACCATTATAGATCAAGGTACGGCCTTCAACACGGAGCATTGGCTCACACATCCATGCTTCAATTATATTTTTTCCCGACCGCTCGTATGCATATTAATTGCTCTTGTGACGAACATTGACACACAGTGCATTTTTCCAACACAACCTCATTCGTTCTCTTTTTTAGGACATGTAGGAGTAAACTTTACATGACATTATCCGGAGGAGGGGGGGGGGGGGGGGGATCTTATCCAAAGGATTCGGTTAACTATAATTATAAAAAGTGAAAATTTAAGCAACAAAAATGTAACTTATTTCCAGAAAAAGCGATCAAAACAATATGTGATCAAAATACACTTATAAGAACTCAAAAATATCTAATAAATCACAAAATCACAAATAACGTACAAAATCACATCGAACAAAACGTCCTAGTAATTGAACTTGAAAATGGTTACTTTAAATAATGGAGGTGATTGACGGATATGAATTTTCCACAGTTAAAAAATGTATATATGATGTTTTTATTTCTTAATTTTTAACAAAACTATTCAAATATGAAATACTGTTTTCGAATCATATGTTTTCTAGTTTTCAAAGAAAAATTCGTTAAATTTCCAGCTAAAAACCTGTCAATCTGAAGTTTTGAAATATTATTTTGGGAATGGTACTTTATTTGTGTCTTCAGCTTCCAGTTCAAGGCTCTCCCTTTTGGCCTAGCTACACACATTCGTCCACTGCAGTTTTATCTGCACAAGTTTTGGATTCCATCTTCACAAGAACGGGAAGCATTGATTCCAATCACTCAGCCTCTATTTTCACATCTTCAATGGTGGTTAGTACGGGAAAATGTAATGAGGGACCTATCTCTTTCCCCTCAAGTTCCCAGTCTAACTTTATTCACAGATGCCTCCACCCTCGGTTGGGGAGCGTATCTGGAGGGGCTTACCATCTCGGGAGTCTGGACTCCAGATCTTTTGGAAGAGCAAATCAATGTATTGGAAATGAAAGCAGTTCTGTTTGCACTGAATCATTTCCAACTGTCTCTAAAGAATCAGTCTGTCATTCTGGCCACGGACAACACAACAGTTGTAGCTTATCTCAAGAATCAGGGAGGAACTCACTCTCCTTCTCTTTATCAGATAGCCAGAGACATTCTCCTTCTGTGCTTTTAACTCCAGGTTCATCTAGTGGTGAGACATATTGCGGGGCACCTCAATATTCTAGCCGACACTCTATCCAGATCCCTTGCTCCAGTAAACACGGAGTGAGAACTACTTCAAGTAGTTTTCAAAGGTGTGACTCTTCATTGGGGGTCACCTCAGATAAATCTGTTTGCGACCAGTCTCAATCACAAACTTTCCACATTTGTCTCTCCGGTTCCAGATCCAAAATCTTTTGCGGTAGACGCATTGAGCCTATCTTAGAAAGGAATGTTCGGGTACGCCTTCCCTCCTTTCAGGTTTCTCTCCCCAGTACTTCAGAAAATAGCAGGGGAGAATTGCAAGATCATAGTTATTGCTCCAGCATGACCCAAACAGTCTTGGTTTCCAGACCTTCTGCGCCTACCGTGTGCTTGTCCTCTAGTTCTTCCTCTGAGACCAGACCTTCTGTCTCAAATCAAGGGCAAGGTTCTTTATCAAAATCCAGAAAAACTTCATCTACACGCCTGGCTTCTCTCAGGGTTAGCCTCAGAAAGAGAGGTTTTTCTGAAGGAGCAACCAAGCATCTCACAAAGTCTGTCAGAGACTCCACTAGCCTTATCTATGATGCAAAATGGTCAATCTTCTCAGATTGGTGTAGTGAGTGGGAAATCGATCCTTTCCAAGTCACTGTACAACAATTAGCAGACTTTCTAGTTTTTCTTTTTGAATCCAAAGGTTTATGTCCCTCTACTATTAAGGGATATAGATCAGCTATTTCAAGAACTATTCATATATCTGGTGGTCCAGATTTTGGAAACAATGAGCATATTTCTCTTTTGGTTCGTAGTTTTAGTCTTGAAAGACCAAGACAAAAAACTTTAGTTCCTAAGTGGGACCTTGGACTAGTTTTATCCTTTTTAAAACTTTCTCCTTTTGAACCAGCAGAAAAAAATAGATTTAAGGTTTCTTTCCTATAAATGCTGTTTTCTTGGAGCTTTGGCTTCTGGACGGAGAAGGAGTTAAATCCATGCCTTTTCTATTTCTGATGCTTGCCTTCGATTTAACAGGGATAAATCTTCTGTTACTCTTTTAACTGGTCCTGCTTTTTTGGCAAAGAATCAGATTCCAGATAAGGGTGCAGAACCAGTCGTGATTCCTGCACTCCCTACCGATTCTATTTCTGTACTTTTATGTCCAGTAAGAATCCTTTCTATATATCTGGTTAGAACGAAGAGTTTACGTTCTGTTTCTGATTCAAGACTCTTTATTCCTTTTTAAAAAGGAATCTCAGATCTTTCTGTTAAAACTATTTCTACTTGGATATGCAAATGCATATCTTTAGCTTATGGTTCTTTTAAGGCAGAACTTTTGGATAGTTTAAATGTTAAAGCTCATGATGTTAGGGGTATCTCTACATCCTGGGCTCTGTTTAACAGTGTGTTACTTTTGCCGAGAGTTTATACACTCTTGGACCTATAGTTTCAGCACAAAGATTGAACTTTCCTCCTGTTTCTTCTGTTACAGGGGAGTCAGCTTTACGTTAGATTCTGTTCCTCAGAATTTATGATGGTAACGTATTTATATCTATAAAATAATCAAATTTTAAAGTAAATTTTGATTTTATTAGATAAATACTTACCATCATAAATTATAGGTCCCGCCCGCCTCCCCTTCATCCCCTTTCCTTACGCTTCTGTCTTGAGGAAATTAAATGGGAGTATATGGGTACACAGGGGTATATGTCCGAACCAGTGATAGTACGTTTATTTTTAGTCGGGGATATTCCATCTGACCTCATGACGCAGTTGGGGTATATATAACCGGGGGTTTTCTGGCTATAGTAATTCAAAGACGGAATACCAATACTTTAAACTTTATTAGCAAGGTCCGGACAGTACCAGACCAAAGACCTCAACTGACTTCAAAGTATCATCGAAGCATATATAAAAAACAGTATCTATAGAAAAGGATTAGTGTCCAACGGATTAACTTGTCATCGTCAAAGTGATTTCCATTACGACAAATATATATTTAACAATATAATAGAATTAATTAAACACAAAGTAAGGTAGAAGGTGAGATAAACGGATTAACAAATTGTCACTTTAGCACTCAAAATATATTGTCTGAATTTGCTTAATTTCTAATTCACATTTGTCCAAATCTTCCGGGTTATATTCGCCACTACTCCACCTAAACTCGGTCTCCGAGTTTGCTGAATTGAGACAATTTCACTTCGGTTATCTTCGTGGGTATCCTCCTTGCCGTTGGCGTTGATGCGAATTGTGGGAATAGTTTGTACGCAAACTTTCAATTTAATTCTCGGCGATTGAAAGCTCATGAAGCAAATTTTGATGTTCACGTATATTGTCGGAATTTAGTACCTTGAGTTTCTGAATTTTGTCTTTAAGTGTTTTGATAAAATGACAGTCTTGCATTTCAGCACTTTCAAATCCATGGTTAAACGGTATCTAGTGTTAGTTAAATTAAGGTTTTCCTCTTTCAAACGGACTATTTCCTTTTCAAAATTTTCAGTTCTACTTCAATGCTCAGCTAACTCCCGCTCGATCGTTTGGATTAGCCTAACATGTTGTAAACGTTCCAAATTTAATTTGTCAAAACTGTTCCTTAACATCACATTGTCCTTAATAACGGTATCCAATTTCGAATTTTTACATTTGAGGACAGCAATTTCTTTCAGTGAGTTTCGATGAGACGCTTTTAACTTCTGCTGTTTCGCGGATTCGTCCTGTATGGAGCATGTAAAAGTAGAGAGTTCCTTGTCTTCGAGTCCTTGAAACGGAAATTGAGATATTTGTTTCTTCTCTATAAACTTTCTCATTCTGTCGCTGTCTCTTTGAGTTTTTGATTTCGATTTCTTCTTTGGTTTTGGGTTGCTGACAAATGACTTCACGTGAAAATTACACATGCGGGCAAAATATCCATGATGTCTGCATTTGTAACAATAAGCGTTTACTGCATTACACCGATGGTATGTGAAAACATTCAGTCTTACCGCAATATTTGCACAGAAATTCCAAACAGGTATCTGATTTTCTTATCGGAAACGGATGTCCATTTCTGCAAGGCTGATAATTTCAAGGTCCTTCCATTCTGTTGCTTCTGAAGGTATTCACTTGCTAGTTTGGGGGAACTAGCTCAGGATCGTGCCGCGGGTAACCTCCACCAATATATAACTGGGGGTTTTCCGGCTATAGCAATTCAAAGACGGAATACCAATACTTTAAACTTCATTAGCAAGGTCCGGACAGTACCAGACCTAAGACCACAACTGACTTCAAAATATCATACAAAAGCATATATAAAAAACAGTATCTTTAGAATATAGCAAAGTGCTCTCGACCAATGAAATTGTAGGATTTGATGCCTCTTAATTGTGAAGAATGAATGTAAATTATGTTCTAAGTAAGGGATTATCCTATTATGAGGGTCTATTTACAGTTCAAAACAACGAGTTTCTATAAATGAGTTACAACTACATTGTACCCCGAAGCACATTTATCCGATTGAAAGGATTTATCACACAGTGATTGAAACTGACTAAAAGTTGAATTGTGAAACAAACAAAAAACTCAAAATAAGTTGAAGTTTACTGTGCAGTAAAATTGGTACCGTGAATGTTATTAAACAATATCAAAGCTTTTACAAAAAAAAAAAAGATAAAAAAAAGTTTTAAAATAAACAAAATACCTTAATCTTTATAGATTTCAAAAACTTTGATCACTGGATCAGCGGTTTGGAAGAATAGTTATTTCCAATATTCCGATGAAAAAAAAACCAGGAATTTAATTAAGTCTTGAACATATTAAAAACTTTTAAAGGCATTTTATTTGAACATTTCCCTGACACAATGAAATAGTATTTGATGTACTGAAAAAGCCGGACCAAAATATTGGCTGCTAAATAAAATTTAGTTGTAACTCAAATGTATCAATTGATTTAAACTGTAAATTTAAAAAAAAAAGGATAATTCCTCACTAAAATATTACATGATTTACATTCATACTCACAATCAGAAAACATATACAATTCCTTTTATTTTTCTTTGTTCTGTTGTGTCACATAATATGTATAACGCATTTTTTTTTAAAATATTTCCCAAATGATAAGAAAGTCCTTACATCACTAAAACTAATCCATAAATGAAATGCCTAAAAAGGAAGTCATGCATTAGTTATAAACATTGCACTGACAATGAAACTAATTCTTATATACAACCAATTAAGAGATCATTTGAGCCTTGAGCACCTTACAATATTCTAAGTTTGTAAGAGAATGATAATCCCTTACTTCATGATAAGTACTCGCTAACGCTCGTACTTAATCATGAAGAAAGGGATTATCATTCTCTTACATATACATAGAAAAGGATTAGTGTCCCCTAGTATGTTCGAATATGAATGTTTGTTTATTCTCGAGAAGAAGGGGGGGGGGCTTTTGTTTTTGATAAAATCGTAAGATTTAAAATACAGTTATGATTACCTTTATTAAACTGATACAGGTAAGTACTTTGGGTTATAATATTGCCTTTATCTTTAGTCTCTTCTACCAAATCCAACGCTTGCCGCAAAATTTCGTCCGTCTTATACCCGTCCATATTGACAACTGTATACCAGGAGCATGATGTATTTTTTGTTTGTATTAGAATACACGAAACAGTCCACCTTGACCTGCTGATCCATATTAGCACATGGATTTAACGGGAATATGCAAAACAGCAACTTTGACATTTGTAATACTCACTTGTCAAAGTTTGAACGAAGATAGCCAAAGAAAGGTTACTAGTGGGGTTTCATGCAATAACAAAATATTCTTATAAATCATGGTTTGATATTGTCAATAAATATGCTATCGTTTTTTGTTTTTTTTTCATTTAATAATCAATGTTAACAAACATAGGGTTTAGAATGGGGTGTAAGTTAGTTATACACCTCGGGATACGGCGTGTCTGGATAAGAAACCCCTCCGGCCTCCGGCCGACGGGGTTTCTTATCCAGACACACCTATCCCTCGGTGTATAACTATTACATCGTCAAAGTGATTTCCATTACGGCAAATATGTATTTAACAATATAATTGATTAAACACAAAGAAAGGTAAAAGGTGAGATAAGCGGATTAACAAATTGTCACTTTAGCACTTAAAATATATTGTCTGAATTTGCTTTATTTCTAATTCACATTTGTCCAAATCTTCCGGGTTACATATACTTAGAATTTATGATGGTAAGCATTTATCTAATAAAATCCAAATTTACTTTAAAATTTGATTATTTTCATACCATTCCAATCGGACTACGAACTGGGAGACTTCATTGTTCGTTTGAAAATTAATGATTCGAAGTATGTTTTATAACTCATAATTTGTTTAGCATTTTGGAAGATTTTTTTGTATCTTAAAATATTGATTGCCCGTAAATACTTCTCTTATTATCACACAAACAATGCTGGGTGTACTCGGTTATACTTTCCGATGATACAACCGTTTAGGCGAGTGACATATTTCAAAAAGACGCTTAGTTAACGACTTTAATGCACCCACCTAACACACGGCTGTATTATATATCATACGAAAGCTTATTATCTGCACTTTCTGGTTTGCCCGGTCGTAAACAAATCGTACGGTGCATTTTCTGTTAAATCAAGGTCAAAGGTCATGAATACACATTCATTTATTTTGGCGATTGTTAAACAAAAAGCAAATTTCTAGTTCTTGTACCATTAAATTTCCTAAAAGATCATACAAACTTTATATAACATGATACATTATTCCCAAATCAAACAAAAAATAAGAGGTTAGTTGCGCAATATTCCCCGAAAAATTGAAATTCAGAACAAATCCTAAAAAAAGGAAAAATGGTTCCAAAAGCAAAATATATCTTGGGTAATCGATATTTGTATGCTAAAAAATAGATAAATATATATGTTTTAGGTCAAGGAATATATGTTTTATAATTTTTAGATGCAATTATTAACTATTGTTCATAGAACAGTCTTCTATTGAAGTGTTTGCAGTAGCCCAAAAATCTGCCATCTGCAAATAGCGATCATTTTGTAATTTTATGTTAAGATAGCACATCGCTAATTGTCAATATCAGGGAGGAGAATGATTTTCCATAATAAAAGAAGGGTTATTCAAAGTTCTAAAAAAAAATACACGAGCTAATTGTGGTAAAAATAGGGTTTTTTTCGAAGTCAAACTTATTTACCTTTTGTAATCATGTTTTATTTAAAATGGGGACTCCAGCGAGTGAGGAACCGGAATCTTACGACCCCCCTTTTCCTACCACAAACATCCCGTCCTCGTCCGAATAGGTACCTCCTAGAGTATACTGGCATTGGTGATTTAGTTTGGACTAATATTTTATTTGTACCTCATCTAGAAGGAGTTGATTCTGGGAGATTTCCCTCATTTTTCTTTCGCAGAATGGAATACGATGTTGTCGCGACTAGTTGCGGGATTCGTAACATTGCGGTTCTATCTGTTTTGAAGGGCATTCTGAATGGTTAACTGCTTGACAAGACGAGTCATCATCTCATCGTTTGATACGAGTTTGTTGACCAGTTTCCTTGCGGTTTTGACCTTGGCACCTAAATGGAAGGACTAACAAGTTCTGTCCCCTAGTTGTTTTAAGCTTGTAATTGATTAAGTCAAAGTTATTGTATACATGCGTAGAAAAGATTGATTGTTTGGTGTTTAACGCCACTTTCAGCACTATTGTGCCATTTCGTGGCGGTCAGTTTTTATTGGTGGAAGAAGCCGGAGTGCCCGGAGAGAACCACCGACCTTCGGTAGGTACGTAGAAATGTTATGAGCTATATGATAAAGGGTCATAAAAAGAACAGACAAATTCAACTAAGGTCAACCTTGCCTTGGGGAGTTAGAACTTTAGAAGTTTTTTAATCATTTCTTAATTTATCCTCGGGAATTTGATTATATACTATGTCAGTGCCGAAGCATCGACTTCTGAGCTGTTGAAAAGTTATACCGTCTGCTTGACAAAAAAATTATACTCAATATCTTCTATTATATCTGGGACTATTATACTAACATATATTATGTCCCAGATTATATGTATAAGGTATCATTCAAGTACATCTGGACAGGGATGTAATGCCACTTTTTACATTATCGTTTTTCCTGTTGCTATTGAAACGATATCAACTCTGCATGATGTATAAGTTGTATCTTGATATAAACTTTGCAAGCGATGGACATTCCTCGACATTCCGAATTAATGTACAAGGATTTTATGTTTCAACATTTATTGAATTTCGTGCAATTTGAAACATTTTATCTTAATTCTTAATATTGTTTCGCTCTTACCTAGAAGTTCGTAGGTATCCTTTGCATTTTCATACATTGAATAAAATCATATTTGAACAGGACAATAATCACATGTAAGCCCATCTAATTGTCGTACATGCATCATCGTAACTATGCTATCTACATTACTGTGTATTATGTTCACATCCGAATCAATAAACACATATAAAGTGCAACATGTTTCATAAATGAATATGAAGTCATATATATGGCAAATCGATATCTTGACTTCAGGCTTCAACAACAGACAACTCTTTTATACACATATTGCAAACTATAAATGGGCAAAAGGCTAGACAAGATTTGAATGAATTAAAATAATACTTCCTACATATATTTTAGACAGACAGACAGATACCATAAACATAATAATGTTTTCGCAGGCCAGAGTCTGGGCTTGATTTGCTATATGATATAAAAACAAAATTTACTAAAAAAGGTCATTTATTCAAGATCATAAAATGCAAAAAATACGTTTCGCAAATATAACATTTGACACAAAGAATAGCAAAGGTTTGGAGAAAAATCTGCCCCACTAACAAACATATTATATACTATCTACTTCTAAAGATAAAGTTACATGTAAGGTAGGTATGCAGGTGGGAATTTAAGTTCCACACAAATTGTTTGATAAGAACTACAAGTTAAGGGCATACGAACAGTTTTGATCCCACGGTGAATTTTTGACGAAAGTTTGCATACAAGCTATATATTTCACCTAGTCATTTCAAATATGTAATAAAAAATATACCTTCATGTGCTACTTTTAGAGAGAAATGGGTCGAAATTTTAGACATTTACTGGAAATTCGGTTTCTTGGACATTTCTATCCTTTGGAAAGACATACCCAACTTTTTTGTTTCAAAGGATAAACGCAAGCAGACTATTGTAAAAAAATCTGTGATATCTTCTCTACATAATGTGCTTTGAATTTGTGTAACACTTCTTGGAAATGATTCATTTTTATCACATTTTCAAGATTTTAGTAAAAAAAAAAACAGCATTTTTTTTGCTGTTTATTTATTTAAAAAAAAAACTTCATCGGTGATTTGTTAATAAAAATTGGCAAAAATAATCTTCATACATAATCAAGCCAAATTTCATTTTTGAAAGGCGGGGTCTATGAACTCGTTTTCGAGTTAAATCAGTCTGAATGATAAAAATCAGTCGAAAAATGCCCCTTTTCCCGATATGTCACAGTTTGACGTTGCGAAAAATAACATTTTATTAACACGTCAAAAGCTGATGATAAAAGGAAGTACACACTGGGCACATGTACATGAACTCGTGCTGACCCCGGGAACAAATAAGACAAGACACACAAGGACAAACAACAACATATAATATCGAAAACTAAAAACAAATGAGAAACACGGACCCGAAAAAACTTAGGCGACTTCAGGTGCTCCAGAAGGGTAAGCAGCCAGGTCATACCCCAAACCAAACAATAGGCTTTGAATTCCCCCTTGTAACTATACATACATGTATTTGCATGATTGATTGATTGACATCTAGTTACAAACGTGACATGCATAATCAGGACGAGAACAAGTTCAACAAAACAGAATGGCATACCATTAAACATAGGGAAGAGTTTGGGTCGATTTTAGATGGCAGCAATCATGACTAGAATCATTGTTCCCATCGAGATATTTTAAGAAGTTACAAAAAACATAAACATGACTTGAAAAATTTCCATCCAAAACCAAAAAAAAATATTCCAACACCAATAA